>NC_092008.1:2285293-2592998 GCF_044704955.1 Pristiophorus japonicus | reverse complement strand
GGACAGAGAGAGAGAGAGAGGGGGACCAGAGAGCAGAGAGAGAAGAGGGGACAGAGAGAGAGAGAGGGGGACAGAGAGAGAGAGAGGGGGGGGACAGAGAGAGAGAGAGGGGGGACAGAGAGAGAGAGAGGGGGACAGAGAGAGAGAGAGGGGGACAGAGAGAGAGAGAGGGGGACAGAGAGAGAGAGAGGGGGGACAGAGAGAGAGAGAGGGGGACAGAGAGAGAGAGAGGGGGACAGAGAGAGAGAGAGGGGACAGAGAGAGAGGGGGACAGAGAGAGAGAGAGGGGGACAGAGAGAGAGAGAGGGGGACAGAGAGAGAGAGAGGGGACAGAGAGAGAGAGAGGGGGACAGAGAGAGAGAGAGGGGGACAGAGAGAGAGAGAGGGGGACAGAGAGAGAGAGAGGGGGACAGAGAGAGAGAGAGGGGGACAGAGAGAGAGAGAGGGGGACAGAGAGAGAGAGAGGGGGACAGAGAGAGAGAGAGGGGGACAGAGAGAGAGAGAGGGGGACAGAGAGAGAGAGAGGGGGACAGAGAGAGAGAGAGGGGGACAGAGAGAGAGAGAGGGGACAGAGAGAGAGAGAGGGGACAGAGAGAGAGAGAGGGGGACAGAGAGAGAGAGAGGGGGACAGAGAGAGAGAGAGGGGGACAGAGAGAGAGAGAGGGGGACAGAGAGAGAGAGAGGGGGACAGAGAGAGAGAGAGGGACACAGAGAGAGAGAGAGGGGGACAGAGAGAGAGAGAGGGGGACAGAGAGAGACAGAGAGAGAGGGGGACAGAGAGAGAGAGAGGGGGACAGAGAGAGAGAGAGGGGGACAGAGAGAGAGAGAGGGGGACAGAGAGAGAGAGAGGGGGACAGAGAGAGAGAGAGAGGGGGACAGAGAGAGAGAGAGAGGGGGACAGAGAGAGAGAGGGGGGGGACAGAGAGAGAGAGGGGGGACAGAGAGAGAGAGGGGGGGACAGAGAGAGAGGGGGGGACAGAGAGAGAGAGGGGGGACAGAGAGAGAGAGGGGGGGGGACAGAGAGAGAGAGGGGGGGGGGACAGAGAGAGAGAGAGGGGGACAGAGAGAGAGAGAGAGGGGGACAGAGAGAGAGAGAGGGGGACAGAGAGAGAGAGAGGGGGACAGAGAGAGAGAGAGGGGGACAGAGAGAGAGAGAGGGGGACAGAGAGAGAGAGAGGGGGACAGAGAGAGAGAGAGGGGGACAGAGAGAGAGAGAGGGGGACAGAGAGAGAGAGAGGGGGACAGAGAGAGAGAGAGGGGGACAGAGAGAGAGAGAGAGGGGACAGAGAGAGAGAGAGGGGGACAGAGAGAGAGAGAGGGGGACAGAGAGAGAGAGAGGGGGACAGAGAGAGAGAGAGGGGGACAGAGAGAGAGAGAGGGGGACAGAGAGAGAGAGAGGGGGACAGAGAGAGAGAGAGGGGGACAGAGAGAGAGAGAGGGGGACAGAGAGAGAGAGAGGGGGACAGAGAGAGAGAGAGGGGGACAGAGAGAGAGAGAGGGGGACAGAGAGAGAGAGAGGGGGACAGAGAGAGAGAGAGGGGGACAGAGAGAGAGAGAGGGGGACAGAGAGAGAGAGAGGGGGACAGAGAGAGAGAGAGGGGGACAGAGAAGGTCTGCACCGCACAGTGGTGAGAATTTATTGAATCCTCCACATGAACATCTCCACATCACGAGAGACTTTTTTTTAAAAATACAACTGCGTCCACTTCAAATTTTAGAACTCGTTGAACCAACCGCTCACCAACACCGAGAGCGTTAAGAATCGCATCGGCGAGTCATAGCCAATGTTCCCTTCACGCTGCGCGATACTCTGCAGCTGCTGTGCAGCGGCTCTTGTTAGTAAATCCACGCACCCAAAAATAAATTAAAGGGAACATTGGTCGTAGCAGAGATGCATTAAGGGGAAGCTGGATTTACACATGTGGGAGAAAGGAATCGATGGAGATGGTGATGAGGGGAGATGAAGAGAAAGAAAAAGACTTGGATTTATATAGCGCCTTTCACGACCACCGGACGTCTCAAAGCGCCTCACAGCCAACGAAGTAATTTCGGAGTGCGGTCACTGTTGTAATGTAGGAAACGCAGCAGCCAATGTGCACAGCAAGTTCCCACAAACAGCAATGTGATAATGACCAGATGATCTGTTTTACTGATGTTGACTGAGAGATAAACAAGGCCCCAGGTCACCGGGGAGAACTCCCCGTGCTCTTCTTCGAAATAGTGGCCGTGGGATCTTTTACATCCACCCGAGAGGGCAGACGGGGCCTCAGTCTAACGTCTCATCTGAAAGAAGGCATCTCCGACAGCGCGGCGCTCCCTCAGCGCCGTCCCTCCGACAACGCGGCGCTGTGCTCCCTCAGTCGTCTTCTCAGGCGGTCCCGCATTTCGAGGCTGACTTGCTTCCACACCAAAAAGGGACGAGTTCACAGGTATTTCAATGAAGGACCTGATATTCCAGATCCTGAACTCCATCCTGAAGGGTGGAAGATGCCTGTGGGTGGATTTTTTTTAAACATACGGTGACCGTTGCACACCAGCCACCACACGGGCTTGACAGAGCGAGGTCTTGGTCCAGTGGCAAGGATTAACCAAGACGACTGGAGACCTGCTCTGCTGCACAGACCGAGTGCGCACACACATCGCACAGTGTGGGCTGGGCCCCGTGCTGCCTCTGGGCCCCGATCACATCGTTCTACAATCTCTTGTATAACTCTACAGGGCGTTGCTGAGACCACACCTGGAGCACTGTGAGCAATTGGTCTAGCATCAGCTGCTGTTTGTGGAAGAGATCCAAACTTCTACCACCCTTTGCATGTAGAAGTGTTGCTTAACTTCGCTCTTGAAAGGCCTGTCTCTAATTTTTGGACTCTGCCCCCTAGTCCTAGAATCCCCAACCAGCAGAAATAGTTTCTCTCTACCTACCCTATCTGTTCCCCCAGTAGCACCCCTCCGTCAGTGCGGCGCTCCCTCAGTACTGACCCTCCGGCAGTGCGGCGCTCCCTCAGTACTGACCCTCCGGCAGTGCGGCGCTCCCCCAGTACTGACCCTCCGGCACCGCGGCGTTCCTTTAGTACCGCCCCTCCGACAGTGCGGTGCTCCCTCAGTACTGTCCCTCCGACAGTGCGGCGCTCCCTCAGTACCGCCCCTCCGGCAGCGCAGTGCTCCCTCAGTACTGTCCCTCCGACAGTGCGGCGCTCTCTCAGTACCGCCCCTCCGACAGCACAGTGTGGCGCTCCCTCAGTACCGCCCCTCCGGCAGCACAGTGCTCCCTCAGTACTGTCCCTCCGACAGTGCGGCGCTCTCTCAGTACCGCCCCTCCGACAGCACAGTGCGGCGCTCCCTCAGTACCGCCCCTCCGACAGCGCAGTGCGGCGCTCCCTCAGTACCGCCCCTCCGACAGCACAGTGCGGCGCTCCCTCAGTACCGCCCCTCCGACAGCGTAGTGCGGCGCTCCCTCATTACCGCCCCTCCGACAGCACAGTGCGGCGCTCCCTCAGTACCGCCCCTCCGACAGCACAGTGCGGCGCTCCCTCAGTACCGCCCCTCCGACAGTGCGGCGCTCCCTCTGCACTGCACTGGAGTGTCATCCTAGATTTTTGTGTGCGCTCAAGTCCCTGGAATGGGACTTGCACCCACAACCTTCTGACTCAGAGGAGAGTGTGGGACCCAGAGCCACAGCTGACTGACAGCCGCAGCCAAGGGGTGGGAGGGGGTTCGTGTGGAGCATAAAGTCCGGCACAGACCAGTTGGGCTGAATGGCCTGTTTGTGTGCTGTGAATTCGATCAGTGAACCTCGGAATCAGTTGCAAGATTTGCCC
The DNA here is from genome assembly GCF_044704955.1 of Pristiophorus japonicus. Taxonomy (NCBI): domain Eukaryota; kingdom Metazoa; phylum Chordata; class Chondrichthyes; family Pristiophoridae; genus Pristiophorus; species Pristiophorus japonicus. The sequence continues at coordinate 2,589,180 of NC_092008.1, read as the reverse complement.
TTCCACCCTAACACGGACCTTCCCTTTTCTTCGTTCCTGCCCCTGCCCCTGCCCCTGCCCCTGCCCCTCCCCCTCCCCCTGCCCCAGCCCCTCCCCCTCCTTCAGAATCGGTCACACTTCAAACTGTTTCCAGCTCTGACGAAGGGTCATCGACCTGAAACGTTAACTCTGTTTCTCTCTCTCTCTCCACAGATGCTGCCTGACCCGCTGAGATTTCCAGCATTTTCTGTGTTTATTTCGTGAGAGCATGTCTGGTCTAATCTATTCTGTGCTTTCCGTGACTTATTGAGGGTGTTGAAAGAATTACAGATGCCTCATTTACCTTTCTACACAGGTGTGAACACACGGGACAAACATTATTGCTCCCTCCCAATGAACATTACTTCCTCCTGGATTCATTCAACAATACCAACAACTTGCATTTATATAGCACTTTTCAGCAGGCGGTGAAGAAGGCAAATGACATGTTGGCCTTCATAGCGAGAGGATTTGAGTATAGGAGCCAGGGAGGTCTTACTGCAGTTGGACAGGGCCTTGGTGAGACCTCACCTGGAGTACTGTGTTCAGTTTTGGTCTCCTAACCTGAGGAAGGACGTTCTTGCTATTGAGGGAGTGCAGCGAAGGTTCACCAGACTGATTCCCGGGATGGCAGGACTGACATATGAAGAAAGACTGGATCGACTGGGGCCTGTATTCACTGGAGTTTAGAAGGATGAGAGGGGATCTCATAGAAACATTTAAAATTCTGATAGGACTGGACAGGTTAGCTGCGGGAAAAATGTTCCCGATGTTGGGGAAGTCCAGAACCAGGGGACAAAGTCTTAGGATAAGGGGTAGGTCATTTAGGACTGAGATGAGGAGAAACTTCTTCACTCAGAGTTGTTAACCTGTGGAATTCCCTGCCGCAGAGAGTTGTTGATGCCAGTTCATTGGATATATTCAAGAGGGAGTTAGATATGGCCCTTACGGCTAAAGGGATCAAGGGGTATGGAGAGAAAGCAGGAAAGGGGCACTGAGGTGAATGATCAGCCATGATCTTATTGAATGGTGGTGCAGGCTCGAAGGGCCGAATGGCCTACTCCTGCACCTATTTTCTATGTCTGTTTCTAAAACGTTCCAAGGTGCTCCACAGGAGTGTTATTTTTTTTTTTTTAAAAAGACACCGAGTCACATAATGAGATATTAGGTCATTTGACCAAAAACTTGGTCAACGAGGCAGATTTTAAGAAGAGTCGTAAATGAGAGAGAGGCGGAGAGGTTTAGGGAGGAAATTCCAGAGCTCGGGGCCCAGACGGCTGAAGGCACGGCCGCCAATGGCGGAGCGATGGAAATCGGGGCGATGCGCAAGAGCCCAGAATTGGAGGAGCGCAGAGAGCTCGGGGAGGTTGTGGGGCTGGAGGAGGTTACAGAGATGGAGAGGTGGGTGAGGAGGCCATGGAGGGAGTTGAAAACAAGGGATGATTTTATAAAAATCGAGACGTTGCAGGACTGGGTGCCAATGTAGGTCAGCGAGCATAGGGAGAGTGATGGGTTAACGGGACTCGGTGCAAGTTAGGATATGGGGCAGCAGGTTCGAACATGGGTGACCACCACACTCGACCTCACAGGGACATACATCATCCCAGTTGGGATCACTGGATACCAATTAGGAACAGGAACCAGGACTGATTTATTGCCTATTCTAGCCCAAGCAAGCAAAGGTTAATTGTAGTGTCCTGAAGCAGATACAGGACCTTCCTGTTCTGCGCAGCCTGTTGTACTTATCCCCACAAGGGAGCCAGTGTCTAGCCTGTATTGGTCATGTGAGACCACACCTGGAGTACTGCGTGCAATTCTGGTCTCCTTATTTAAGGAAGGATATACTTGCATTGGAGAAGATTCACTCGGATAATTCCGGAGATGAAGGGGTTGCTGACTTGTGAAGAAAGGTTGAGTCTGTACTCATTGGAGTTTAGAAGAATGAGAGGTGATCTTATTGAAGATTCTGAGGGGGCTTTACAGGGATAGATGCAGAGAGGATGTTTTCCCCTCGTGGGGGAATCTAGAACGAGGGGGTATAGTTTCAGAATAAGGGGTCATGCATTTAAGACGGAGATGAGGAGGAATTTCTTCTGGTGAATCTGTGGAATTCTCTGCCCCAGAGAGCTGTGGAGGCTGGGTCATTGAATATATTTAAAGGTAGAGATAGACAGATTGTTGAATGATAAGGGAGTCAAGGGTTATGGGAAGCGGGCAGGGAAGTGGAGCTGAGGCCAGGATCAGATCAGCCATGATCTTATTGAATGCCGGAGCAGGCTCGATGGGCCGAATGGCCGACTCCTGCTCCTATTTCTTATGTTCTTGTGTGTGAACATGTGAAATAGGAGCAGGAGTAGGCCATATGGCCCCCAGAGCCTGCTCCGCCATTTAATAAGACCATGGCTGATCCGATCATGGACTCAGCTCCACTTCCCTGCCCGCTCCCCATAACCCCTTATTCCCTTATCAGTTAAGAAACTGTCCATCTCTTTCTTAAATTTATTCAATGTCCCGGCTTCCACAGCTCTTACAACCCTGAGAGAAGAAATTCCTCCTCATCTCAGATTTAAATGGGCAGCCCCTTAGTCTAAGATTATGCCCCCTAGTTCTAGTATCCCCCATCAGTGGAAACATCCTCTCTGCATCCACCTTGTCCAGCCCCCCTCATAATCTTACACGTTTCGATAAGATCACCTCTCATTCTTCTGAATTCCAATGAGTAGAGGCCCAACCTCCTCAACCTTTCCTCATAAGTCAACCCCCTCATCCCCGGAGTGATGAATCAACCGAGTGAACCTTCTCTGAACTGCCTCCAAAGCAAGTATATCCTTTTGTAAATATGGAAACCAAAACTGCACGCAGTACTCCAGGTGTGGCCTCACCAATACCCTGTATAACTGTAGCAAGACTTCCTGCTTTTATGCTCCAACCCCTTTGTTGAACGACAAGGGAGCGGGCAGGGAAGTGGAGCTGAGTCCATGATCAGATCAGCCGCGATCTTATTGAATGGCGGAGCAGGCTCAAGAGGCCGAATGGCCGACTCCCGCTCCTAATTCTTACATTCTTGTGTGTGAATACACAGAGATGAATAGCAGTGCACTAACCTGCAGTTCGCACCAAGCAACTTCCACCCAGGTTTCAGTGTCCAGGCCTTTATACACCGTCTTAAAGGCTCCTCGCCCGAGCTCAATGTCAAACTTCAAAAAGCGGCCGCCAGGAGAGGTGGCGATCGCCTTCATTTCGGCCTCCTCTTCGTTCTCTTTCTCGGTCCTCTCCTTGGCCGAGTCCTTGGGTCCCTCCGGAGCAGGCTTGGGCGCCGCCAGCTCGCTCCGGCCCTCCGGCGCGCTGGTGCCGGCCTGGCTCTCGGGCCGGGCCTCGGCGGCCGGCGCTCGAGCCGCCGCCGACACGTCGTCGACCACCTCCACGCTCCGCCGCACGAAGCGGCGGCTCTCGGCGCTCCTGCCCGACCGCGGGAGAGACGGGGAGCCGCTGCCGCTGCCGCCTCCAGTGCTGCCGCCGCTGCCGCCGGCCTTCTCCGCTTTGCCGGGCGCCGCGATCGAGCCGGACTCGTTGCTGGTGGAGCTCTGGCTCGAGCTGGACGTCACCCCGCCGGGTTTGCTGGAGTCTCCCGGGCCGGTTGGCTCTCCTGGGTCCGTGGCCATCTCGCACGGGTAGTTTTGGGGGAGGGGGGGGGGGGGGGGTTTTGTTGTAAAGATTAAAAATAAGAGCGAGAAACCCTCCCTTCGGTCACACCAACCGATCTTTAAAGCACCTCCCTTAGGACCTGCCGTCTGGTTCCTCTGCACTTAACGCAGGCATCGCGACGAGACGTGCAGAATCGGTGCCCTCGGAGGGGGGAGGAGAGGCAAGCACGGCCTTCCTCTTCAGTTCTTAATCATACAACAGAGAGCCACAGGACAGCAAATTGTCTGCAACGACAAAAATACATATTTAAGGGAAAATGAGGAAATGCACAGTGGCAAATTGTTCGTCAAAGAAGCATAAAAACCGACGACAGTGCAGTACTTCAAAGAGCACCAGCTAGTTTAGTGTCCCCTTCATACTCACGCCTCCCTACACTTGCAAAGCCAGTGCAATCACAATCAGGGAAGCCAGCAAAAAAGTTACTTAAAGTTTACCAAAACATAGGAGCAGGAGTCGGCCATTCGGCTCCTCGAGCCTGCTCCGCCATTCAATAAGATCGCGGCTGAGCTGATCTTGGGCTCAGCTCCACTTCCCCGCCCGCTCCCCATAACCCTCGACTCCCCCATCGTTCAAGAATCTGTCTATCTCCACCTTAAATATATTTAATGACCCAGCCTCAACTCCTCTCTGGGGCAGAGAATTCCACACATTCACCAGAAGAAATTCCTCCTCATCTCCGTCCTAAATGGGCGATCCCTTATTCTGAGACTATGCCCCCTAGTTCTAGATTCCCCCACGAGGGGAAAACATCCTCTCTACATCTACCCTGTCCAGCCCACTCAGAATCTGATACGTTTCAACAAGATCACCTCATTCTTCTAAACTCCAATGTGTACAGACCCAACCTGCTCAACCTTTCCTCACAAGGCAACCTCTTCATCTCCGGAATCAACTGAGTGAACCTCTCCTTTCCCAACGCCAGTAATTGATGTTGGGGGACAGTTGCAGTTCCACGGGCAATTTGTGCTGTTTGTGGGAGCTTGCTGTGCAAAGTGATAATGACCCGACAATCTGTTTTAGTGATGTTGATTGAGGGATACATATTGGCCAGGACACCAGAGTTAACACCCTCAGTGCCGCCCCTCCGACAGTGCGGCGCTCCGACAGTGCCGCCCCTCCGACGCTCCCTCAGTGCCGCCCCTCCAACAGTGCGGCGCTCCGACAGTGCCGCCCCTCCGACAGTGCGGCGCTCCGACAGTGCCGCCCCTCCGACGCTCCCTCAGTGCCGCGCTCCTCCCACCCCCCCCCCCCCCCCCCGACAGTGCGGCGCTCCGACAGTGCCGCCCCTCCGGCACTCCCATCCGGCACTCCCTCAGTACTGCCCCTCCGGCAGTGCGGCACTCCCTCAGTACTGCCCCTCCGACTGTGCGGCGCTGGAGTGTCAGCCTAGATTTTTGTGCTCGAATCTCTGGAGTGGGACTTGAACCCATAACCTTCTGACTCAGTGGCAAGAGCGGAGATCAACGCAGCCACACTTGGCCCTGAACTCACTCAACATCCACGGGCACAGCCGTTCCAAGGAGGGGTCGCTGGGCAGAAATCAGGAGCCTGGCCGATTTCGTCCTGTTTAACCGAGTGACTGCTCTGCTGCTCTGGCTGAGAGCTCTCAAGCTGACAGCACTCGGGGTTTAAAGTTAGGACCTTCCAGACTCGAGTGACTCTTCAATGCATCACCAGGTGCTTTTCATGTTTGAAAAGAAAATATTTGAGGCGTGTTAATGTTTGCCTCATCGTCTTTTTCACTTTTCTGCAACGCCCCAGCTGAAGGCACCGGTAAAAAACACAAGAATTAGGAGCAGGAGTCAGCCATGCGGCCCCTCAAGCCTGCTCCGCCATTCAGTACAATCATTGGCTGATCTTCGACCTCAACTCCTCTTTCCCGCCCGATCCCTCGATTCCCCAGCGTCCAAAAATCTATCGATCTCAGCCTTGAATATACTCAGAGACTGAGCCTCCGCAGCCCTCTGGGACAGAGAATTCCAAAGATTCACCACCCTCCGAATGAAGAAATTCCTCCTCATCTCAGCCTAAATGGCCGACCCCTTATCCTGAGACTGTGACATCCCTGGTTCTAGACTCCCCAGCCCGGGGGAAACATCCTCCCTGCACCTACCCTGTCAATCCCCCTCAGAATCGGAGATGTTTCAATGAGATCACCTCTCATTCTTCTAAACTCTAGAGAATATCGGCCCAGTCTGCTCAAACTCTCCTCATAGGACAATGCCCCCATCCCAGGAATCAGTCTGGTGAACCTTCGCTGCACCCAACTGCGCACAAAGAACTTGCTCCCGGAGTCAGCACTGAACCAGGGGACTGGATTAGAACAGAATCCGTGCTGGACCACCTCAGTGGGTCAGTCCGCTCCTGTGGAGGGAGCTCCTTCAGAGGAAGGGGCCACCCCTGAAACATTACAATTGCCCGCTCTCTCCACAACTGATGCCTCAGACCCGCTGGGCTCGTCCAGCATTTTAGACATAGACAGAAGAACATAAGAACACAAGAAATAGGAGCAGGAGTCGGCCATTCGGCCCCTCGAGCCTGCTCCGCCATTCAATAAGATCATGGCTGATCTGATCCTGGCCTCAACTCCACTTCCCCGCTCGCTCCCCATAACCCTCGACGCCCTTATCGCTCAAAAATCTATCTTCCCCCTTAAATATATTCAGTGACCCAGCCTCCACAGCTCTCTGGGGTAGAGAATTCCACAGATTCACCAGAAGAAATTCCTCCTCAACTCCGTCTTAAATGGGCGACCCCTTATTCTGAGACTATGTGCCCCCTAGTTCTAGCTTCCCCCCCCTCCGACGAGGGGAAACATCCTCTCTGCATCTACCCTGTCCAGCCCCCTCAGAATCTTGTATGCTTCAATAAGATCACCTCTCATTCTTCTAAACTCCAATGAGTACAGGCCCAACCTGCTCAATCTTTCTTCATAAGACAACGCCTTCATCTCCGGAATCAACCAAGTGAACCTTCTCTGAACTGCCTCCAATGCAAGTATATCCCTCCTTAAATAAGGAGACCAAAACTGGACACATTCTCTGTTTCGGTTTAAGATTCCCACAAATCGGTAGCATTTTGCTTGTTGTTCAATTACATCCTGCGGCTTTAGTACAAGTTAGAACATTTTCCTTTTTGTTCCCTTGGGCGGAAAATAAAATGTCAATTTCATGCATCGCGTCATACGTACAAACACATATCGACTCTCCTGACTACTATGATATGGACAGGGACAGACAGACAGGCAGGCCGAGACACGGCCAGAATCTTGGGAATTTGCAGCACGGAAGGAGGCCATTTCGGCCCATCGTGTCCGCGTTGCGCCGGCCGACCAAGAGCCATCCCGGCCTAATCCCACTTTCCAGCTCTGGGTCCGTAGCCCTGTAGGTCACGGCGCTTCGAGCGCACGTCCAAATGTGGTGAGGGTTTCTGCCTCTACCACCCTTTCAGGCAGCGAGTTCCACCCCAGACCCCCACCGCCCTCAGGGTGAAAAAAGTTCCCCTCAAATCCCCTCTGACCTCCACCACGTTAAATCTGCCCCCCTGGTTGTTGACCTCTCTGCTGATGGCCAGACAGACAGGCACAATCGACTCACACATAGCCTTATTGCTAAGTTAACACATTCTCAACTTGGGTCAGTTCTAAATACTGACTCAAAACAGGAGGCCTTCAAAAATTATTTTTAACAGAAGGCAGTTTACGCCTGACATTTCGAAGAGTTTGACACCCGATGGGTGAAACTGCATCGACAGGAAGCGACTTCCGTTTCACAGAGGCCCCGATTGTAGAAATTGCAGCACAGGAAGTCATTCAGCCCATCAAATCTGTGCCAGTGCCAGCTCTGTCTGCACTTTCCCCTCATTCCCCATACCCTCCCTCCTCAAATCCTTGTCCAGTTCCCTTTTAAATGGGATTACAGTCTCTGTTTCAACAGCCAGGGTTCCAGGGGATAAACAGCACCAACTCCCCCTGCCTTTGCTCGCTGGCCAGACCGAGTGCGCCCAAAACACCTCGGGCGCAGAGGGCAGGGGCAACGCCGGCAGACAGCACGAGCCCTTTCCCAAACAAAGTACGTCCCTCCTGCCGGTGTCTCCCCGCTTTGCCCCTGGTTCAGATGTCTCTGCCAGTACGGCACTAAAACTGGCTGCTGGTAGCCTCACAGGTATGGCGGTACCCCACTTCTACCCTCCTCCCCTCGCACACGAGTTTTCTTTGTTTCGGTGGGGGGAAAAGTCTGGCCACTCCACGATACAACACAATGGTACAACTGAAATGGTGACCACAACCTGGTTGGGGGGGGGGGGGGTGAGAGCGAGAGAGCGGGGGGCGCAGAGGGCGAGAGGCGCAGAGGGCGAGAGAGAGAGAGGGGCGCAGAGGGCGAGAGAGAGGGGCGCAGAGGGCGAGAGAGAGGGGCGCAGAGAGCGAGAGAGAGGGGCGCAGAGAGCGAGAGAGAGGGGCGCAGAGAGCGAGAGAGAGGGGCGCAGAGAGCGAGAGAGAGGGGCGCAGAGAGCGAGAGAGAGGGGCGCAGAGAGCGAGAGAGAGGGGCGCAGAGAGCGAGAGAGAGGGGCGCAGAGAGCGAGAGAGAGGGGCGCAGAGAGAGAAAAGGAATGAGAAATCACGGGAGGAAGCCAGACAAGCCTATGCAAGAACCAAGAGCAGATTTACTGCGCCTGTTACATACCCAAGGCAACAACACAGACAAGAATGACTGTTTCAAACTCGCATGACTCATATCTGTCACTCAACAGGCTGTCGGACTCTCAACAATCACCTGCAACAAGGGGTCTTTTAACTTACCACCACCCCTTTCACAGCAGTGGCCAAACACCTCGACCTAAAGCCAACGCCAAATAATGTCTCCCAGCGACTCCGTGCGATGTCCAACACCTCGGCACAGAAACTTTCAGTGAGCCGAGCTCACCAGTTACCCTTCCCCTGAACTCCCCACTTCTCTCGCCTGCACGTGGTAATCGGGAGATTATTGGCCACCTTAGGTCAGACAACCAGTCAATTGGCAGTGCAACAGTCACACACTCTCTCTCGCACGGCACTGCAATTAGCCAAGGAGGTGTCGAGCTAAACGTTGCTTAAAAAATGATTAAGCAGATTAACATTTCTCAAGGTGGTGACATGAATCAGTGGAATAATCACACAGGGATTTACTTTAACAATCGGTCATTTGGACCGTATCCGGTGCTTTGCGGCTCTTTAATTTATGTTTCTTGAAAACCAAAAGCCTGTTGGCACAGCGCAGTGAGGCCTGGGGCTGCCAGTGTTGAAGCACAGAGGGACATAGGATGGAATCAGGGACGAGGGCTGGGATTGTAGGAGCGGGGAGCTTTCCTGTGCTCCAAATCACCGCTGATCCCTTTGCCATGACCAAAGCATGTAACGGGCTACCAGTTTCCAAAAAACACGACTTCGGCACCAATATTGGGCCCTTTACTGTTGAAAAACAACCAGTTCCATCCAGAGTCCAGTTCCTGTGCCTCATTGTACCTGTCAAATGGCCAACACAAGCAGGACGGGCCAAATGTCCTTGTTCTGTGCTGCAAGTCTCGACGATGCAATGAACATGGTATACATCAGCCTTGGCCCTCTCTAGGTGTGTCAGCCGTGACTCAGTGGGTCTCACTCTCGCCTCAGGGTCAGAAGGCCGTGGGTTCAAGTCGCCACTCCAGAGACTCGAGTACAGAAATCCAGGGTGACGCACTGCAGTACTGAGGGAGCACCGCGCTGTCGGAGGGCCGTGCTGCGCTGTCGGAGGGCTGGCGCTGAGGGAGCCCCGCGCTGTCGGAGGGGCTGGCGCTGAGGGAGCGCCGCGCTGTCAAGAGGGCAGTACTGCGCTGTCGGAGGGGCGGCGCTGAGGGAGCGCCGCGCTGTCGGAGGGAGCGCCACGCTGTCAGAGGGCCAGCGCTGAGGAGGTGCCGTCTTTCGGATGAGACGTAAAAGATCCCATGCCACTATTTCGAAGACGAGCCGGGGGTGGGGGGGGGAAGATTATCCACGGCGTCCCGACCAATATTTATCCCTCAATCAACAACACAGATTATCTGCTCATTATCACAATGTTGCTTGTCTGCCACGTTTCCCACATTACAACAGTGACCACGCTTCAAAAAGTCCTTCACTGGCTGGGAAGCGTTTTGGGACGTCCTGAGGGGCTGACAGGAGCTATGGAGATACAAATCTTTCTTTCACTCTGTACCAGCTGTGTCATTGGTATTCACACACCAGCAATCTGCATTGCACAATTATAGAATCAGGGAAGTTTACAGCATGGAAGGAGACCATTTCGGCCCATCGTGTTCGCGCCGTCCGATCAAGAGCCATCCCGGCCTAATCCCACTTTCCCGCTCTGGGTCCGTAGCCCTGTAGGTTATAGCACTTCGAGCGCACATCCAAATGTGGTGAGGGTTTCTGCCTCTACCACCCTTTCAGGCAGTGAGTCCCCTGGGTGAAGACATTTCCCCTCAAATCCCCTCTAAATCTCCTACCGATTATTTTAAATCTCTGCCCCCTGGTTGTTGACCCCTCTGCTAAGGTAAAAAAGGCCCTTTCTATCCACTGTATCCAGGTCCCTCATAATTTTATACACCTCAATGAGATCTCCCCTCAGCCTCCTCTGTTGCAAGGAAAACAAACCCAGCCTCTCCAATCTGTCCTCACAGCTAAGATTCTCCAGTCCCCGCAACATCCTGGTAAATCTCCTCTGTACCCTCTCCAGTGCAACATCCTGGTAAATCTCCTCTGTACCCTCTCGAGTGCAACATCCTGGTAAATCTCCTCTGTACCCTCTCCAGTACAACATCCTGGTAAATCTCCTCTGTACCCTCTCCAGTACAACATCCTGGTAAATCTCCTCTGTACCCTCTCCAGTGCAACATCCTGGTAAATCTCCTCTGTACCCTCGCCAGTGCAACATCCTGGTAAATCTCCTCTGTACCCTCGCCAGTGCAACATCCTGGTAAATCTCCTCTGTACCCTCTCTAGTGCAACATCCTGGTAAATCTCCTCTGCACCCTCTCTAGTGCAACATCCTGGTAAATCTCCTCTGCATCCTTTCCAGTGCAATCACATCTTCCCTGTAATGCGGTGACCATAACTGCACAACGATAGGAAGAGGCAGGCAGTATCATCTAAATGGTACTATTTTGAGGGCGAGAGTGTGCAAGGAGAGAGGGACCTTGGGGCAAATATTCACAAATTCTTGTAGGTGGCAAGGCAGGTTGATAAGGCGGTTCAGAAAGCGTGAGAGATAATTGGCGTTGTAAATATGAGCACTGAATACAAAAATAAGGAAGTTGTACCTTTACAATTCTCTGGTTTGGCCCTGCTGGAGTTGTGTCTGGGCACCACATACTTTAGTAAGGATGTGAAAGCCTTGGAGACGGTGCAGAGGAGATTTAAGAGATTGGTACCAGGGATAAGGGACTTCAGTGACGTGGAGACTGGAGAAGCCGGGGTTGTTCTCCTTGGAGCACAGAAGGTTAAGGGGAGATTTGATCGAGGTGTATAAAATTATGAGGCGGGGGGGGGGGGGGGGGTGGTTTGATAGAGCAAGTGGGTAGAACCGGTTTCCTCTGACAAGTAGGTCAGTAACCAGAGGACACAGATTTATATTTAGATGATTTGGATGAAGGAATTGAGTGTAATATCTCCAAGTTTGCAGATGACACTAAGCTGGGTGGTGGCGGTGTGAGCTGTGAGGAGGATGCCAAGAGGCTGCAGGGTGACTTGGACAGGTTAGGTGAGTGGGCAAATGCATGGCAGAGATGCAGTATAATGTGGATAAATGTGAGGTTTTCCACTTTGGTGGCAAAAACAGGAAAGCAGAATATTATCTGAATGGTGACAGATTGGTAAAGGGGGAGGTGCAACGAGACCTGGGTGTCATGGTACATCAGTCACTGAACGTTGGCATGCTGGTGCAGCAGGCAGTGAAGAAGACAAATGGCATGTTGGCCTTCATAGCGAGAGGATTTGAGTATAGGAGCAGGGAGGTCTTACTGCAGATGTACAGGGCCTTGGTGAGGCCACACCTGGAATATTGTGTTCAGTTTTGGTCTCCTAATCTGAGGAAGGACGTTCTTGCTATTGAGGGAGTGCAGCAAAGGTTCATCAGACTGATTCCCGGGATGGCTGGACTGTCATATAAGGAGAGACTGGATCGACTGGGCTTATATTCACTGGAGTTTAGAAGAATGAGGGGGATCTCATTGAAACATATAAAATTCTGACGAAATTGGACAGATTAGATGCAGGAAGAATGTTCCCGATGTTGGGGAAGTCCAGAACCAGGGGTCACAGTCTAAGGATAAGGCGTAAGCCATTTAGGACCGAGATGAGGAGAAACTTCTTCACTCAGAGTTGTGAACCTGTGGAATTCTCTACCACAGAAAGTTGTTGATGCCAGTTTGTTAGATATATTCAAAAGAGAGTTAGATGTGGCCCTTACAGCTAAAGGGATCAAGGGGTATGGAGAGAAAGCAGGAAAGGGGTACTGAGGTGAATGATCAGCCGTGATCATATTGGTGGTGCAGGCTCGAAGGGCCGAATGGCCTGCTCCTGCACCTGCACCTATTTTCTATAATAAATATGGTGACATTTCTTTATGGATGTTCGTTGTGATGTGGAACACACTAGTGCCTTAAAGGATGGTGGAAGCAGATTCAATGTGAACTTTCAAAAGGCAATTAGACACGTACTTGTAGAGGACTTGTATGCAGGGTTACGGGGAAAGAGCGGGGGGGAGGGGGGGGGGCGGGGGAGTGGGACGAGACTGGACAGCTCTTTCACTGAGCCGGCACAGGTACGACGGGCCGAATGGGCTCTCTCTGTGCTGCGAGATCCTATGAAACAATCGTAAGCGAGTCCTTCCCCTCCACCCACCCAGCCCCCAACAGGGTCAGTACCCCAAGCCTGCACGGTGCTTATCAAATGGCAACCATCCAAGTGCCAACACAGCTCAGTCTGATAAACAAAGCAAGAGGGCCTGTACGGGGGGGGGGGGGGGGGGGTGAACGTCCGGTTACTGCCGCTGTGACGGCACGCTCTGGCTCCAAATTAAATGCAGACAAATGCTACTCAATACATACCAGATTCTCAAAGTGTAAGACCATTGATGAAAGATATAATCTATCCAGAACTGCTGACAACATGCTAATCCTCAAAAAAGGCAAATTCAAAGTGGTTCAAGATGTGGACATGCGCTCAATTTCCCCACACCAACCCAATCTAGCTCTTTACAAAACTGGTGTTGGGGGCAGGGGGGAAGGAGTAGAGGCCAGAGGCAGCCACCAGAGAGGGCTAGGGAGACAATAAGCATCATTTATTATGTCTACCCATTATTATTTAACTGGGGAGAGATTACAAAATGCTGCTGTACAGAGGGACCTGGGGGTCCTTGTGCCTGAAAAACACAAAAGATTAGTATGCAGGTACAGCAAGTGATCAGGAAGGCAAATGGGATCTTGGCCTTTATTGCAAGGGGGGTGGAGTATAAAAGCAGAGAAGTCCTGCTACAACTGTACAGGGTATTGGTGAGGCCACACCTGGAATATTGCGTGCAGTTTCGGTCACCGTATTTAAGGAGGGATATACTTGCATTGGAGGCTGTTCAGAGAAGTGTCACTCGGTTGATTCCTGAAATGAAGGGGTTGTCTTATGAGGAAAGGTTGAGCAGGTTGGGCCTGTACTCATTGGAGTTTAGAAGAATGAGAGATGATCTTATTGAAACATATAAGATTCTGAGGGGGCTAGATTCAGAGGATGTTTCCCCCTCGTGGGGGAATCTAGAACTAGGGGGCATAGTTTCAGAATAAGGGGTCGCCTTAAAGACGGAGGCGAGGAGAAATTTCTTCTGGTGAATCTGTGGAATTCTCTGCCCCAGAGAGCTGTGAGGGCTGGGTCACTGAATATATTTAAGATAGACAGATTTTTGAACGATAAGGGAGTCAAGGGGTGGGCAGGGATGTGGAGCTGAGCCCATGATCGGATCAGCTGTGATCTTATTGCATGGCGGAGCAGGCTCGAGGGGCCAGATGGCCGACTCCTGTTTATGTTCGTGTGCTCGTATGATTCACTCTATGGGTGCCCCAGCTTACACCTGGCGGATTAGCCGTCTACCTGTCGGTCGCCCAGTGGCGGTACATTGGAGGATCAATAGAGCGGACTGCAGCAAAATTAATTCCAAATGCATCCAGAGTTCCCAATAGCTCAGTATGCTCCGGAGTGGGCCGGGGGGGGGGGGGGGGAACGGGGGGACGGGGGGAAACAGCCAGGGCTCCTGCCGCTGATCCCGGCTGATAGGTACATGGGCGTAGACATCGGGCGAGAGCTCGCTTGGACCCCACCTCAATGCCCTGCCGGTCAAACAGCTTTCTGGCACTCAGCATCTCATCATCAAAATCGAAGAAGACTTGCTTCCACTCTAAAAGTGAGTTCTCAGGTGACCAATACGGGAGAAGCAGTCCCTGTCACAGGTGGGACAGACAGTGGTTGAGGGAAGGGGAGGGTGGGACTAGTTTGCCGCACGCTCCTTCCGCTTGCTTTCTGCACGCTCTCGGCGACAAGACTCGAGGTGCTCAGCGCCCTCCCGGATGCACTTCCTCCACTTAGGGCGGACTGGTCTTTGGGCCCAGGGACTCCCAGGTCTCGGTGGGGATGTTGCACTTTATCGGGGAGGCTTTGAGGGTGGTCCCTTGAAACGTTTCCTCAGTATCTAGGTTCAGACCTACAGAAGGGGAACCCGTGAATCCCTGTGCCACGGCAGGGACGATGAGGGGAGGAGGAGAGGTGGAGAAGAAAAATAAACAGAATAATAAATGAGTCACCACATAAAAGAAATGGCTTCCACTTGTGGACGAGACCAGAACTAGAGGCCATCAATAGAAGATAGTCACCAGGAAACCCAATGGGGAATTCAGGAGAAACTTCTCTACCCAGAGAGCGGTGAGAATGTGGAACTCGCTGCCACAGGGAGGGGTTGAGGCGAATAGTATCGATGCATTTAAGGGGAAGCTGGACAAGCATATGAGGGAGAAGGGAATAGAGGGTTATGCTGATAGATTTAGATGGGGAAAGACAGGAGGAGGCTCGAGTGGAGCATAAATGCTGGCATGGACTGGTTGGGCCGAACGGCCTGTTTCTGTACTGTATATCCGATGTAATCCCACTGTCAATGCTTTCTTTATGCAACACCTAATTCGCAAGGATTTCAAAGCACTTTGCACACAATAGAATACTTCAGGTGGATGTTGTAAAAGATCCCAGAGGATTACTCAATGAAGGGCAGAGATTTCTGGCTGACATCTCTCCCTCAACCAACACCAAAAGCTGACTTGTTGGCCAGGACACGAGGAGAACTTCTCTCCAAACAATGTATGGGGTCTTTCAAATCCAGCTCACCCACGAGAACAAGTAGCGGAGGGCTCGGTTTAACAAAAGGCCAATGCAGCACGCCCTCAGTGTTAGAAGAACATGCGAATTAGGAACAGGAGGAGGCCATTCCGCCCCTCAAGCCTGCTCCGCCATTCAATAAGATCACAGCTGATCTTCGACCTCAACTCCACTTTCCCGTCCGATCCCGCGAGTCCAAAAATCTATCGATCCCAGCCTTGACTATACTCAACGACTGAGCCTCCACAGCCCTCTGGGGCAGAGAATTCCAAAGATTCACCACCCTCCGAGTGAAGAAATTCCTCCTCATCTCAGTCCTAAATGGCCGCCCCCTTATCCTGAGACTGTGAGACCCCTGGTTCTAGACTCCCCAGCCCGGGGGGGGAAATATCCTCCCTGCATCTACCCTGTCAATCCCCCTCAGAATCTTACATGTTTCAATGAGATCACCTCTCATTCTTCTAAACGCCAGAGAGTATAGGCCCAATGTAAAGACCTGGATTTATATAGCGCCTTTCACGACTACCGGACGTCTCAAAGCATTTTACAGCCAATGAAGTACTTTTGGAGTGTAGTCACTGTTGTAACGACTCAATCTCTCCTCATCCCAGGGATCAGTCTGGTGATCGCTGCACTCCCTCTAAGGCAAGTATATCCTTCCTTAGAGAAGGAGACCAAAACTGCGCGCAGTACTCCAGGTGTGGTTTCACCTAGACCCTGTATTGGAGACTCGGCCGAGATGATCTAGCATTCTTGGACCTACAGTTAGTGCTGCCACATGATTATCCATCATCATAGACAGTCCCTCGGA
Organism: Pristiophorus japonicus; assembly: GCF_044704955.1. Taxonomy (NCBI): domain Eukaryota; kingdom Metazoa; phylum Chordata; class Chondrichthyes; family Pristiophoridae; genus Pristiophorus; species Pristiophorus japonicus. The sequence continues at coordinate 2,573,245 of NC_092008.1, read as the reverse complement.
ATCGAGGAAGACTTGCTTCCACTCTTAAAATGAGTCCTTAGGTGACTGAACAGCCCAATACGGGAGCCACAGTCCCTGTCACAGGTGGGACAGACAGTGGTTGAGGGAAGGGGAGGGTGGGACAGGTTTGCCGCACGCTCCTTCCGCTGCCTGCGCTTGGTTTCTGCACGCTCTCGGCGACGAGACTCGAGGTGCTCAGCGCCCCCTCCCGGATGCACTTCCTCCACTTAGGGCGGGACTGGTCTTTGGGCCAGGGACTCCCAGGTGTCGGTGGAGGATGTTGCACTTTATCAGGGAGGCTTTGAGGGTGGTCCCTTGTAATGTTTCCTCTGCCCACCTTTGGCTCGTTTGCCGTGAAGGAGTTCAGAGCTGAGTGTTTGCTTTGGGGAGTCTGGTGTCTGGACCGAGCTGACAACAGATTTAGACCACGCACTGGATGTTATCTGGGTCCAGTTACTTACTAACTCATTCACAAACACCCCGCCGTGTTTGACGTACCAACTGCGGGCCCATAAATGTACCCGCCCCCGGTCCCACTGCAAAAGTTAAAATGGGAGACCCCATGGTACATTAAGCACGCCGTAAAATCCAAAGCTTCCATTTCACGTTGGTACAGCGTCACTATTTCAAACCATTCGAGCAGCTTAACCACGAAGGGAGCGTGCAGAAAGCCATTCATTTAAACAAGCAATTTCCTTTTTACAAACGCTGGCAAGCAAGAGCAGGAAGGGCCCAGCAGTATAGGTCCTGCATCAAATAAAGAGTAAATTAATAATGTTCAGAGGAGGGAAATGCAGGATAGATTTTACTGGAGCAGGAGTTAACAGCAGCTCAACAACCCTCGCTATGGCTATATCTCAAAGTTACAGAGGCTTCCGATTGTTAAACAGCACCCGACCCAGGAGGTACAAAGTACCTTCACTCATTCATTCAAAGATTTGGCAGGCTCAAACACAACATGACAGCTGCTGTTTTTGAGAGCAGCAAGGAAAGGGGAGAGAGAGAGAGAGAGAGAGAAAGAAAGAGAGAGAGAGAGAGAGAGAGACACACACAGCTTCGACAATTTTCCACCTACTTACGGGTCCAAACAGCCCCTTCAGTGAGCGCTGCGATTTCTCGTAAGAATGGGAAATCCGAGTGTGATTGAGGGAGGGGGGGGGGGGGGGGGAAAGAGGATCAGCCCTGATCAGCAACTTGTACGCCTGTGCCAGATCCACACGCACTCTCCAACATTCATTCAGCAAATTACAATCCACGTCCTGTTGCACCGGCGGCCGCTTCTGGTTTTAAAGAAAAAAAAAAGCACGAGCAGGAACTCGTCAAGTTTACAAGTCGTGCGTTGCAAAGATTAAACCGAGCGGCTGGTGAAAAGCACCTTTTAAAGGCACATCGTGCACGCGCAGAGAAATCTTATACACCTTACTGACGTAGGCAGATTGGTGTGTCGGTCTAGGTTTATATGCAGCGTTAATAGGCGTACCCCGATTAACAACAGTTGCCAACATGACTCAACACCAAGGGACATCCGTAGACGTGTGGGGCTATATACGCAACGTGTTCTCTAGGAGCGATATACGTATAGTTATGTATATAACCACACACAGTGCATAATATACCATAGAATCAGAGAAATTTACAGCACGGAAGGAGGCCGTTCGGCCCATCGTGTCCGCGTTGCGCCGGCCGACCAAGAGCCATCCCGGCCTAATCCCACTTTCCCGCTCTGGGTCCGTAGCCCTGTGGGTTACGGCACTTCGAGCACACGTCCAAATGTGGTGAGGGTTTCTGCCTCTACCACCCTTTCAGGCAGTGAGTTCCTCCCCAGACCCCCACCACCCTCTGGGTGAAGACATTTCCCCTCAAACCCCCGTCCAATGACTTTAAATCTGTGCCTCCTGGTTACTGACCTCTCCGAGGGAAACAGATCAGTCCTATCCACTCTATCCAGGCCCCTCATCAATTAAATCTCCCCTCAGCCTCCTCTGTTCAAAAGGAAACCAGACCCGGCCTCTCTAATCTTTCTTCATCGCTAAAATTCTCCGGTCCCGGCAACATCCTGGTAAATCTCCTCTATACCCTCTGTAGTGCAACATCCTGGTAAATCTCCTCTGTACCCTCTCTAGTGCAACATCCTGGTAAATCTCCTCTGTACCCTCTCTAGTGCAACATCCTGGTAAATCTCCTCTGTACCCTCTCCAGTGCAACATCCTGGTAAATCTCCTCTGTACCTTCTCCAGTGCAACATCCTGGTAAATCTCCTCTATACCCTCTGTAGTGCAACATCCTGGTAAATCTCCTCTATAGTGCAACATCCTGGTAAATCTCCTCTGTACCCTCTCCAATGCAGCATCCTGGTAAATCTCCTCTGTACCCTCTCTAGTGCAACATCCTGGTAAATCTCCTCTGTACCCTCTCTAGTGCAACATACTGGTAAATCTCCTCTGTACCCTCTCCAGTGCAACATCCTGGTAAATCTCCTCTGTACCCTCTCCAGTGCAACATCCTGGTAAATCTCCTCTGCACCCATATTAGAAAATACTTGTATATATGCAAGATATATTCAAAAATATATTTATTTATATTATATACACACACACAATTATATATTAACATACGTTATAGAAAATACTTAAGCACAATATATGTACAAGATATATTCAAATATATAACATACCTTGTATTAAATACTTATGCACATTATATATTCAAAAATGTGTATATACAATGATATATTAATATATGTATAAAACATATTTTTGAATATATAATGAGCATGTCTATATACAATGATATATCAATATGCCTTGTACAACACTTATGCACATTTTATATGCAATAGACAAAAATGTGTGTATATATACACACAATTATATAAACATAATATACCATATAAAATAGTTGTGCACAATATATATGGAAGACATATTCAAATATAGACACTTACGCACAATCTATTCAAAAATATATGTATATACATAGATATACAATGATATATTAAGACTGTATAAAATACTTATAACATATATATGCACAAAACTGATACTCACACACACGTATTTATAAAGATTATACCGACACACTTCCAAATGATCGAATCCCAACATCTGACTCATTGCAAGAACATGCAATCATTTTGGTTCGGGGGGGGGAGGGTTAAACCCCAGGGGGGAACGACTTTAAGGAGAGGAGGTGAAGTGGAGCTTTGAAGCCAGGGGAACTCGGAGCTTCCCAGAAGCAGCAGTGAGGATCCATCCCTGGGGTGGGAGATGAGTGAGGGAGATTGCTTATTGTGGGGGGGGGGGGAAGGGGCTTAACCCCCCCTTTGCGTCAAGGTCCCTCAGAGTTTTACAACCATTTTAACCCCCTTTGCACTCTCCGCAATGATGTCGTTGGGAGTTTAGCACCAAAAAGGGGCTTTTTAAATAGGCAGATTACAACAGCTTCTCTTCCACAAAATATATTGTTTCAGAGAGGCAATAATAATTATAGGAGAAAATAGAATATTTAGATCCCCAAAGTCTATTTAGACCCCAAAAAGGTCTATTTAGACCCCCGCTAATCTGCTAAACCCCAAATTATATCATCGCGCACACATACAGACAGAAAAATTAATTAGAGATCAGATATTTTCAGGCCATTTAGACCCCAGAAAATCTGCTCAAACCTCAAATTATATTAACACACACACGTCCAGAGAAAGCTTTATAGATCAGATTTTTTCCAGACCAAAAAAGTCTATTTTGAAGCCTAATTAAACTGAAAAAAAAATCAAGTCGACCAAGAATAGTCAACCTGACCCAGAATGGTTGACTCGGACCTGAAAAGTCTACTTGGACTCCGCAAGAGCGACTTAGACCCCGCAAAGTCGACTTACATCCCAAATCTGTCAATTTAGACCCAAAAATGACTTCTTATACCCCAACAGTCTATTTAGACCCCAAATAAGACAATTTAGACCCAAAAATGACTTCTTAGATCCCAAATAAGACAATTTGGACCCAAAAATGACTTCTTAGATCCCAAATAAGACAATTTAGACCCAAAAATGACTTCTTAGACCCCAACAGTCTATTTAGACCCCAAATAAGACAATTTAGACCCAAAAATGACTTCTTGGATCCCAACAGTCTACTTAGACCCCAAAAATGACTTCTTGGATCCCAACAGTCTACTTAGACCCCAAATAAGACAATTTAGACCCAAAAATGACTTCTTAGATCCCAAATAAGACAATTTAGACCCAAAAATGACTTCTTAGATCCCAAATAAGACAATTTAGACCCAAAAATGACTTCTTAGATCCCAAATAAGACAATTTAGACCCCAAAGAAGTCCACTTAGACCCAGATTATATTAAAACACACCCGCACACATCCAGAGGCAGAAAAATGAATGACACAAACAGATTTTTAACACCAAACTAAGTCTACTTAAGACACCCTAACCCTCCCCCCCCCCTCCTCTCCAAACCCAAATGATATTAAGAGACACATCCAGAGAGAGAAATTATCAGATTTTACCACACACTAGCCCCCAAACAAGAATCTAACCCATTTTTCCAGCCTCAAAATTATCTCAACAGAAATTTTAAAAAATTCTCTCCCCCCACCCTCACACAAAAAAAAAACCCAATTTTTTTTTTTCTTCCAATCTCCCCCAAAATTGCGGCAGGGGCTGGGGCGGGGGAAAAGCTGAGGTAAAAAGGGGGGTGGGGGGTTCTCTGGATGGGGTTAAAGGGGGGAAAACCCGAGGTGAAGGAGCGTCGGCCGCGCCGCCCGATTTTCCCACCCCGCCTGGCCCCGGCCCGGCTTCTCAGCGGAAGATATTTCAACCACACGGCCGGCGGAGCGGCGCGCGCAGCCGGTTCCCGGCCCCGCCCCTTCTCGCCCTCCTCCTCCGCCGCCGCCCGCCGCCGCCGGAAGTCGGACCCGCAGCCTGCCGGGAGTTGTAGTTCCGACCTCTTTTCGACCTTATTCTTCCTACTTTCGTCCCCTCTCCCCCCTCCCCCGCCACGTGTATCTCCTCTCACGATTCATTCTCAAAACCCGCTTTCCAAACATTTACTGAAGCGATTTGTTAATTTTCTCTTTTTTTCCCCCCCCCACAGAAAACCCCAACCGGAAGTCTCACCGCCACGCCTGCCGGGAGATGTAGTTTCTGATTCATTTCGCTTCCCGCACGACTTTTCTTCGGTGTTTATTTTTACAATTCCCTCCCTGCGAATGGATTCTTGCTCGCTACTGATCCCGACAACCTGCTTGTAAAATATTAATAAACCCATTGTAAATGTTTTTTCTCTCGACGGCTCGCCTGGCCGGAAGTTGCCCGCCAAGCCTGCCGGGAGTTGTAGTTTAGACTACTTTTTGAATGACGTCATTTTAATTCTTTCCCCCCCAACGTGTTCTTTTCAAAAACGGATTGCTTCACGTTATCCGCCGGGGTTAAAAGTTCTTGAAAAAGATAATTAGGTCGATTTTTAAAATGTAATTCTGTTTGTTAAACTCTCAGTCGGCCGGAAGTTCCCCGTCGAGCCTGCCGGGAGTTGTAGTTTAGACTACTTTTTGAATGACGTCATTTTAATTCTTTCCCCCCCAACGTGTTCTTTTCAAATGCAGCTCTCAAATCTTTCCCTTTTTTCAATTTCTTTCTTTTCTTAAAATGGATTTTCTCTCGCAAATCGTCGTAAGACGTACTTGAGACACAATAATAATAAGATCCATTTAAAAATATATAACTGACAGTGGAGGGGGGGGGCGCCGGAAGTTCTGCCGGAAGTTCCGCGTCTAGCCTGCTGGGAGTTGTAGTTTCTGACCCTATTTTTTCAAATCCATTGTTTTTCCATTCAATTGGCTTTGACCTGACTTACACAGTCATTGAAAAACATGCCCCAGACACAGAATAGATGTAAATTTTAAAATTAAAAGGTGGGATTTGTTTTTAAACAAAGTTTGTACACTAATCACTGAAAGTTAGCATGCAGGTACAGCAAGCAATCAAGAAATCAAATGGTATGTTGGCCCTTATTGCAAAGAGGATTTGAGTATAAGAATAAAGACGTCATATTGCAATTATATTAACCATCATCATCATAGACGGTCCCTCGATCGAGGATGACTTGCTTCCCAGATTGATTCCCGGGATGGCGGGACTGACCTATCAAGAAAGACTGGATCAACTGGGCTTGTATTCACTGGAGTTCAGAAGAATGAGAGGGGACCTCATAGAAACGTTTAAAATTCTGATGGGTTTAGACAGGTTAGATGCAGGAAGAATGTTCCCAATGTTGGGGAAGTCCAGAACCAGGGGTCACAGTGTAAGGATAAGAGGTAAGCCATTTAGGACCGAGATGAGGAGAAACTTCTTCACCCAGAGAGTGGTGAACCTGTGGAATTCTCTACCGCAGAAAGTTGTTGAGGCCAATTCACTAAATATATTCAAAAAGGAGTGAGATGAAGTCCTTACTACTAGGGGGAATCAAGGGGTATGGCGAGAAAGCAGGAATGGGGTACTGAAGTTGCATGTTCAGCCATGAACTCATTGAATGGCGGTGCAGGCTCGAAGGGCCGAATGGCCTACTCCTGCACCTATTTTCTATGTTTCTATGTTTCTAAAAGGGATGAATTCACAGATGTTTCAATGCAGTTTTGGTCACCTTACTTAAGGAAGGATATACTGGCTTTGGAGGGGGTACAGAGACGATTCACTAGGCAGATTCCGGAGATGAGGGGGTTACCTTATGATGATAGATTGAGTAGACTGGGTCTTTACTCGTTGGGAGTTCAGAAGGATGAGAGGTGATCTTATTGAAACATTTAAAATAATGAAAGGGATAGACAAGATAGAGGCAGAGAGGTTGTTTCCACTGGTTGGGGAGACTAGAACTAGGGGGCACAGCCTCAAAATACGGGGGAGCCAATTTAAAACCGAGTTGAGAAGGAATTTCTTCTCCCAGAGGGTTGTGAATCTGTGGAATTCTCTGCCCAAGGAAGCAGTTGAGGCTAGCTCATTGAATATATTCAAGTCACTGATAGATAGATTTTGAACCAATAAGGGAATGAAGGGTTACGGGGAGCGGGCGGGTAAGTGGAGCTGAGTCCACGGCCAGATCAGCCATGATCTTGTTGAATGGCGGAACAGGCTCGAGGGGCTCGATGGCCTACTCCTGTTCCTAATTCTTATGTTCTTCTGTTCTTATAGGACCCGATGTTCCAGTCCTGAACTCCAGTTGAGAGGGTGGATGATGTCTGTGGGTGGATTTTTTTAACGTGGGGTGACCGTTGCACACCAGCCACCACCCGGGCCTGACAGAGCGAGGTCTTGGTCCGGTGGCAAGGGTTAACCAAGGACGGCTGGAGACCAGCTCTGCTGCACGGACCCAGTGCGGACACATATCGCACACAGTGTGGGCTGGGCCCCGTGATGCCCCTGGGCCCTCGGCTCCTCTGGGCCCCGAACTCGCGCCTCTCCCGGGTCCCCGATCACGTCACTCCGCAATCTCTCGCCGCTCCTTCGCCCCGACCGCGCCGCTCCCGCTGTACCTGCCCCACGCTCCACGATATAGAGTACATCGTCAATCAGTGTACGACATGTCAATCTCGTAAGCAAGAAACCACAATCGCAAGAACATAAGAAATAGGAGCAGGAGTCGGCCATTCGGCCCCTCAAGTGCTCCGCCATTTAATACGGTCATGGCTGATCCGATCATGGACTCAGCTCCACTTCCCCGCCCGCCCCCCATAATCCTTCAATCCCTTATCGGTTAAGAAACTGTCTATCTCTGTCTTAAATTTATTCAATGACCCAGCCTCCACAGCTCTCTGAGGCAGCGAATTCCACAGTGTGGGCTGGTCCGTGCTGCCCCCGGGCCCTCGGCTCTTCTGGGCCCCCTGCCCTCATTTGCCGCTCCTCCGCCCCGATCTCTCGCCGCTCCTCCGCCCCGATCTCTCGCCGCTCCTCCGCCCCGATCTCTCGCCGCTCCTCCGCCCCGATCTCTCGCCGCTCCTCCGCCCCGATCTCCTGCCGTTCCTCCGCCCCGATCTCTCGCCGCCCCTCCGCCCCGATCTCTCGCCGCTCCTCCGCCCCGATCTCTCGCCGCTCCTCCGCCCCGATCTCTCGCCGCTCCTCCGCCCCGATCTCTCGCCGCTCCTCCGCCCCCGATCTCTCGCCGCTCCTCCGCCCCCGATCTCTCGCCGCTCCTCCGCCCCCGATCTCTCGCCGCTCCTCCGCCCCGATCTCTCGCCGCTCCTCCGCCCCGATCTCTCGCCGCTCCTCCGCCCCGATCCCTCGCCGCTCCTCCGCCCCGATCTCTCCCCGCTCCTCCGCCCCGATCTCTCGCCCCTCCTCTGCCCCGATCTCTCGCCGCTCCTCCGCCCCGATCCCTCGCCGCTCCTCCGCCCCGATCTCTCGCCGCTCCTCCGCCCCGATCTCTCGCCGCTCCTCCGCCCCCGATCTCTCGCCGCTCCTCCGCCCCCGATCTCTCGCCGCTCCTCCGCCCCGATCTCTCGCCCCTCCTCCGCCCCCGATCTCTCGCCGCTCCTCCGCCCCGATCTCTCGCCGCTCCTCCGCCCCGATCTCTCGCACCTCCGCCCCGATCTCTCGCCGCTCCTCCGCCCCGATCTCTCGTCGCTCCTCCGCCCCGATCTCTCGCCGCTCCTCCGCCCCGATCTCTCGCACCTCCGCCCCGATCTCTCGCCGCTCCTCCGCCCCGATCTCTCGCCGCTCCTCCGCCCCGATCTCTCGCCGCTCCTCCGCCCCGATCTCTCGCCGCTCCTCCGCCCCGATCTCTCGCCGCTCCTCCGCCCCGATCTCTCGCCGCTCCTCCGCCCCGATCTCTCGCCGCTCCTCCGCCCCGATCTCTCGCACCTCCGCCCCGATCTCTCGCCGCTCCTCCGCCCCGATCTCTCGCCGCTCCTCCGCCCCGATCTCTCGCCGTTCATCCGCCCCGACCTTCCGGCTCCTCCGCTGTCCCTGGGCCCCGCCGAAGATCCTGCCCACGCTCCAAACGGCGACCTGTCCTCGAAGTCACCGCACACTTGGGACGGCTCGCGCCGGAGGTTATCGTGGCATGGCCGGGGTGGCCCACAATGTTGCAGGGGCCCGCGCTCCAGCACTTGCACTCCCGACCTGCGGTGGTACCCTCTCGCAGGTCGGGGTGGCAATTACACAGGGCCCTGGGGAGACCACACCTGGAGTGTTGTGAGCAGTTCCGGTCCCCTTACCCAAGGAAGGATACACTGGCCATTGAGGGAGTGCAGCGAAGGTTCACCAGACTGATTCCTGGGATGGGGGGGGATTGCCCCAAGGGGTGAGATTGAGCAGCTTGTAATGGGGTGGAAGGCAGGAAGGATTTAAATGACAAAAGAGATGATGGTGCAAGACCGATACTCTCTGGAGTTTGGAAGAATGAGAGGGGATCTCATTGAAACATTCTGAGGGGGATTGACCGGGTAGATGCAGGGAGGGTGTTTCCCCCCCGGGGCTGGGGAGTCTAGAACCAGGGGTCTCACAGTCTCAGGATAAGGGGTCGGCCATTTAGGACTGAGATGAGGAGGAATTTCTTCACTCGGAGGGGGGTGAATCTCTGGAATTCTCTGCCCCAGAGAGCAGTGGAGGCTCAGTCGTTGAGTGTATTCAAGGCTGAGATCGGTAGATTTTTGGACTCGAGGGGAATCGAGGGATCGGGCGGGAAAGTGGGCTTGAGGTCGATGGTCAGCCGGGATCTCATTGAATGGCGGAGCAGGCTCGAGGGGCCGAATGGCCGACTCCTGCTCCTAATTCTCATGTGATCACATGTGATTCGAAGACCTGGCCCTCAAATCAACCACCCAGCTCACGGTCTACAGGGCTGTAGTGATACCCGCCCTCCTGTATGGCTCAGAGACACGGACCATGTACAGTAGACACCTCAAGTCGCTGGAGAAATACCACCAACGCCGTCTCCGCAAGATCCTGCAAATCCCCCGGGAGGACAGACGCACCAACGTTAGCGTCCTCGACCAGGCCAACATCCCCAGCACTGAAGCACTGACCACACTCGACCAGCTCCGCTGGGCAGGGCCACATTGTCCGCATGCCCCAACACGAGACTCCCAAAGCAAGTTCTCTATGCGGAGCTCCTTCATGGTGTGGCCATTATGGCTAAAGGGATCAAGGGGTATGGGGAGAAAGCAGGAATGGGGTACTGAAGTTGCATGTTCAGCCATGATCATATTGAATGGTGGTGCAGAATCGAAGGGCCGCATGGCCTACTCCCGCACCTATTTTCTATGTTTCTATGTTTCACATCAAGCGAGCCAAAAGTGGGCAGAGGAAACATTACAAGGGACCACCCTCAAAGCCTCCCTGATAAAGTGCAACATCCCCACCGACACCTGGGAGTCCCTGGGCCCAAAGACCAGTCCCGCCCTAAGTGGAAGAAGTGCATCCGGGAGGGGCGCTGAGCACCTGGAGTCTCGTCGCCGAGAGCGTGCAGAAACCAAGCGCAGGCAGCGGAAGGAGCGTGCGGCAAACCAGTCCCACCCTCCCCTTTCCCTCAACCACTGTCTGTCCCACCTGTGACAGGGACTGTGGTTCTTGTATTGGACTGTTCAGCCACCTAAGGACTCGTGTTAAGAGTGGAAGCAAGTCTTCCTCGATTCCGAGGGACTGCCTGTGATGATCACATGAGAAGGCCTCGATCCCGGCAATTGAAAACTATGGAATTTTTTTTGTCTTAATAAGGAAAGCAGCTAATTTTATCTTCGCATCTCAATTCTTTTTTTAAATTAGAGTCAAACGATCTACAACTGCTGAATCAGCTTCCAGCTCACAACTCTTAAACAACGGCAATACAGTCAACAACCAATAAAGTTGTAAATTAACAAAAAAATCATTTAAAAGAACCTTAATAAATCAAATTAAGATTTGGTTCCCGGGGGCGACGATGCACTCCAGTCCCTCCGGCGCCCACCTCTCGCGGAAGGCCGCGAGCGTACCGGTGGACACCGCGTGCTCCGTCTCCGGGGACACCCTGGCTCGGATGTAACCGCGGAAGAGAGGCCGGCAGTCGGGGCTGAACGACCCCCTCGACCGCCCGCTGCCTGGACCGGCTGATGGCCCCCTTGGCCGTGCCCAGGAGCAGGCCCTACGAGGAGGCCCTCGGACCTGCCCGCTCCCCTCCGCACAGGGTGCCCACAGATCAGGAGCGTGGGACTGAAGTGCAGCCAGAAATTGAGGAGCAGCCCCTTCGAATAATGGAACAGGGGGCTGCAATCTCACACACCCCTCTTCATAAATATGGTAGCAGGCCAGGTCGATAAGATGGTTAAGAAGGCATATGGAATACTTTCCTTTATTAGCCGAGGCATAGAATACAAGAGCAGGAAGGGTTATGCTTGAACTGTATAAAACACTAGTTAGGCCACAGCTGGAGTACTGCGTGCAGTTCTGGTCACCACATTACAGGAAAGATGTGATTGCACTGGAGAGGGTGCAGAGGAGATTTACCAGGATGTTGCACTGGAGAGGGTGCAGAGGAGATTTACCAGGATGTTGCACTGGAGAGGGTACAGAGGAGATTTACCAGGATGTTGCACTAGAGAGGGTACAGAGGAGATTTACCAGGATGTTGTACTAGAGAGGGTACAGAGGAGATTTACCAGGATGTTGCACTGGAGAGGGTACAGAGGAGATTTACCAGGATGTTGCACTGGAGAGGGTACAGAGGAGATTTACCAGGATGTTGCACTAGAGAGGGTACAGAGGAGATTTACCAGGATGTTGCACTGGAGAGGGTACAGAGGAGATTTACCAGGATGTTGCACTGGAGAGGGTACAGAGGAGATTTACCAGGATGTTGCACTGGAGAGGGTACAGAGGAGATTTACCAGGATGTTGCACTGGAGAGGGTGCAGAGGAGATTTACCAGGATGTTGCACTGGAGAGGGTGCAGAGGAGATTTACCAGGATGTTGCACTGGAGAGGGTACAGAGGAGATTTACCAGGATGTTGCACTAGAGAGGGTACAGAGGAGATTTACCAGGATGTTGTACTAGAGAGGGTACAGAGGAGATTTACCAGGATGTTGCACTGGAGAGGGTACAGAGGAGATTTACCAGGATGTTGCACTGGAGAGGGTACAGAGGAGATTTACCAGGATGTTGCACTAGAGAGGGTGCAGAGGAGATTTACCAGGATGTTGCACTAGAGAGGGTACAGAGGAGATTTACCAGGATGTTGCACTGGAGAGGGTGCAGAGGAGATTTACCAGGATGTTGCACTGGAGAGGGTACAGAGGAGATTTACCAGGATGTTGCACTAGAGAGGGTACAGAGGAGATTTACCAGGATGTTGTACTAGAGAGGGTACAGAGGAGATTTACCAGGATGTTGCACTGGAGAGGGTACAGAGGAGATTTACCAGGATGTTGCACTGGAGAGGGTACAGAGGAGATTTACCAGGATGTTGCACTAGAGAGGGTGCAGAGGAGATTTACCAGGATGTTGCACTGGAGAGGGTACAGAGGAGATTTACCAGGATGTTGCACTGGAGAGGGTGGAGAGGATATTTACCAGGATGTTGCACTGGAGAGGGTGCAGAGGAGATTTACCAGGATGTTGCACTGGAGAGGGTGCAGAGGAGATTTACCAGGATGTTGCACTAGAGAGGGTGCAGAGGAGATTTACCAGGATGTTGCACTGGAGAGGGTACAGAGGAGATTTACCAGGATGTTGCACTAGAGAGGGTACAGAGGAGATTTACCAGGATATTGCACTAGAGAGGGTACAGAGGAGATTTACCAGGATGTTGCACTAGAGAGGGTACAGAAGAGATTTACCAGGATGTTGCACTGGAGAGGGTGCAGAGCAGATTTACCAGGATGTTGCACTAGAGAGGGTACAAAGGAGATTTACCAGGATGTTGCACTAGAGAGGGTACAGAGGAGATTTACCAGGATGTTGCACTAGAGAGGGTACAAAGGAGATTTACCAGGATGTTGCACTGGAGAGGGTACAGAGGAGATTTACCAGGATGTTGCACCAGAGAGGGTGCAGAGGAGATTTACCAGGATGTTGCACTGGAGAGGGTACAGAGGAGGTTTACCAGGATGTTGCACTAGAGAGGGTGCAGAGGAGATTTACCAGGATGTTGCACTGGAGAGGGTACAGAGGAGATTTACCAGGATGTTGCACCAGAGAGGGTGCAGAGGAGATTTACCAGGATGTTGCACTGGAGAGGGTACAGAGGAGGTTTACCAGGATGTTGCACTAGAGAGGGTGCAGAGGAGATTTACCAGGATGTTGCACTGGAGAGGGTGCAGAGGAGATTTACCAGGATGTTGCACTGGAGAGGGTACAGAGGAGATTTACCAGGATGTTGCACTAGAGAGGGTACAGAGGAGATTTACCAGGATGTTGCACTAGAGAGAGTACAGAGGAGATTTACCAGGATGTTGCACTGGAGAGGGTACAGAGGAGATTTACCAGGATGTTGCACTGGAGAGGGTGCAGAGGAGATTTACCAGGAAGTTGCACTAGAGAGGGTGCAGAGGAGATTTACCAGGATGTTGCACTAGAGAGGGTGCAGAGGAGATTTACCAGGATGTTGCACTAGAGAGAGTACAGAGGAGATTTACCAGGATGTTGCACTGGAGAGGGTACAGAGGAGATTTACCAGGATGTTGCACTAGAGAGGGTACAGAGGAGATTTACCAGGATGTTGCCGGGACTGGAGAATTTTAGCGATGAGAAAAGATTGGAGAGGCTGGGATTGTTTTCTTTGGAACAGAGGAGGCTGAGGGGAGATTTAATTTAGGTGTGAGGGGCCTGGATCGAGTGGATAGGATGGACCTGTTTCCCTTGGCAGAGGGGTCAACAACCAGGGGGCAGAGATTGAAAGTAATTGTGGGGAGGTTTAGAGGGGATTGGGGGATTTACCCAGAGGGTGGTGGGGGTCTGGGGAGGAACTCACTGCCTGAAAGGGGGGTAGAGGCAGAAACCCTCACCACATTTGGATGTGCGCTCGAAGTGCCGTAACCCACAGGGCTACGGACCCAGAGCGGGAAAGTGGGATTAGGCCGGGATGGCTCTTGGTCGGCCGGCGCGAGGCGGACACGATGGGCCTCAATGGCCTCCTTCTGCGCTGTTATTCTATATATAAACCCCCCCCATGAACCCCTCGATTAGATTCCAGCCTGTAACTCACTCCCGGGTACCTGTTATTCTATATATAAACCCCCCCGAACCCCTCGATTAGATTCCAGCCTGTAACTCACTCCCGGGTATCCGTTATTCTATATATAAACCCCCCGAACCCCACTATTAGATTCCAGCCTAGAAACATAGAAACACAGAAAATAGGTGCAGGAGTAGGCCATTCGGCCCTTCGAACCTGCACCGCCATTCAATGAGTTCATGGCTGAACATGCAACTTCAGTACCCCATTCCTGCTTTCTCGCCATACCCCTTGATCCCCCCAGTAGTAAGGACTACATCTAACTCCTTTTTGAATACATCCAGCGAACTGGCCCCAACAACTCTCCATGGCAACTCACTCCCAGGTATCTGTTATTCTATATATAAACCCCCTGAACCCCTTGTTATGTATGTAAACCTGTAAATACCTTGTTTAACCACCAGAGGGCTCATCCCCTGGAGTCCCAAGGGATCCCACAATTCCTTGGGAGGACCTGTATATAAGGAGGTCTCACAGGCTGGAGAGGCATTCTGGAGACCTGTAATAAAGGACTATGGTCACACCTTACTTTGTGCTCACAGTATCTGGTCAGACTCTTTATTCAATACATAACAACTGGCGACGAAATACAGATGACGAACCCCACTGCAACGGTGCAGAGAACAGTGGAGAAATTTTCGGAGGGAGCTGATCGGGGAACCTTCGTGGAGCGACTCGAATTTGTGGCCAGCGAGCTGGAAGGAGAAGCGAACGCTGCCAAATGAAGGGCGATCCTCCTCACCGTTTGCAGAGCACCAACGTATGGCCTCGTGAAAAATCTGCTCGCTCCAGCGAAACCCACAGAGAAGTCGTACGATGATTGGTGCACACTGGCCCGGGAGCATCTAAACCCGAAGGAAAGCGTTCTGAAGGTGAGGTACAGGTTGCACACGTACAAGAGGCCTGAAGGCCAGGAAGTGCCGAGCTACGTCGCCGAGCTAAGACGCCTTGCGAATTTGAAGGACACTTGGCGCACATGCTCAGGGACTTCTAAGTCCCTGACATTGGCCATGAAGTAATACTTCGCAAACTTTTGACTGTGGAGGCCCCGAGCTTGAGTAAGGCCATAGCGATAGCCCAGGCGTTCATTGCCACCACCAGTGACAATACGAAGCAAATATCTCAGCACACAAGTGCTGCTACAAGTACTGTGTACAAAGTAATGTTGTTTTCGAATCGTAATGTACAGGGCAGGCCCCACATGCCTGCAGCTGCACGTCTGCAGATGTCTCAGGGTCCACCATCAAGGGTGATGAATGCAAGGCCATTAACACCTTGTTGGCGCTGCGGGGGTGATCATCGTTTCCATGCATGCCGCTTCAAAGGGTACGTTTGCAAGGGCTGTGGAACAATGGGACACCTCCAACGTATGTGCAGGCGAGCTGCAAACCCTGCTAATCCTGCAAACCACCACATTGCAGAGGAGGACAGATCCGCGGTGGATCACGACGAACCACAGCCTCAGACCGAGGAGGCAGAGGTATATGGGGTGCACCCATTTACCACAAAGTGTCCCCCGATAATGCTGAAGGCTGAATTAAATGGACTCTTGGTGTCAATGGAGCTGGACATGGGCGCGAGCCAGTCCATAATGAGTAAATATACTTTCGATAAATTGTGGTGCAGCAAGGCCTCAAGGCCAGTCCTGACTCCCATTCGTACTAAACTGTACACAAAAGAACTGATTCCCGCAATAGGCAATGCTACCGTAAAGGTCTCCTACGATGGAGCGGTGCACAAGTTACCACTCTGGGTGGTACCGGGCGATGGTCCCACGCTGCTCGGCAGGAGCTGGCTGGGGAAGATACGCTGGAACTGGGACCACGTCCGAGCGCTCTTGTCCGTCGACGACACTTCGTGTGCCCAGGTCTTAAACAAGTTCCCCTCGCTGTTCGAACCAGGCAGCGGGAAGTTCCAAGAAGCAAAAGTGCAGATCCATCTAATTCCGGGGACACGACCCATCCATCACAAGGCGAGAGCAGTACCGTATATAATGAGAGAGAGGGTGGAGATCGAGCTGGACCAGCTGTAAAAAGAGGGAATCATCTCGCCGACTGAATTCAACGAGTGGGCCAGTCCGATCGTTCCAGTCCTCAAAGGAGATGGCACCATCAGAATCTGTGGTGATTACAAAGTAACTATCAATCGTTCCTCCCTGCAGGACCAATACCCACTACCAAAGGCAGATGACCTATTTGCGACGCTGGCAGGAGGAAAAATGTTCACGAAGTTGGATTTGACGCAGGAGCTGGAGGAATCATGGAAGGGCCTCACCTGCATCAACACGCACAAAGGTCTCTTCATTTACAACAGATGCCCATTTGGGATTTGATCAGCCGCGGCGATATTCCAGAGGAACAAGGAAAGCTTGTTGGCGAGAGGTGGGAGCAGCGTCGGAGCGGCCTATAAAAGGCCCAGCGGGAGCTCGAGTACCAGCGGCAGTTGGCGAGAGGTGGGAGCAGCGTCGGAGCGGCCTATAAAAGGCCCAGCGGGAGCTCGAGTACCAGCGGCAGTTGGCGAGAGGTGGGAGCAGCGTCGGAGCGGCCTATAAAAGGCGGGACTTGTGCAGCTACAGCGGGAGAGAAAGCAAAATAGAAGTAGAAAGGAATCAAAAAGTGACGTCACAGCCAATAGGGTAAGTGATTGGCTGGTGATTGGTGAGTAGCTTTTCTTTTTCTTTTTTATATCAGTAAGTGAACTGTAACATTGTTATTACCAATTTAAGGGTATCTAAGGGTTAAGACATGGCAGGGGAGCTCGGTCACGTGATATGCTCCTCCTGTACCATGTGGGAACTCGGGGACACTTCCGGTGTCCCTGGGGACTACGTGTGCAGGAAGTGTATCCGCCTCGAGCTCCTGACGGTCCGCGTTGCGGAATTGGAGCTGAGGGTGGATTCACTCTGGAGCATCCACGATGCTGAGAATGACGTGAGTAGCACGTTTAGCGAGTTGGTCTTACCGCAGGTGAAGGGTCCACAGCCAGATAGGGAATGGAAGACCAGCAGGACGAGCAGTGCAAGGAAGGTAGTGCAGGGGTCCCCTGTGGTCATCCCCCTGCAAAACAGATACACCGCTTTGAGTACTATTGGGGGGGATGACTCATCAGGGGAGGGCAGCAGCAGCCAAGTTCATGGCACCGTGGCTGGCTCTGTTGCACAGGAGGGCAGGAAAAAGAGTGGGAGCGCGATAGTGATAGGGGATTCAATGGTGAGGGGAATAGATAGGCATTTCTGCGGCCGCAACCGAGACTCCAGGATGGTATGTTGCCTCCCTGGTGCAAGGGTCAAGGATGTCTCGGAGCGGGTGCAGGACATTCTGAAATGGGAGGGAGAACAGCCAGTTGTCGTGGTGCACATTGGTACCAACGACATAGGTAAAAAAAGGGATGAGATCCTACGAAACGAATTTAAGGAGCTAGGAGCTAAATTAAAAAGTAGGACCTCAAAAGTAGTAATCTCGGGATTGCTACCAGTGCCACGTGCTAGTCAGAGTAGGAATCGCAGGATAGCGCAGATGAATACGTGGCTTGAGCAGTGGTACAGCAGGAAGGGATTCAAATTCCTGGGGCATTGGAACCGGTTCTGGGGGAGGTGGGACCAGTACAAACCGGACGGTCTGCACCTGGGCAGGACCAGAACCAATGTCCTAGGGGGAGTGTTTGCCAGTGCTGTTGGGGAGGAGTTAAACTAATATGGCAGGGGGATGGGAACCAATGCAGGGAGACAGAGGGAAACAAAAAGGAGGCAAAAGCAAAAGACAGAAAGGAGATGAGGAAAAGTGGAGGGCAGAGAAACCCAAGGCAAAGAACAAAAAGGGCCACTGTACAGCAAAATTCTAAAAGGACAAAGGGTGTTAAAAAAACAAGCCTGAAGGCTTTGTGTCTTAATGCAAGGAGTACCCGCAATAAGGTGGATGAATTAACTGTGCAAATAGATGTTAACAAATATGATGTGATTGGGATTACGGAGACGTGGCTCCAGGATGATCAGGGCTGGGAACTCAACATCCAGGGGTATTCAACATTCAGGAAAGATAGAATAAAAGGAAAAGGAGGTGGGGTAGCATTGCTGGTTAAAGAGGAGATTAATGCAATAGTTAGGAAAGACATTAGCTTGGATGATGTGGAATCTATATGGGTAGAGCTGCAGAACACTAAAGGGCAAAAAACGTTAGTGGGAGTTGTGTACAGACCTCCAAACAGTAGTAGTGATGTTGGGGAGGGCATCAAACAGGAAATTAGGGGTGCATGCAATAAGGGTGCAGCAGTTATAATGGGTGACTTTAATATGCACATAGATTGGGCTAGCCAAACTGGAAGCAACATGGTGGAGGAGGATTTCCTGGAGTGCATAAGGGATGGTTTTCTAGACCAATATGTCGAGGAACCAACTAGGGGGGAGGCCATCTTAGACTGGGTGTTGTGTAATGAGAGAGGATTAATTAGCAATCTCATTGTGCGAGGCCCCTTGGGGAAGAGTGACCATAATATGGTGGAATTCTGCATTAGGATGGAGAATGCAACAGTTAATTCAGAGACCATGGTCCAGAACTTAAAGAAGGGTAACTTTGAAGGTATGAGGCGTGAATTGGCTAGGATAGATTGGCAAATGATACTTAAGGGGTTGACTGTGGATGGGCAATGGCAGACATTTAGAGACCGCATGGATGAATTACAACAATTGTACATTCCTGTCTGACGTAAAAATAAAAAAGGGAAGGTGGCTCAACCGTGGCTATCAAGGGAAATCAGGGATAGTATTAAAGCCAAGGAAGTGGCATACAAATTGGCCAGAAATAGCAGCGAACCCGGGGACTGGGAGAAATTTAGAACTCAGCAGAGGAGGACAAAGGGTTTGATTAGGGCAGGGAAAATGGAGTACGAGAAGAAGTTTGGAGTGAACATTAAGGCGGATTGCAAAAGTTTCTATAGGTATGTAAAGAGAAAAAGGTTAGTAAAGACAACGTAGGTCCCCTGCAGTCAGAATCAGGGGAAGCCATAACAGGGAACAAAGAAATGGCAGACCAATTGAACAAGTACTTTGGTTCAGTATTCACTAAGGAGGACACAAACAACCTTCCGGATATAAAAGGGGTCAGAGGGTCTAGTAAGGAGGAGGAACTGAGGGAAATCTTTATTAGTCGGGAAATTGTGTTGGGGAAATTGATGGGATTGAAGGCCGATAAATCCCCAGGGCCTGATGGACTGCATCCCAGAGTACTTAGGGAGGTGGCCTTGGAAATAGTGGATGCATTGACAGTCATTTTCCAACATTCCATTGACTCTGGATCAGTTCCTATCGAGTGGAGGGTAGCCAATGTAATCCCACTTTTTAAAAAAGGAGGGAGAGAGAAACAGGGAATTATAGACCGGTCAGCCTGACCTCAGTAGTGGGTAAAATGATGGAATGAATTATTAAGGATGTCATAGCAGGGCATTTGGAAAGAGGTGATATGATAGGTCCAAGTCAGCATGGATTTGTGAAAGGGAAATCATGCTTGACAAATCTTCTGGAATCTTTTGAGGATGTTTCCAGTAAAGTGGACAAAGGAGAACCAGTTGATGTGGTGTATTTGGACTTTCAGAAGGCTTTCGACAAGGTCCCACACAAGAGATTAATGTGCAAAGTTAAAGCACATGGGATTGGGGGTAGTGTGCTGACGTGGATTGAGAACTGGTTGTCAGACAGGAAGCAAAGAGTAGGAGTAAATGGGTACTTTTCAGAATGGCAGGCAGTGACTAGTGGGGTACCGCAAGGTTCTGTGCTGGGGCCCCAGCTGTTTACATTGTACATTAATGATTTAGATGAGGGGATTAAATGTAGTATCTCCAAATTTGCGGATGACACTAAGTTGGGTGGCAGTGTGAGCTGCGAGGAGGATGCTATGAGGCTGCAGAGTGACTTGGATAGGTTAGGTGAGTGGGCAAATGCATGGCAGATGAAGTATAATGTGGATAAATGTGAGTTTATCCACTTTGGTGGTAAAAAAAGAGAGACAGACTATTATCTGAATGGTGACAGATTAGGAAAAGGGAAGGTGCAACGAGACCTGGGTGTCATTGTACATCAGTCATTGAAGGTTGGCATGCAGGTACAGCAGGCGGTTAAGAAAGCAAATGGCATGTTGGCCTTCATAGCGAGGGGATTTGAGTACAGGGGCAGGGAGGTGTTGCTACAGTTGTACAGGGCCTTGGTGAGGCCACACCTGGAGTATTGTGTACAGTTTTGGTCTCCTAACTTGAGGAAGGACATTCTTGCTATTGAGGGAGTGCAGCAAAGATTCACCAGAATGATTCCCGGGATGGTGGGACTGACCTATCAAGAAAGACTGGATCAACTGGGCTTGTATTCACTGGAGTTCAGAAGAGTGAGAGGGGACCTCAGAGAAACATTTAAAATTCTGACGGGTTTGGACAGGTTGGATGCAGGAAGAATGTTCCCAATGTTGGGGAAGTCCAGAACCAGGGGTCACAGTCTAAGGATAAGGGGGTAAGCCATTTAGGACCGAGATGAGGAGAAACTTCTTCACCCAGAGAGTGGTGAACCTGTGGAATTCTCTACCACAGAAAGTTGTTGAGACCAATTCACTAAATATATTCAAAAGGGAGTTAGATGAAGTCCTTACTACTCGGGGGATCAAGGGGTATGGCGAGAAAGCAGGAAGGGGGTACTGAAGTTTCATGTTCAGCCATGAACTCATTGAATGGCGGTGCAGGCTAGAAGGGCTGAATGGCCTGCTCCTGCACCTATTTTCTATGTTTCTATGTTTTTTCTATGTCGGTCCCGCACACTGTGGTCTTCCAGGACGACATCTTGGTCACAGGTCGGGACACCGTCGAGCACCTGCAGAACCTGGAGGAGGTTCTTAGTCGGCTTAATCGCGTGGGGCTCAGGTTAAAACGCTCGAAGTGCATTTTCCTGGCGCCTGAAGTGAAGTTCCTGGGGAGGAGGATTGCGGCGGACGGCATCAGGCCCACCGATTCGTAGACGGAGGCAATCGAGAACGCACCGAGGCCACAGAACGTGACGGAACTGCGGTCATTTCTCGGACTCCTGAACTACTTTGGTAACTTCTTACCGGGTCTTAGCACATTGTTAGAACCACTGCACTCTTTACTGTGTAAAGGAGATGAATGGGTATGGGGTAAAAGCCAAGAAATGCCTTTGTAAAAGCTAGAAAACTGTTGTGCTCAAACAAATTGCTTGTGTTGTATGATCCATGTAAGCGTTTGGTACTAGCATGTGATGTGTTGTCGTATGGCGTCGGGTGTGTGTATTGCAACAAGCTCATGATTTCGGGAAACTGCAACCGGTTGCTTATGCATCCAGGAGTCTGTCTAAGGCCGAGAGAGCCTACAGCATGATTGAAAAAGAAGCGTTAGCGTGTGTCTATAGGGTAAAGAAAATGCTTCAATATCTGTTTGGGCTAAAATTTGAATTGGAAACCGACCATAAGCCACTGATACCCCTGTTTTCTGAAAGTAAGGGGATAAATACCAACGCATCGGCCCGCATCCAGAGATGGGCGCTCACGTTGTCCGCATACAACTACGCCATCCGCCACAGGCCAGGCACAGAAAACTGTGCCGATGCTCTCAGTAGGCTGCCATTGCCCACCACGGGGGTGGAAATGGCACAGCCCGCAGATTTAGTTATGGGAATGGAAGCATTCGAGTGTGAGCAATCACCTGTTACCGCCCGGCAGATCAAAACCTGGACAAGCCAGGACCCTTTACTGTCCCTAGTGAAAAAACTGTGTTCTCCATGGGAGCTGGTCCAGTGTCCCGTTAGAGATGCAGGAAGAAATAAAGCCTTACCAGCGGCGCAGAGATGAAATGTCTATACAGGCAGACTGCCTCCTGTGGGGTAATCGGGTAGTGGTACCCAAAAAAAGGCAGGGACACTTTCATTAGTGATCTCCACAGTACCCACCCAGGCATTGTAATGATGAAAGCGATAGCCAGATCCCATGTGTGGTGGCCCGGTATCGATGCGGACTTCGAGTCCTGCGTGCACAAATGTAACACATGTTCACAGTTAAACAATGCACCCAGGGAGGCGCCACTAAGTTTATGGTCTTGGCCCTCCAACCCTGGTTCAGGGTCTATGTCGACTACGCAGGCCCGTTCTTGGGAAAAATGTTCCTAGTGGTTGTAGATGCGTACTCCAAATGGATTGAATGTGAGATAATGTCGGCAAGCACGTCCGCTGCCACCATTGAAAACCTGCGGGCCATGTTTGCCACGCACGGCCTGCCTGATGTCCTTGTAAGTGACAATGGACCATGTTTCACCAGTGCCGAGTTGAAAGAATGCATGACCCGTAATGGGATCAAACATGTCACATCTGCCCCGTTTAAACCAGCGTCCAATGGTCAGGCAGAGAGAGCAGTGCAAACCATCAAGCAAGGCTTGAAGAGGGTAACTGAAGGCTCACTGCAGACTCGCCTATCCCGAGTCCCGCTTAGCTCCCGCACGAGACCCCACTCACTCACTGGGATCCCACCTGCTGAACTGCTCATGAAAAAGACACTTAAGACAAGGCTCTCGTTAGTCCACCCTGATCTACATGAACAGGTAGAGAGCAGGCGGCTTCAACAGAATACATATCATGATCGCGGAAATGCTTCACGCGAAATCGAGATTAATGATCCTGTATTTGTGTTAAACTATGGACAAGGTCCCAAGTGGCTTCCCGGCACTGTCGTGGCCAAAGAGGGGAGCAGGGTGTTTGTGGTCAAACTTTCAAATGGACTCATTCACTGGAAATACTTGGACCAAACCAAACTCAGATACACGGACTATCCAGAGCAACCCACCTTGGACCCTACCTTTTTTTGACCCTCCCCAACACAGCGGTTGACCACGAAGCAGAACCCATCACCTGCAGCAGCCCAGCAGGACACACCACACCAGGCAGCCCAGCAAGGCCAGCTACACAGCAGCCCAGCGAGGGCCCAACAAACGACTCACCAGAACCAGCATTTGCACCGAGACCAACCAGGGAAAGGAAGGTCCCAGATCGACTCACATTGTAAATAGTTACACTATTGACTTTGGGGGGCGGGGTGGGGGGAGTGTTGTTATATATGCAAACCTGTTAATACCTTGTTTAACCACCAGAGGGTTCATCCCTTGGAGTCCCAAGGGATCCCACAATCCCTTGGGAGCACCTGTATATAAGGAGGCCTCACAGGCTGAAGAGGCACTCTGAGATCTGTAATAAAGGACTACGGTCACATCGTACTTTGAGCTCACAGTATCTGGTCAGACTCTTTATTCAATACATAACACCCCTCGATTAGATTCCAGCCTGTAACTCACTCCCGGGTATCTATTATTCTATATATAAACCCCCCCGAACCCCTCGATTAGATTCCAGCCTGTAACTCACTCCCGGGTATCTATTATTCTATATATAAACCCCCCGAACCCCTCGATTAGATTCCAGTCTGTAACTCACTCCCGGGTATCTATTATTCTATATATAAACCCCCCGAACCCCTCGATTAGATTCCAGTCTGTAACTCACTCCCGGGTATCTATTATTCTATATATAAACCCCCCGAACCCCTCGATTAGATTCCAGCCTGTAACTCACTCCCGGGTATCTGCTATTCTATATATAAACCCCCCGAACCCCTCGATTAGATTCCAGCCTGTAACTCACTCCCGGGTATCTGTTATTCTATATATAAATCCCCCCATGAACCCCTCGATTAGATTCCAGCCTGTAACTCACTCCCGGGTATTCGTTATTCTATATATAAACCCCTGAACCCCTCGATTAGATTCCAGCCTGTAACTCACTCCCGGGTATCCGTTATTCTATATATAAATCCCCCCGAACCCCTCGATTAGATTCCAGCCTGTAACTCATTCCCGGGTATCTGTTATTCTATATATAAATCCCCCGAACCACTCGATTAGATTCCAGTCTGTAACTCACTCCCGGGTATCTGTTATTCTATATATAAACCCCTGAACCCCTCGATTAGATTCCAGCCTGTAACTCACTCCCGGGTATTTGTTATTCCATATATAAACCCCTGAACCCCTCGATTAGATTCCAGCCTGTAACTCACTCCCGGGTATCCGTTATTCTATATATAAATCCCCCCGAACCCCTCGATTAGATTCCAGCCTGTAACTCATTCCCGGGTATCTGTTATTCTATATATAAACTCCCAAACCCCTCGATTAGATACCAGCCTGTAACTCACTCCCGGGTATCTGTTATTCTATATATAAACCCCCCCGAACCCCTCGATTAGATCCCAGCCTGTAACTCACTCCCGGGTATCTGTTATTCTATATATAAACCGCCCGAACCCCTCGATTAGATTCCAGCCTGTAACTCACTCCTGAGTATCTGTTATTCTATATATAAACCCCCCCATGAACCCCTCGATTAGATTCCAGCCTGTAACTCACTCCCGGGTATCTGTTATTCTATATATAAACCCCCCAAACCCCTCGATTAGATTCCAGCCTGTAACTCACTCCCAGGTATCTGTTATTCTATATATAAACCCCCTGAACCCCTCGATTAGATTCCAGTCTGTAATTCACTCCTGAGTATCTGTTATTCTATATATAAACCCCCCCGAACCCCTCGATTAGATTCCAGCCTGTAACTCACTCCCGGGTATCTGTTACTCTATATATAAACCCCCCGAACCCCTCGATTAGATTCGAGACTGTACCTCACTCCCGGGTCTGTTATTCTGCCTACTCGACACTGAAACACAGAACATGTGGCTGTGATGTCACGTGGCTGTATTGCCATGTATTTGTGATGTAACAGAGCATGGTTTGAAATGGGTTAGTGTTTAGAAATTCTGCTACTGAACATTGGCTTCATTGGTGGGGGATGGGTGGGAGGTGAGGTGGATCTCCGCTCTGGCAGTGGTCCTCCCAAACACAAAATGGTGGCTTGCAATCTCGAGGCCAAAACTAGAGATGTATTTAAGTGGAAGCTAGATATGTACATCAGGAAGAAAGGAATAGAAGGATGTATAAAAAAGGAAGACTTGCATTTCTATAGCGCCTTTCACCCCCTCAGGACATCCCAAAGCACCTCACAGCCAATGAAGGACTTTGTTTGAAGTGCGCTCACTGTTGTAATGTGGGAAACGCCAATCTGTGCACAGCAAGCTCCCACAGACAGCAATGTGATACTGACCTGGGTGTCATGGTACATCAGTCATTGAAAGTTGGCATGCAGGTACAGCAGACGGTGAAGAAGGCAAATGGCATGTTGGCCTTCATAGCGAGGGGATTTGAGTATAGGAGCAGGGATGTCTTACTGCAGTTGTACAGGGCCTTGGTGAGGCCACACCTGGAATATTGTGTTCAGTTTTGGTCTCCTAATCTGAGGAAGGACACTCTTGCTATTGAGGGAGTGCAGCGAAGGTTCACCAGACTGATTCCCGGGATGGCAAGACTGACATATGAAGAAAGACTGGATCGACTGGGCTTATATTCACTGGAATTTAGAAGGATGAGAGGGGATCTCATAGAAATATATAAAATTCTGACAGGACTGGACAGGTTAGATGCAGGAAGAATGTTCCCGATATTGGGGAAGTCCAGAACCAGGGCTCACAGTCTAAGGATAAGGGGTAAGCCATTTAGGACCGAGATCAGGAGAAACTTCTTCACTCAGAGAGTGGTGAACCTGTGGAATTCTCTACCACAGAGAGTTGTTGATGCCAGTTCATTAGATATATTCAAAAGGGAGTTAGATGTGGCCCTTACGGCTAAAGGGATCAAGGGGTATGGCGAGAAAGCAGGAATGAAGTTGCATGATCAGCCATGATCATATTGAATGGTGGTGCAGGCTCGAAGGGCCGAATGGCCTATTTTCTATGTTCCTATGTTGATATAATGACCTGGATCGTCTGTTTTAGTGATGGTTGAGGGATAAATATTGGCCCCAGGACACTGGGGAGAACTCCCCCTGCTCTTCTTCCAATAGTGGCCCTGGGATCTTTTACCCTCAATTGGGAGAGCAGACTCAATCGCGGCTTTCGAAAGGGGATTGGATAAGTAGCTGAAGGAAAAAATAATATGCAGGGCTACGGGGAAAGGGCTGGGGGGGGGGGTGGGAGTGGGACGGGGCGAGAGTCTTGCGCGGGCTGCAGGGGCCGAACGGCCTCCTTCTGTGCCGTGACCATTCCGTGATGTTCTGGACAGCGGCCCAGTGACGATGAACCCTGGCGGGAACAGGGGGGGGGGAAAGGGCAGCGGCTTCAAAAAAGAGATTAAAATTGGGGGGCATCAGCGCCTGCACTTTCTCCTCCCCTCCGCTAGATGGGGATGTGGTTGTGGCACTATGCTGCAGTTCCTCCTCCCCGCCGCTGGAGGGTGGTGTAGGAGGCGTACCAACTGCAGTCCCGCCTCCCAGTCGCTAGATGGCGGTGTGTGGGGCGTGTAGGCTGCAGTTGCTCCTCGCCGCCGGCAGATGGAGGTGTTTGGGGCGTACCAGCTGCGGGTCCTCCTCCCCGCCGCTAGATGGGGGATGTGTGGGAGGCACCAACAGCAGTTCCTCCGCCCCGACGCTCGATGGCGGTGGTTTGGGAGGCAGGCCCGGCCGACGCCACTGCGCATGCTCGGCGCCGGCAGCCCCCGCATGCGCAGTGGGCGGGAAGAAGGACGGACGGCCATGGCGGAGCGCGCTCCGTGGCGGCGGCTGTTCGCCCAGAGCGTGGGCAGCGCCCTGGAGGCCTGGCCCGCCTTGCAGGTAGGAGCGGACGGACGGCGGTAACCGCGCGGTGACTCAGGGGGAGGGGGAGGGGAGAGACCGAGAAGAAAGACGCGCGAGGGAGAGATTTTAATTGGAGCCGCACCGCGGGCAGACAAGATGGCGGCGGCCGCGGGCGTTGCCAGGAAGTGACGTCGCCCTGTGCCCCCCTTTGCCCCGGAAGTGGCCCTGCTCCTTTGCCCAGCAGTGACGTCACCGAGCTCTGATGACAACAACAACTTATACAGGTTCCAGCTCCCTGATCCAGAACTCCCTGATCCAGAACTCCCTCATCCACTCCCTGATCCAGAGCTCCCTCATCCACTCCCTGATCCAGAGCTCCCTCATCCACTCCCTGATCCAGGGCTTCCTGATCCAGAGCTCCCTCATCCACTCCCTGATCCAGGGCTTCCTGATCCAGAGCTCCCTCATCCACTCCCTGATCCAGAGCTCCCTCATCCACTCCCTGATCCAGAGCTCCCTCATCCACTCCCTGATCCAGAGCTCCCTCATCCACTCCCTGATCCAGAGCTCCCTCATCCACTCCTTGATCCAGAACTCCCTCATCCACTCCCTGATCCAGAGCTCCCTCATCCACTCCCTGATCCAGGGCTTCCTGATCCAGAGCTCCCTCATCCACTCCCTGATCCAGAGCTCCCTCATCCACTCCCTGATCCAGGGCTTCCTGATCCAGAGCTCCCTCATCCACTCCCTGATCCAGAGCTCCCTCATCCACTCCCTGATCCAGGGCTTCCTGATCCAGAGCTCCCTCATCCACTCCCTGATCCAGAGCTCCCTCATCCACTCCCTGATCCAGGGCTTCCTGATCCAGAGCTCCCTCATCCACTCCCTGATCCAGAACTCCCTCATCCACTCCCTGATCCAGAGCTCCCTCATCCACTCCCTGATCCAGAGCTCCCTCATCCACTCCCTGATCCAGAGCTCCCTCATCCACTCCCTGATCCAGAGCTCCCTCATCCACTCCCTGATCCAGAGCTCCCTGATCCAGGGCTTCCTGATCCAGAGCTCCCTCATCCACTCCCTGATCCAGAACTCCCTGATCCAGAGCTCCCCGATCCAGAGCTCCCTCATCCACTCCCTGATCCAGAGCTCCCTCATCCACTCCCTGATCCAGAGCTCCCTCATCCACTCCCTGATCCAGAGCTCCCTCATCCACTCCCCGATCCAGATCTCCCTGATCCAGAGCTCCCTCATCCACTCCCTGATCCAGGGCTTCCTGATCCAGAGCTCCCTCATCCAGACCTCCCTCATCCACTCCCTGATCCAGAGCTCCCTCATCCACTCCCTGATCCAGAACTCCCTGATCCAGAGCTCCCTCATCCACTCCCCTGATCCAGATCTCCCTGATCCAGAACTCTCTCATCCACTTCCTGATCCAGAACTCCCTGATCCAGAGCTCCCCGATCCAGAACCCCCTGATCCAGAGCTCCCTCATCCACTCCCTGATCCAGAGCTCGCTCATCCACTTCCTGATCCAGAATGCCCTGATCCAGAATTCTCTCATCCACTTCCCTGATCCAGAACTCCCTGATCCAGAACTCCCCGATCCAGAGCTACCTGATCCAGAACTCCCCGATCCAGAGCTCCCTGATCCAGAACTGTATCCCATTGAAACACCTGTGAACTCGTCCCTTTTTGGCGTGCAAGTAAGTCATCCTCGATACGAGGGGCCGCCGAAGAAGATCCTACATCAGAAATCGGAACAGGAGTCAGCCATTCGGCCCCTCGAGCCTGCTCCGCCATTTAATACGATCATGGACTCAGCTCCACTTCCCCGCCCGCCCCCTTATCCCCTTATCGATTAAGGAACTGTCTATCTCTGTCTCAAATTTATTCAATGACCCAGCTTCCACAACTCTCTGGGGCAGCGAATTCCACAGATTTACAACCCTCTGAGAGAAGAAATTCCTCCTCATCTCAGTTTTAAATGGGCGGCCCCTTATTCTAAGACCGTGCCCCCTAGTTCTAGTCTCCCCCATCAGTGGGAACATCCTCTCTGCATCCAACTTGTCGAGCCCCCTCATAATCTTATACGTTTCGATAAGATCACCTCTCATTCTTCTGAATTCCAATGAGTAGAGGCCCAACCTACTCAACCTTTCCTCATAAGTCATATGAGGAGAGACTGGATCAACTGGGCCTTTATTCACTGGAGTTTAGAAGGATGAGAGGGGATCTCATAGAAACATATAAGATTCTGACGGGACTGGACAAGTTAGATGTGGGAAGACTGTTCTCGATGTTGGGGAAGTCCAGAACCAGGGGACATAGTTTTAGGATAAGGGGTAGGCCATTTAGGACTGAGATGAGGAGAAACGTATTCACTCAGAGAGTTGTTAACCTGTGGAATTCCCTGCCACAGAGAGTTGTTGA
Organism: Pristiophorus japonicus; assembly: GCF_044704955.1. Lineage (NCBI taxonomy): Eukaryota > Metazoa > Chordata > Chondrichthyes > Pristiophoridae > Pristiophorus > Pristiophorus japonicus. Next base: position 2,543,895 of record NC_092008.1, on the reverse strand, counting down.
TGCCAGTTCGTTGGATATATTCAAGAGGGAGTTAGATGTGGATCTTACGGTTAAGGGGCTCAAGGGGTATGGAGAGAAGGCGGGAAAGGGGTACTGAGGGAACGATCAACCATGATCTTATTGAATGGTGGTGCAGGCTCGAAGGGCCGAATGGCCTACTCCTGCACCTATTTTCTATGTAACCCCCTCATCCCCTGAATCAACCGAGTAAACTTCTCTGAACTGTCTCCAAAGCAAGTATATCCTTTCGTAAATACGGAGACCAAAACTGCACGCAGTACTCCAGGTGTGGCCTCACCAATACCCTGTATAACTGGAGCAAGACTTCCCTGCTTTTATACTCCATCCCCTTTGCAATAAAGGCCAAGATACCATTGGCCTTCCTGATCACTTGCTGTACCTGCATACTAACCTTTTGTGTTTCATGCACAAGTAATCCCCAGGTCCCGCTGTACTGCGGCACTTTGTAATTTTTCTCCATTGGATGGCGGGGGGGGGGGGGGGGGGGAAACAAACACAAATCCTGTTTCTGACCCCCATTAGAAAGTCTGACTGACAGTTGAGGACACGGGCAGGCTGGGCTGTGATGCCCCTTTGGCCGAATACCTTCCTTGTGCTCGGATAGAAAGGCTGGCCACTTGGGAATGTGGCACCTGGTTCCTGTGGAACCCACACCCCCCCCCCCCCCCCCGAGAGTCGGCACGTCCAGGAAAGGAGGGGAGAAGTGGGGGCAGGTAGAGAATACTCCCTGGGCAGAGACTGAGGTGTTGTTTTCTTGCCGAATTACAGGTGGCGGTGGAGAATGGATTCGGTGGAGCTTACAGCCAGCAGAAAGCGGACTGGATGGTTACTGCAGTGGCGCAATATTTGGAGGACAACGGTGAGTAACGGCAGATAAAGAGAGAACTTGCATTTATATAGCGCCTATCACCCCCTCAGGACGTCCCAAAGCGCCTCACAGCTAATGAAGTACTTTTATTTGGCGTGTAGTCACTGTGGGCTCCGCTGGGCAGGGCCCACATTGTCCTCATGCCCCCCGACACGAGACTCCCAAAGCAAGCGCTCTACTCGGAACTCCTTCACGGCAAACGAGCCAAAGGTGGGCAGAGGGAACGTTACAAGGGACCACCCTCAAAGCCTCCCTGATAAAGTGCAACATCCCCCACCGACACCTGGGAGTCCCTGGGCCCAAAGACCAGTCCCGCCCTAAGTGGGGGAAGTGCATCCGGGAGGGCGCTGAGCACCTCGAGTCTCGTCGCCGAGAGCGTGCAGAAACCAAGCGCAGGCAGCGGAAGGAGCGTGCGGCAAACCAGTCCCACCCTCCCCTTCCCTCAACCACTGTCTGTCCCACCTGTGACAGGGACTGTGGCTCTCGTATTGGACTGTTCAGCCACCGAAGGACTCATTTATAGAGTGGAAGCAAGTCTTCCTCGACTGCCTATGATGACGATGATGATTTATTTGGTCACTGTTGTAATGTGGGAAACGCCAAGTTGTGCACAGCAAGCTCCCACACACAGCAATGTGATACTGACCCACATAACCAAAACGGCTCAGAAACAGGCCATTGGGCCCAACCAGTCCGTGCCGGTGTTTATACCCCACTCGAGCCTCCTCCCGTCTTTCCTCATCTAAATCTATCGGCATAACCCTCTATCCCCTTCTCCCCCATGTGTTTATCCAGCCTCCCCTTAACTCCATCGACACTATTCGCCTCGACCCCTCCCCGTGGCAGCGAGTTCCACATTCTCACCGCTCTCTGGGTAAACAGGTTTCTCCTGAATTCCCCATTGGGTTTATCAGTGACTGTCTTATATCGATGGCCTCTAGTTATGCCCTTCCCCACAAGTGGGAACACTCTCTCTGTATCCACTCGATCAAAACCTTTCATCATTTTACAGACCTCTATTAGGTCACCCCTCAGCCGCCTTCTTTCAAGAGAAAAGAGACCCAGCCTGTTCATCCTTTCCTGATATGTATGCCCTCGTATTGAAAGTACTTGTTGGATTTGGACAGGACAGTGCTCAGCGACAATATTCTGCAACAGTATCAGCTGTGGCTCAGTGGGCAGCACACTCGCCTCTGAGTCAGAGGGTTGTGGGTTCAAGTCCCACTCCAGAGACTTGAGCACAAGAAAATCTAGGCTGACCCGCCCAGTGCAGTGCTGAGGGAGTGTCGCACTGTCGGAGGGGCGGTACTGAGGGAGTGTCGCGCTGTCGGAGGGGCGGTACTGAGGGAGGGCCGCACTGTCGGAGGGGCAGTACTGAGGGAGCGCCGCACTGTCGGAGGGGCGGTACTGAGGGAGCGCCGCACTGTCGGAGGGGCGGTACTGAGGGAGCGCCGCACTGTCGGAGGGACGGTACTGAGGGAGCGCCGCACTGTCGGAGGGGCGGTACCGAGGGATCGCCGCACTGTCGGAGGGACGGTACCGAGGGAGCGCCGCACTGTCGGAGGGGCGGTACTGAGGGAGCGCCGCACTGTCGGAGGGGCAGTACTGAGGGAGCGCCGCACTGTCGGAGGGGCAGTACTGAGGGAGCGCCGCACTGTCGGAGGGGCGGTACTGAGGGAGCGCCGCACTGTCGGAGGGGCGGTACTGAGAGACATCCGGTGGTTGTGAGAGGCGCTATATAAAGGCACGTCTTTTCTTTTGAGGGTGGGGACACGCTGAAGGCAACCGCCAACTGGGAGAAGTAGTGTGAGCCAGTGCCTTCAGGGGAGGGAGGACTGGAGAGAGGGAGGACACATCATAAGGTCACTTAACTTGGTGTTTTTTATTGTTGATTTGTGTTCCCTGCACCCACAGCTGACCTGGACAGCGAGGAAGTGGAGGAGCTGATGGCTGACATAATGTACAACGAATTCGACACGGTGGTTGAGGACGGCAGCTTGTCCGAGGTAAGTCGGCTCGGCTCACGCACCGGATTCTCAGCTCGGAGAGAAAGTGGTGGGTGCAGCTGAGTCTTTTCAGAGAGTGTCGGACATTACCACCTTGAGCTCGAACCAAATCTCCGCCCCCCCCCATGTGTCCTAACTCGCACCCAGTCCCGCTCACCCATCACCCCCTGTGCTCACTGACCCCGTGTCCTAACTCGCACCCAGTCCCGCTCACCCATCACCCCCTGTGCTCACTGCCCCGTGTCCTAACTCGCACCCAGTCCCGCTCACCCATCACCCCCTGTGCTCACTGCCCCGTGTCCTAACTCGCACCGAGTCCCGCTCACCCATCACCCCCTGTGCTCGCTGACCCCGTGTCCTAACTCGCACCCAGTCCCGCTCACCCATCACCCCCTGTGCTCGCTGCCCCCGTGTCCTAACTCGCACCGAGTCCCACTCACCCATCACCCCCTGTGCTCACTGCCCCATGTCCTAACTCGCACCGAGTCCCGCTCACCCATCACCCCCTATGCTCGCTGCCCCGTGTCCTAACTCGCACCGAGTCCCACTCACCCATCACCCCCTGTGCTCACTGACCCCGTGTCCTAACTCACACCGAGTCCCGCTCACCCATCACCCCCTGTGCTCACTGCCCCGTGTCCTAACTCGCACCGAGTCCCACTCACCCATCACCCCCTGTGCTCACTGCCCCCGTGTCCTAACTCGCACCCAGTCCCGCTCACCCATCACCCCCTGTGCTCACTGCCCCGTGTCCTAACTCGCACCCAGTCCCGCTCACCCATCACCCACTGTGCTCACTGCCCCCGTGTCCTAACTCACACCCAGTCCCGCTCACCCATCACCCACTGTGCTCACTGCCCCCGTGTCCTAACTCACACCCAGTCCCACTCACCCATCACCCCCTGTGCTCACTGCCCCGTGTCCTAACTCGCACCCAGTCCCACTCACCCATCACCCCCTGTGCTCACTGCCCCGTGTCCTAACTCGCACCGAGTCCCGCTCACCCATCACCCCCTGTGCTCGCTGACCCACATTGGCTCCCGGTCCAGCAACACCTCCATTTAAAATAGTCCATCCTTTTCAAATCCCTCCATGGCCCTCGCCTCTCCCTATCCCTGTAACCTCCTCCAGCCCCTACACCCCTCCCTATCCCTGTAATCTCCTCCAGCCCCTACACCCCTCCCTATCTCTGTAACCCCCATCCCCTACACCGCTCCCTATCTCCGTAATCTTCTCCAGCTCCTACACTCCTCCCTATCTCTGTAACCTCATCCAGCCCCTATACCCCTCCCTATCTCTGTAACCTCCTCCAGCCCCTACACCCTCCCTATCTCTGTAACCTTCTCCAGCCCCTACACCCCTCCCTATCTCTGTAACCTCCTCCAGCCCCTACACCCCTCCCTATCTCTGTCACCCCCTCCAGCCCCAACACCCCTCCCTATCTCTGTAATCTCCAGCCCCTACATTCCTCCCTATCTCTGTAACCTCCTCCAGCCCCTACACCCTCCCTATCTCTGTAACATTCTCCAGCCTCTACACCCCTCCCTATCTCTGTAACCCCCTTCAGCCCCTACACCCCTCCCTATCTCTGTAACCTCCTCCAGCTCCTACACCCCTCCCTATTTCTGTAACCCCCTCCAGCCCTACAACCCCTCCCTATCTCTGTAACCCCCTCCAGCACCACAAGCCCCCGAGATCTCTGCGCTCCTCCAATTCTGCCCTCCTGAGCATCCCTGATTATAATCGCTCCACCATCGGTGGCCGTGCCTTCAGCTGCCTGGGCCCCAAGCTCTGGAACTCCCTCCCTAAACCTCTCTGCCTTTCTCCATTCAGCTGATACTTAAATGAATCCCAGTGCTCTGGCCCCAGCTTGTCCAAGCTTTTCCAGCTCCACATCGCACAGGAGGATCCCATTGGGCCCATCGAGCCCCGTGCTGTGCCGGCTCTGTGACAGAGCGACCCCAATCAGTCCCACACTCCCACCTGCTCTTTCCCCACAGCCCGGCACATTTTCCCCCTTCAGGTATTTATCCAATTCCCCGGTTTGAAAGTTACGATTGAATCTGCTCCCACCGAGCTTTCAGGCAGCGCGTTCCCGATCACAACAACTCGCTGGTTCCATCGCCGATTATCGTCAATCTGTGTCCCTCTGGTTACCCGCCCTCCTGCCCCTGGGAACAGGTTCTCCCGATCCACTCGTCATGATTTGGAACACCTCGATTAAATCTCCCCTTAACCTTCTCTGCTCCAAGGAGAACAACCCCGGCTTCTCCAGTCTCTCCCCGTCACTGAAGGCCCTCATCCCCCCCCCCCCCCCCCGGGACCATTCTGGTCAATCTCCCCTTGACTTCCTAACCCCTCACCCCTCCCCACCGGCCCGGTGTCGCCGGCTCTCCTCCTCCTCCTCCTCCTCCGCAGGTGGCGCAGCAGATCTGGAACTTCTACGGCCTGTGCCAGAGGGGTCAGGAGTCGGAGGTGAGGGGTCAGATGCAGCAGCTGGTGCAGCGGAAGTGCAGCGTCAAGGTGAACGCGGTGAAGGGGAAGAACTCGTGCGCGGAGCCCGAGGACAGCGAGGAGGAGGAGGAGGAGGAGGACGGGACGGAAGTACGTACACGGTCCTTTCAACCCGACAACTTTTAACTCGGCACCCGTCCCGCTCAACCGGTGTCGGAAGTGCCGATCGGACGTGTTAACGGTGGTGGGGGGGCGCGTTCAGCGGCTAAACCCCCCTTTTAAGTTTAATTGCTGTACGCATTCACAGCCCCGGGGTCAGTCAGAGTTCAATTGACGCGCGGCGAGGGGCAGGCGGGTTATCTCCAGGTGTGAGCCGTGACTCAGTGGGCGGCACCCTCACCTCCCGAGTCCCATGCTCGTGGGTTCAAGCCCCACGACAGAGAGTCGAGCGCAGAATCGCAGCTGAAACATGGAAAGTAGGTGCAGGGGCAGGCCATTCGGCCCTTCGAGCCTGCACCGCCATTCAGTATGATCATGGCTGATGCTCGTAGTGCTGCAGGAGTAGGCCGTCCCGAGTTCCCCGGGATGCAGTTGTGCCCCTTCGAAGGCCTATTCAAGAGAAGATAAGAAATTAGGAGCAGGAGTCGGCCATTCGGCCCCTCGAGCCTGCTCCGCCATTCAATAAGATCACGGCTGATTTTTGACCTCAACTCCACTTTCCCGCCCGATCCCTCGATTCCCCTCGAGTCCAAAAATCTACCGATCTCAGCCTTGAATATACTCAACGACTGAGCCTCCACTGCCCTCTGGGGCAGGTAATTCCAAAGAAATCTGCAGAAGGACACAGACAGGCTCAGTGAGTGGGCAAAAATTTGACCGATGGAGTATAATGTTGGAAAGTGTGAGGTCGTGCACTTTGGCAGGAAAAATCAAAGAGCAAGTTATTATTTAAATGGAGAAAGATTGCAAAGTGCCGCAGTACAGCGGGACCTGGGGGTACTTGTGCATGAAACACAAAAGGATAGTATGCAGGTACAGCAAGTGATCAGGAAGGCCAATGGTATCTTGGCCTTTATTGCAAAGGGGATGGAGTATAAAAGCAGGGAAGTCTTGCTCCAGTTATACAGGGTATTGGTGAGGCCACACCTGGAGTACTGCGTGCAGTTTTGGTTTCCATATTTACGAAAGGATAGACTTGCTTTGGAGGCAGTTCAGAGAAGGTTCACTCGGTTGATTCCGGGGATGAGGGGGGTTGACTTACGAGGAAAGGTTGAGCAGGTTGGGCCTCTACTCATTGGAGTTCAGAAGAATGAGAGGTGATCTTATCGAAACGTATCAGATTCTGAGGGGGCTCGACAAGGTGGATGCAGAGAGGATGTTCCCACTGATGGGGGAGACTAGAACTAGAGGGCATGGTCTTAGAATAAGGGGCCGCCCATTTAAAACTGAGATGAGGAGGAATTTCTTCTCTCAGAGGGTTGTAAATCTGTGGAATTCGCTGCCTCAGAGAGCTGTGGAAGCCGGGACATTGACTAAATTTAAGACAGAAATAGACAGTTTCTTAAATGATAAGGGGATAAGGGGGCGGGCAGGGAAGTGGAGCTGAGTCCATGATCGGATCGGCCGCGATCTTATTGAATGGCGGAGCAGGCTCGAGGGGCCATATGGCCGACTCCTCCTATTTCTTATGTTCTTATCCATCAGCCTCTGAGCCAATCACTGAACACGCACACACACTCGCTGACTGACAGCTGCTCCGGCCAATCAGTGAACACACACACTCACTGACTGACAGCCGCTCCGGCCAATCACTGACCACACATTCGCCGACTGACAGCCGCTCCGGCCAATCACTGACCACACACTCGCTGACTGACAGCCGCTCCAGCCAATTAGTGAACACACACTCACTGACTGACAGCCGCTCCGGCCAATCACTGACTGACAGCCGCTCCGGCCAATCACTGACCACACACTCGCTGACTGACAGCCGCTCCGGCCAATCACTGACCACACACTCGCTGACTGACAGCCGCTCCGGCCAATCACTGACCACACACTCGCTGACTGACAGCCGCTCCGGCCAATCACTGACCACACACTCGCTGACTGACAGCCGCTCCGGCCAATCACTGACCACACACTCGCTGACTGACAAAAAAAACCAGGCAGGTGTAAAAGAGATCCGTGTCAACGTTCGTCGTAGGCAATAGCCGCGGCTTCCACTCGATTCCTCAGGCTGGGGTCCCTGAATTCACCGTCTCCTCCTGTCTGGCTCGAACACCCCCTCCCCCATCCTCAACCTCTAAGAATCAGGAGCATGAGGAGGCCACACGGCCCCTCGAGCCTGCTCCGCCATTCACTACGATCGTGGCTGATCTTCGACCTCAACTCCATTTTCCCGCCCGATCCCTCGAGTCCAAAAACCTACCGATCTCAGCCTTGCATATACTCAACGACTGAGCCTCCACAGCCCTCTGGGGCAGAGAATTCCAAAGATTCACCCCCCTCCGAGTGAAGAAATTCCTCATCATCTCAGTCCTAAATGGCCGACCCCTTATCCTGAGACTGTGTGACCCCTGGTTCTAGACTCCGGCTCAGCATCCGTTCCGCTCAATCGGTGTCGGAAGTGCCAACCGGACGTGTTAATTGTTGGGGGGGGGGGGGGGGGCGCTCAGCGGCTAAACACCCTTTTAAGTTTAATTGCTGTAGGCATTCACAGCCTGGGGTCAGTCAGAGTTCAATTGACGCAGGGGGCGGTTATCTCCAGATGTGAGCCGTGACCCGCATGTCCTGTCCAGTGAGCCACGCCGGCCGCGAAGGACTGGTCCCAGGCTCCGTCTCCCGGCCTGTGCCGAGTTAGCTGACGAGTTGGGCGCGGCGTGGCAGGGGGGGGGGGGGGGGGGGGAGGGGGGAGGGGTCAACCTTCCCGGTAAGCCGCGCACTCGTCTACGGGCTCCCGCTCTGAACGGATCGCCGGCTTTCGCACCGTAGATCCCGTGCTTGTGCGGAAATCTGAGCGGTCCGCGCGGGAGGCAGTGCAGCTCACGGGGGGGGGGGGGTGGGTGGGGACGTTGGTGGGTGCAGTGTATTTGTTTCATGGGGGTCTTTGCTCAAGCGTTCATAGCAACCCATACCAACTAGGAGTTAGTTGGTTATGAGCAAAAGGTTTAACAATCACAACCGGTACATTACCAGATCATCCACTAGGCTCACGACTGCATACCTCATCCCCCGAACCCAACTGGATGGGGTTTTATTGAGTCTTGCGAACATCACGTGACTGGCTAAACCACTCCCAGCTCAACAGCTCCACAACTATTTTAAATAAACAGATAAAGCCGAGTGCCCCCCCTCCCCCCACCCCACCTTATTAAAGGGACACTGAACTCACAAATTAACAAGTAAAACTTTAAATGGAACTTTGACCAATCAAATTGAGATTCCGTTCACGGGGGTGGGGGGGGTGATGACGCACTCCAGTCCCTCCGGCGCCCACCTCTCGCGGAAGGCCGCGAGCGTACCGGTGGACACCGCGTGCTCCATCTCCAGGGGCACCCTGGCTCGGATGTAACCGCGGAAGAGAGGCAGGCAGTCGGGGCTGAACGACTGCCCGCTGCCTGGACCGGCTGATGGCCCCCTTGGCTGTGTCCAGGAGCAGGCCCACGAGAAGGCCTTCCGACCTGCCCACTCTCTTCCCCCCCCCCCCCCCCATAGATTAGCTGCATTATCTCTACAAACCTGTAGTGCGTGTTGTAACGGCCGTCTTGCTCTTTTCACTTCGTTGCTTTAAACATCGAATCACACACATACACACTCAGTTGTGGGAAAGGCAGGATCGTGTCTTTTATTTCAACATTCATACTAAACAGACCCAGTATGAAAGTTACTGAGATGCTTCAGAAAGGCAGCTTGCTCCGATTTCCGTAGCTGCTTGTGGAGCACCTTCTGAGATTAGTGTCTGAGATTAGAACAGTCTGTGTGTGTGTGAGACAAAAAAACAGTTCCATCTCTTATACCTAAAAAGCCTTTGAACTGTTAGTTCTTTGCATAGTCCATTTCGACAGTTAACATGCAGACGATGTAGAATTGTCCTGAAATCACGGCTAACTGCTTTCTGAATTACTATCCACAAACCAGATCGTTTAACATACAGACGGTGACATCAAATTATTATTTGCATAGTAACAAGGTACACTCAAATACAGGTATCGTCATCATTATCATCAGAAGTCCCTCGGAATCGAGGAAGACTTGCTTCCACTCCTGAAGTGAGTTCTCAGGTGGCTGAACAGTCCCAATACGGGAGCCACAGTCCCTGTCACAGGTGGGACAGACAGTGGTTGAGGGAAGGGGAGGGTGGGACTGGTTTGCCGCACGCTCCTTCCGCTGCCTGCGCTTGGTTTCTGCACGCTCTCGGCGACGAGACTCGAGGTGCTCAGCGCCCTCCCGGATGCACTCCCTCCACTTAGGGCGGGACTGGTCTTTGGGCCAGGGACTCCCAGGTGTCGGTGGGGATGTTGCACTTTATCAGGGAGGCTTTGAGGGTGGTCCCTGTAACGTTTCCTCTGCCCACCTTTGACTCGCTTGCCGTGAAGGAGTTCCGAGTAGAGCGCTTGCTTTGGGAGTCTCGCGTCTGGCATGCGAACAATGTGGCCCTGCCCAGCGGAGCTGATCAAATGCAGACAATGTCCCATGAATTACTATACACAACTCAGAAGATCAACAGAGGAGTTAGTTTGATTCCATGCATAGATTATTATTCGCATAGTAACAAGTTACACTCAACTACTCAACACTTCAATGGCTAAAAGTGTCTTTAATCCAATCTTCAAACTTCCAACTTTTAATTCTTTCGTTCTCCAAGGCAACGCATTAGAGAAACGCGGGCTCGCGCTCCCACAATACGCATACATTACAGGAGGAGCACTCGGTTCCTGGGCTCCAGGGGAGGGGGGGGGTGGGCAGGGGAGGGGAAACCAGCCCTGATCCAGTGACCCCTGCTGTTGCAAAGTGCTCGCGGTGGGGGCAGTGCCGGGGCGGACTGGGGCTCGACCGGCCGTGCTGCCCCGCGCGGGTCGACACGAGGCAGCGCCTTTCCCCCGCTCGGCGGTGACGTCTCTCTCTCTTCTCTCGCCACCAGGCCATGGACTGCGAGAGTCGCCCCGCCTTGGCCGCCGCTCCCGGGGGTAGCCCGAGCCCCCAGCGGCAGATGGAGGCCCCCCCCCGCGAGGCGGAGGAGGAGGAGGAGGAGCTGCAGGACGGCTGGACGGTGGTGCGGCGGAAGAAGAAGTAGACGCTTCGGGGGGCGACGGACAGGCGTGCCCCGCGTCCGGGGAGCCGCGCCTCTCCGAGAAACGGGGGAGTCAAGTGTCGGGGACACATACGGCTTCTCGCGCTGAGGACGGCCAGTTAACATTTGGGGCAGAAGGGCGCTCCGACTCGTTCCCGCGCCCACCCTCCCCGCGTACTCGCCTCGCCCGCGGTGGTCCGGATGACGCGCTGTTTTCTGCTGCCGGGCGTGCTGCACCGTTAAACCCCGAATGTATTAACCTATTCCTGCCGTGGTGTTTAAGCCGGACTTGTTGTCCCCTTTGAAGTTCGGCTGCCGCAAGCAGTGCAGCTCGGGGTCAGTCAGAGTTCAATTGACGCGTGGCGAGGTGGGTTATCTCCACTTAAGGTGGCTCGGTGGGTCTCGCAGTCGCCCCCCCCCCCCGAATCCCAAGGTTTAGGGTTCAACGTCCACGCCAGAGATTCGAGCACAAAATCTAGGCTGAAGTCCCTGGCGCTGATGGAGTCGCCCCCTACAGGCCCCTTGAACCTGCTCTGCCATTCAATACGATCGCGGCTGATCATCTACCTCAACTCCGCTTCCCTGCCCGGTCCCTCGAGTCCAAAAATCTATCGATCTCGGCCTTGAATATACTCAACGACTGAGCCTCCACAGCCCTCTGGGGCAGAGAATTCCAAAGATTCACTCCCCTCTGAGTGAAGAAATTCCTCCTCATCTCAGTCCTAAATGGCCGACCCCTTATCCTGAGACTGTGTGACCCCCTGGTTCTAGACTCCCCAGCCCGGGGGAAACATCCTCCCCGCATCTACCCTGTCAATCCCCCTCAGAATCTTGTATGTTTTAATTAAAGAACTCCCGTCGGGCCACCCATCAGTGTTGGAAAGAAACGAGCCCCAAGCCAGTTCAGCCTTTTCTGATTGATGGGGGAGGCCATTCGGCCCATCACAAACCCGCCAGCTATTGGCTAGAGCAATCCCGATCCGCAACCACATTAAAAACATGTCAACAGTTGCCTGTAACGCTGTAGTTGCACACTCTGGCCAGTAGGTGGTGCGGCAGAGCATCGTTTCTGAATTTTTCCCAAATCCATCACTTTTAATGTACACAATTTGAAAACAAATTTATTCATCGACTAACCGTGGCAACTAGCAGAAGCTGGATGGACAGAAAGATTAACAGATGGGCCGAGAGATGGAGAAAGGACAATGGTGGATATTCCGTAAATCACTGCACTGGACACCAGTGCCTCTGTTTGCCTGTATCCGCCCCGCAACGAACCTGGGATTGATTTGTAAAGAAGCCCAAAACAAGCCAATGTGACTCACCGCGGGTCATCTCCAGGTCGGCCCACAAAGTGACACTGCGAATCGGCCTGCTCCACAATGGATTGAGGGTCGGGCGATAAGGACGGCAACCTGATCGCATTCGAGCTGACATAGACGCCTATTAAAAATGAGAACTGAATCGCGTTTCCGTTCACCTTTATCTGCTCACAGAAGTCACCACTGGCTTCCCGTTTATTGCAGTGGATCTCGCCACGAGGAGGTGTTTTCAGACGTTGCTCTCCATCAGGGTGTCAGCTGTGGTTCAATGCGTAGCACGCTCGCCTCGTGAGTCAGAAGGTTGTCGGGTACTGAGGGAGCGCCGCACTGCGCTGTCGGAGCAGCGGTACTGAGAGAGCGCCGTACTGCGCTGTCGGAGGGGCAGTACTGAGGGAGTGTCGCACTGCGCTGCCGGAGGGACAGTATTGAGGGAGCACTGCACTGCGCTGTCGGAGGAGTGGTACTGAGGGAGCACCTTATTGTCGGAGGGGCGGTACTGAGGGAGCGCCGCATTGTCGGAGGGGCGGTACTGAGGGGGCGCCGCACTGTTGGAGGGGCGGTACTGAGGGAGCGTCGCACTGTCGGAGGGGCAGTACTGAGGGAGTGCCGCACTGTCGGAGGGGCGGTACTGAGGGAGCGTCACACTGTCGGAGGGGCGGTACTGAGGGAGCACCGCACTGTCGGAGGGGGCGGTACTGAGGGAGCACCGCACTGTCAGAGGGGCGGTACTGAGGGAGCACCGCACTGTCGGAGGGGCGGTACTGAGGGAGCACCGCATTGTCAGAGGGACGGTACTGAGGGAGCGCTGCACTGCAGGATGTGTTGACTTTTGGACGACATGTTAAACTGAGGTCCTGTCAGCCCTCTCAGTTGGAACTTAAAAGATCCCATGGCTGTTATTGGAAGAAGAACGGGGGGGGAGTGAGTTCTCTTCGATGTCCTGGGGCCAATTTTTATCCCTCAACCAACATCGCTAAAGACAGACGATCTGGGTCATTATCACATTGCTGTTTGTGGGAGCTTGTTATGCACAAATTGGCGATTGCCACCTTATGACAGTCTCGCAGTCAAGGACTTTTTCGAGAGGAAGTTCCAACATCAGGATCACTTTTTAACGAGTGAGTGTGTCTTTAAGGTCTCTTTTTTGGGGAAATCTCCCGCGCAGGGAGCTCTTGTAAAGCAGGAGTTCACCCCACTGTTGGTATTCTGGTTCAATCACAAGTTTCTTTCCATTGGGAGCCCTTAATGGGAACTCCTCCCTTTCAGAATAGCTTCCGGGCATCAAATGGCACAATTAACTTCGACGCCGATGAATAATTTGCTTCACCGGGGGCCAATGTAGGTCAGCGAGCACAGGGGGTGATGGGTGAGCGGGACTGGGTGCCAGTTAGGGCACGGAGGCAGCGAGCACAGGGAGTGATGGGTGAGCGGGACTCGGTGCGAGTTAGGACACGGGGGAAGCGAGCACGGGGTGATGGGTGAGCGGGACTGGGTGCGAGTTAGGACACGGGGGCAGCGAGCACAGGGGGTGATGGGTGAGCGGGACTGGGTGCCAGTTAGGACACGGGGGCAGTGAGCACAGGGAGTGATGGGTGAGCAGGACTCGGTGCGAGTTAGGACACGGGGGAAGCGAGCACGGGGTGATGGGTGAGTGGGACTGGGTGCGAGTTAGGACACTGGGTCAGCGAGCACAGGGGGTGATGGGTGAGCGGGACTGGGTGCGAGTTAGGACACTGGGTCAGCGAGCACAGGGGGTGATGGGTGAGCGGGACTGGGTGCGAGTTAGGACACTGGGTCAGCGAGCACAGGGGGTGATGGGTGAGCGGGACTCGGTGCGAGTTAGGACACGGGGCTGCCGAGTTTTGCATGAGCTCCAGTTTACGGAGGGTCGAACGCGGAAGGCTGGCCAGGAGTGCGTTGGATTTGTCAAAAGTTCAGCTGCCCCGATGGCCTCTTGTTTAGCTTAGGGAATCGGCGGGGTGGTGGTATGCCCCTGCTCCTGATCGCCATCCAACGATCCTCGGATGGGAAGTGTGCTTGCCCGGCGAGGGCTGGAACGCAGTTGACTGTGTTGCTGCTGCAGTCGGCAAGATATAAGCTCACCCATCATCATCATAGGCAACACCTTGAATCGAGGATGACTTGCTTCCACGTCAAAAACTTCACAGTAGGACCTAATATTCCAGATCCTGAACTACATCCTGAAGGGTGGAAGATGCCTGTGCGTGGATTTTGTTAACGTGGGGTGGCCGTTACACACCAGCCACCACACGGGGCTTGACAGAGGGAGGTCTTGGTCCAGGGGCAAGGGTTAACCAGGACGACCGGAGACCAGCTCTGCTGCACGGACCCAGCGCGCGCACGTATCGCACAGTGTGGGCTGGGCCCCGTGCTGCCCCTGGGCCCTCGTCTCTCCTGGGCCCCGCTCACGTCCCTCTACGATCTCTCGCCGCTCCTTCGCCCCGACCTGGCCGCTCCTGCTGTACCTGCCCCACGCTCCAATCACCGACCTGGGCCTTGGTGACGTCACGCTTCGCTGCCGTCGCTCTCCTGCACCAGCCTGTGCTGCTCCCTGGAGCGGTAGGCCGCCAGGCTGCTCATTCCGCTCCCCGGCCTGCTCCGATAGTGCTCGCAGGCCGGGGAGCTGGCCGCTTTTATAGCTCACACGCCAACAATGGCATCTGTGTGAGGGACCCTAATCAGTCAGCAATACTCCAATCCAGGCAGGAGTTGGCGTAATTGGGAAGGGGAAATTATTGGGGGTAAAGAATTTAAGCGTGATAAAATGATTAATTTTTTTAAACCATTTTATTAAAAACTAAAGTCTTATTGATATGGAAATGAAATCGCGTAAAAAATTCTGGCCCTACAAAGTTATAAAGCACACATATATACATTTAGAACAGTGAATGAAATCTTTGATTAACTTCAATCCATTTGTGTGAATTTCCTATACATTCAAGTGAGGGTTCCCAATCCTTAACCATTTCAGGTACACAGTGTAAAGCTCCCTCGACATTGCCCTGTCAACCACTCCCAGGACAGGGAGATTGGCGACCAGAACTGTGTGCAGTGCTCCAAGTGCGGTCTAACCAAGGTACAATAAGATTTTATAGCTTCCCTACTTTTCAATTCTACCCCTCTCAAAATAAACCCGACTGCCTGGTTTGCTTTTTTTATGGCCTTGTTGACCTCAACTCTACTTTCCTGCCCAATACCTTGATTCTTATAGAGTCCAAAAATTGATCATAAGAAATAGGAGCAGGAGTCGGCCATTTGGCCCCTCGAGCCTGCTCCGCCATTTAATACAATTGTGGCTGATCCGATCATGGACTCAGCTCCACTTCCCTGCCCCCTCCCCATAGCCCTTTACTCCCTTATCGCTCAGAAATCTGTCTATCTCCGCCTTAAATATATTCAATGACCCAGCCTCCACAGCTCTCTGGGGCAGAGAATTCCACAGATTTACAACCCTCAAATCCAGGCAAGAGTTGGCGTAATTGGGAAGGGGAAATTATCGGGGGGTAAAGAGCGTGATAAATGGGCGGCCCCTTATTCTAAGACCATGTCCCCTAGTTTTAGTTTCCCCTGTGAGTGGAAATATCGATCTCGGCCTTGAATATACTCAATGACTGAGCCTCTACAGCTCTCTGGGGCAGAGAATTCCAAAGATTCACCACCCTCTGAGTGAAGAAATTCCTCCTCATCTCAGTCCTAAATGGCCGACCCCTTATCCTGAGACTGTGTGACCCCCTGGTTCTAGACTCTCCAGCCCGAGGGAAACGTCCTCTCAGCATTTACCCTGTCAATCCCCCTCAGAATCTTTCCGTTTCAATGTGATCGCCTCTCATTCTTCTAAATTCTAGTGAAGGGGAGGTGCTGGAACATCTGACAAGAGTTCTGACTCCCCGAGTGACTTGTGTCCAGAGCGGTTATGGGTCAACTTTGGTCTTGACCTGTTAAGTCGGGGACCAGGAGAGACGTGAGTTCGGGGCCGAGCAGAGCCGAGGGCCCAGGGTCAGCACGGGCCAGCCCACACTGCAATGTGTGTGCGCACTGGGTCCGTGCAGCAGAGCAGGTCTCCAGTCGTCCTGGTTAACCCTTGCCACTGGACCAAGACCTTGCTCTGTCCTGCCCGTGTGGTGGCTGGTGTGCAACGGCCACCCCACGTTAAAAAAAATCCATGCACAGGCATCTTCCACCCTTCAGGATACAGTTCAGGATCTGGAATATTAGGTCCTTCATCGAAACACCTGTGAACTCATCCTTTTTTGGCGTGGAAGCAAGTCATCCTCGTTTCGAGGGACCGCCGATGATGATGATGAGATCGGTTGTACAACTGTTCTGCCTAGGGTCCAGAGTCGTTTTCGGACCGGTTGCATGCAAATCTTTGCCCCCGAGCCATCGGATTACTTTCGCTATTGTTGGTTATTGAGTGAAGAAGTATTGAGTGGGGAAATGAGCATTTTGGGGGGAAGGGGTCAGCAGGATGGCGCGTGGTGATGGTGAATCGCCTCAACACAGACCCGCGATGCCCAAGCTCATTGGATCTTGAGGCTTTCTTTGTTGGCGTAGTCCTGGCTCCGCGACGTGTCGGCCCTCCTGCCCAAGCGGACCGAGGCGTAGAGGTCCGAGTGCTCCAGGTTCACGCTCAGCCCGTCCAGCGATGCGGGCGAGGCCCTGCCCGGGGGGAGGTCGTCCCGGGACTCTGGCGCCCCCAGCTTGCCCTTCTCCTCCCCACTGACACTGCCCTTCAAGGTGTTGAGGACCTCGGAGTACTGCGTCTTGGTGAACTTCCTGCCACGATGCTCCCGGGAGGCGGGGAGCGTGAGCTTAGCGTAGCAGATCTGCCGCTGAGTGACGGCCTGCGGAGAAACGGGGCGTGAATAAATTACATCACAATAAATACTGACACACTACCCGAGGGGCAGGGACAGCACGGGGTTAGATACAGAGTAAAGCTCCCTCTACACTGTCCCATCAAACACTCCCAGGGCAGGGACAGCACGGGGTTAGATACAGAGTAAAGCTCCCTCTACACTGTCCCATCAAACACTCCCAGGGCAGGTACAGCATGGGGTTAGATACAGAGTAAAGCTCCCTCTACACTGTCCCCACGCATTCCGCACTGGACCCATATCCACGTGAACTCTTACAGTCAGCAGAGAGGTTTCTTTGATCCCATTAGTGGTTGATTGTCTGGACAGCGTCTCACCCTGTGTCCTGCTGCTGATGAGCTGATGCAGGTACAAAGGTAGATTAAGCTAACTGTACGTTGTCAAGAGACATCTGTGACAAAGACAGGTATACTAACACGTGCACGCTGATGTTACATCACCACAAACTCCATTCCCTAGCCACCGACTCCATCCCTCTCCCCAACTCCTGTCTGGGGCTGAACCAGACTGTTCGCGACCTCGCTGTCATATTTGACCCCAAAATTAGCTTAGGGTCACATCCCGCTCCATCACTAAGACCGTCTATTTGCACCTGCGTAACATCGCCCATCTCTGCCCCTGCCTCAGCTCATCCGCTGCTGAAACCCTCATCCGTGCCTTTGTTACCTCCAGACTTGACTATTCCAACACACTCCTGGCAGGCCTCCCACGTTCTACCCGATGTAAACTAGAGGTGATCCAAAACTTGGCTACCCCTGTGTCCTAACTCGCACCGAGTCCCACTCATCCATCACCCCCTGTGCTCACTGCCCCGTGTCCTAACTCGCACCGAGTCCCACTCACCCATCACCCCCTGTGCTCACTGCCCCGTGTCCTAACTCGCACCGAGTCCCACTCACCCATCACCCCCTGTGCTCACTGACCCCGTGTCCTAACTCGCACCGAGTCCCGCTCACCCATCACCCCCTGTGCTCACTGCCCCGTGTCCTTCCCACTCACCTATCACCCCCTGTGCTCACTGACCCCGTGTCCTAACTCGCACCGAGTCCCGCTCACCCATCATCCCCTGTGCTCACTGCCCCGTGTCCTAACTTGCACCGATTCCCGCTCACTCATCACCCCCTGTGCTCGCTGGCCTACATTGGCTCCCAGTTAAGCAACGGCTCAATTTCACAATTCTTATCCTTGTTTTCAGTTCCCTTCTTGGCCTCGCCCCTCCCTATCTCTGTAACCTCCTCCAGCCCCTACACCCCTCCCTATTTCTGTAACCTCCTCCAGCTCCTACACCTCTCCCTATCTCTGTAATCCCCTCCAGCCCCTACACCCTTCCCTATCTCTGTAACCCCTCCAGTCCCTACACCCCTCCCTATCTCTGTAACCTCCTCCAGCCCTACACCCCTCCCTATCTCTGTAATCACCTCCAGCCCTTACATCCCTCCCTATCTCTGTAAGCTCCTCCAGCCCCTCACCATCCCTATCTCTGTAACCCCCCTCCAGCCCCTACACCCCTCCCTATCTCTGTAAGCTCCTCCAGCCCCTCACCATCCCTATCTCTGTAACCCCCCTCCAGCCCCTACACCCCTCCCTATCTCTGTAACCTCCTCCAGCCCCTACACCCCTCCCTATCTCTGTAACCTCCTCCAGCCCCTACACCCTGCCTATCTCTGTAACCTCCAGTCCCGACACCCCTCCCTATCTCTGTAACCTCCAGCCCCTACACCCCTCCCTATCTCTGTACCCTCCAGCCCCTACACCCCTCCCTATCTCTGTACCCTCCAGCCCCTACACCCCTCTGCAACCCCCTCCAGCCCTACAATCCGAGCTCTGTGCGCTCCTCCAATTCTGCCCTCTTGCGTATCCCCCGATTTCCATCGCTCTGCCATCGGTGGCCGTGCCTTCAGCTGCCAGGGCCCCAAGCTCTGGAACTCCCTCCCTAAACCTCTCTGCCTCTCTCTCCCCTCCTTTAAGATGCTATTAAAACCTCCCTCTTTGACCAAGACTTTGGTCACCTGTCTCTAATATCTCCTTATGTGGCTCGGTGGCTGATTTAAAAAAAAATTCGTTCTGGGGATATAAGCATCGCTAGCAAGGCCGGCATTTAATGCCCGTCTCTAATCGCCCCTTGAGAGGGTGGTGGTGAGCTGCCTTATACAACATAGAAACATAGAAACATAGAAAATAGGTGCAGGAGCAGGCCATTCAGCCCTTCTAGCCTGCATCGCCATTCAATGAGTTCATGGCTGAACATGAAACTTCAGTACCCCCTTCCTGCTTTCTCGCCATAACCCTTGATCCCCCGAGTAGTAAGGACTTCATCTAACTCCCTTTTGAATATATTTAGTGAATTGGCCTCAACTACTTTCTGTGGTAGAGAATTCCACAGGTTCACCACTCTCTGGGTGAAGAAGTTTCTCCTCATCTCGGTCCTAAATGGCTTACCCCTTATCCTTAGACTGTGACCCCTGGTTCTGGACTTCCCCAACATTGGGAACATTCTTCCTGCATCCAACCTGTCCAAACCCGTCAGAATTTTAAACGTTTCTATGAGGTTCCCTCTCACTCTTCTGAATACAAGCCCAGTTGATCCAGTCTTTCTTGTTAGGTCAGTCCCACCATCCCGGGAATCAGTCTGGTGAATCTTCGCTGCACTCCCTCAATAGCAAGAATGACCTTCCTCAAGTTAGGAGACCAAAACTGTACACAATACTCCAGGTGTGGCCTCACCAAGGCCCTGTACAACTGTAGCAACACCTCCCTGCCCCGTACTCAAATCCCCTCACTATGAAGGCCAACATGCCATTTGCTTTCTTAACCGCCTGCTGTACCTGCATGCCAACCTTCAATGACTGATGTACCATGACACCCAGGTCTCGTTGTACCTTCCCTTTTCCTAATCTGTCACCATTCAGATAATAGTCTGTCTTTCTGTTTTTACCACCAAAGTGGATAACCTCACATTTATCCACATTATACTTCATCTGCTACGCATTTGCCCACTCACCTAACCTATCCAAGTCAATCTGCAGCCTCATAGCATCCTCCTCGCAGCTCACACTGCCACCCAACTTAGTGTCATCCACAAATTTGGAGATACTACATTTAATCCCATCGTCTAAATCATTAATGTACAATGTAAACAGCTGGGGCCCCAGCACAGAACCTTGCGGTACCCCACTAGTCACTGCCTGCCATTCTGAAAAGTACCCATTTACTCCTACTCTTTGCTTCCTGTCTGACAACCAGTTCTCAATCCACGTCAGCACACTACCCCCAATCCCATGTGCTTTAACTTTGCACATTAATCTCCTGTGTGGGACCTTGTCGAAAGCCTTCTGAAAGTCCAAATATACCACATCAACTGGTTCTCCTTTGTCCACTTTACTGGAAACATCCTCAAAAAATTCCAGAAGATTTGTCAAGCATGATTTCCCTTTCACAAATCCATGCTGACTTGGACCTATCATGTCACCATTTTCCAAATGCGATGCTATGACATCCTTAATAATTGATTCCATCATTTTACCCACTACTGAGGTCAGGCTGACCGGTCTATAATTCCCTGCTTTCTCTCTCCCTCCTTTTTTAAAAAGTGGGGTTACATTGGCTACCCTCCACTCCATAGGAACTGATCCAGAGTCAATGGAATGTTGGAAAATGACTGTCAATGCATCCGCTATTTCCACCTCCTTAAGTACTGTGGGATGCAGTCCATCAGGCCCTGGGGATTTATCGGCCTTCAATCCCATCAATTTCCCCAACACAATTTCCCGACTAATAAAGATTTCCCTCAGTTCCTCCTCCTTACTAGACCCTCTGACCCCTTTTATATCCGGAAGGTTGTTTGTGTCCTCCTTAGTGAATACCGAACCAAAGTACTTGTTCAATTGGTCTGCCATTTCTTTGTTCCCCGTTATGACTTCCCCTGATTCTGACTGCAGGGGACCTACGTTTGTCTTTACTAACCTTTTTCTCTTTACATACCTATAGAAACTTTTGCAATCCGCCTTAATGTTCCCTGCAAGCTTCTTCTCGTACTCCATTTTCCCTGCCCTAATCAAACCCTTTGTCCTCCTCTGCTGAGTTCTAAATTTCTCCCAGTCCCCGGGTTCGCTGCTATTTCTGGCCAATTTGTATGCCACTTCCTTGGCTTTAATACTATCCCTGATTTCCCTAGATAGCCACGGTTGAGCCACCTTTCCTTTTTTATTTTTACGCCAGACAGGAATGTACAATTGTTGTAATTCATCCATGCGGTCTCTAAATGTCTGCCAGTGAGTGTTTCGCTGGGCCATTTCAGAGGGCAGTTAAGAGTCAAACCGCGTTGATGTGTGTCTGGAGTCGCATAGCGGCCAGACCGGGTAAGTGTGGTCGATTTCCTTCCCTGAAGGACATTAGTGAACTTGGTTTTTACGACAATCATGGTCACCATTCCTGGCAACTAGCTTTTTAATTCCAGAGTTTGTCTGATTTATGCCGTGAAGCGCCTTGGGGCATTTTACCACGTGAACGACGCTATGTAAATGCAGGCAGGAACCACAAGCTTGTTGTCTTCCTTGGCTCCCGCTGCGCTTGCAAGTGCAGAAAGTAATTTAGGTCAGAGACAGGAAATGTTGCAGCTTTGAGAACTCCCATGAAACAGATTCACTGGGTGCCACATCTCAGGTTTCGACCAAACGTCCCGGGGACAATGTCCCGGCATCCCGGGAGCAATTAAGAAAACAAAAATTGGTGTATAAGGAGGGTGCGGGGGTGGGGGGGATCTAATTCCTCTGTCCCGCATGCCGTCATTGAACAAGTCCCGGACAATCGTTTTAAGCAACGGTTCCTGTCCCGCCATAACTGCGGATATTTTACTAACAATGGCAAGCCGCTGGTGAACTTGCTTAAAAAAAAAATAACCCCCAGTTTCCTGTTCGAATCACGCGCTGCAGAATTAAAAAAATTGTCTTTTGTAAGGCGCAACAACCCGCAGAAACTTGCACACATCCTCTGCACGGAGATGGGTCTGGTGTTTTTGTAGCATGCACGGGGTTGGGGGTAATATATTAGCATGGATAGAGGATTGGCTAACTAACAGAAAACAGAAGAGTCGGGATAAATGGTTCATTCTCGGGTTGGCGGTCAGTAAACTGTGGGGTGCCGCAGGGATCAGTGCTGGGACCCCAGCTATTTACAATCTATATTAACGACTTGGAAGAAGAGACCGAGTGTAACGTAGCCAAGTTTGCTGTCGATACAAAGATGGGAGGAAAAGCAATGTGTGAGGAGGACACACAAGATGTGCAAAAGGACACAGACAGGCTAAGTGAGTGGGCAAAAATTTGGCAGATGGAGTACAATGGAAAGTGTGAGGTCATGCACTTTGGCAGGAAAAATCAAAGAGCAAGTTATTATTTAAATGGAGAAAGATTGCAAAGTGCCGCAGTACAGCGGGACCTGGGGGTACTTGTGCATGAAACACAAAAGGTTAGTATGCAGGTACAGCAAGTGATCAGGAAGGCCCAATTGTATCTTGGCATTTATTGCAAAGGAGATGGAGTATAAAAGCAGGGAAGTCTTGCTCCAGTTATACAGGGTATTGGTGAGGCCACACCTGGAGTACTGCGTGCAGTTTTGGTTTCCATATTTACGAAAGGATATACTTGCTTTGGAGGCAGTTCAGAGAAGGTTCACTCGGTTGATTCCGGGGATGAGGGGGGTTGACTTATGAGGAAAGGTTGAGAAGGTTGGGCCTCTACTCATTGGAATTCAGAAGAATGAGAGGTGATCTTATCGAAACGTATAAGATTATGAGGGGGCTCGACAAGGTGGATGCAGAGAGGATGTTTCCACTGATGGGGGAGACTAGAACTAGGGGGCATGGTCTTAGAATAAGGGGCCGCCCATTTAAAACTGCGATGGGGAGGAATTTCTTCTCTCAGAGAGTTGTAAATCTGTGGAATTCGCTGCCTCAGAGAGCTGTGGAAGCCAGAACATTGAATAAATTTAAGACAGAAATAGACAGTTTCTTAAACGATAAGGGAGTGAAGGGGCGGGCAGGGAAGTGGAGCTGAGTCCATGATCAGATCAGCCATGATCATATTAAATGGCGGAGCAGGCTCGAGGGGCCGAATGGCCGACTCCTGTCTCTTTTTCTTATATTCTTAGGTTATGTATGACCCCCCCAACAGCTCGAGCTGTGCAGGATCTGGTGCGGACTTGCTCTGCGGGTTGTGTATCTTCACACACACACACACACACACACACGCGCGGAGCTTGACAGAGCCACCCCCAAGGATCATAGACCTGAACCGACGCCGATAATTCTCAAGCTGCCACTAAACCAAACCTTTAGTGCTGCCGCTGGCTCCACCGTCTTTCCAGCGCTGCCTCGCTCCATCCCTGAAGACACAAGGGGTGAATCTGAATGAGTTTGTCAAGGGTTGGGTTCACTGTGAACATCACAAATGCCACTACAACTTGCCGATCGTGGGATCGGTTAAAGTGACACAGTGACGGACAGATAGTAAAAGAAAGAATGCCTTGCATCGCTACAGGACGTGCCAAACTGACTCACAATCAATGAACCACTTTCAGAGTGTGGTCACTGCTGTAATGTGGGAAATACGGCAGCCGATTTGCGCACAACCAGCTCCCACACACAGCAACGTGATAATGGCAGATGCAGTATAATGTGGATAAATGTGAGGTTACCCACTGTGGGGGCAAAAACAGGAAGGCAGAATATTATCTGAATGGTGACAGATTAGGAAAAGGGGAGGTGCAACGAGACCTGGGTGTCATGGTTCATCAGTCGTTGAAAGTTGGCCATGCAGGTACAGCAGGCGGTGAAGAAGGCAAATGGCATGTTGGCCTTCATAGCGAGAGGATTTGAGTACAGGAGCAGGGAGGTCTTACTGCAGTTGTACAGGGCCTTGGTGAGGCCACACCTTGAATATTGTGTTCAGTTTTGGTCTCCTAATCTGAGGAAGGACATTCTTGCTATTGAGGGAGTGCAGCGAAGGTTCACCAGACTGATTCCCGGGATGGCAGTACTGACATATGAAGAAAGACTGGATCGACTAGGCTTGTATTCACTGGAGTTTAGAAGAATGAGAGGGGATCTCATAGAAACATATAAAATTCTGACGGGACTGGACAGGTTAGATGCAGGGAGAAAGTTCCCGATGTTGGGGAAGTCCAGAACCAGGGGTCACAGTCTAAGGATAAGGGGGTAAGCCATTTAGGACCGAGATGAGGAGAAACTTCTTCACTCAGAGAATTGTGAACCTGTGGAATTCTCTATCACAGAGAGTTGTTGAGGCCAGTTCGTTAGATATATTCAAAAGGGAGTTAGATGTGGCTCTTACGGCTAAAGGGATCAAGGGGTATGGAGAGAAAACAGGAATGGGGTACTGAGGTGAATGATCAGCCATGATCTTATTGAATGAAGGGCCGAATGGCCTACTCCTGCACCTATTTTCTATGTTTCTATGACCCAGATCATCTGTTTTTTAGTGATGAGGGTTGAGGCATAAATATAAGGATCATTCCTGGTCCAAGGACACCGGAGAGAACTGCCCCCTGCTCTTCTTCGAAATATTTTCGAGTCGGGATGGTGTGTGTGACTGGGAGGGGAACGTGGAGGGGGTGGTGTTCCCATGGACCTGCTGCCCTTGACCTTCTAGGCGGGTAGAGGTCGCGGGTTTTGGAGGTGCTGCCGAAGAAGCCTTGGCGAGTTGCCGCGGTGCATCTTGTGGACGGTGCACACTGCAGCCACGGTGCGCCGGTGGTGGAGGGAGTGAGTGTTGAAGGTGGTGGAGGGAGTGAGTGTTGGAGGTGGTGGAGGGAGTGAGTGTTGAAGGTGGATGGAAGTACTACACGAACAAATCTCCTGCGACTCTGCTCACGGACAGTTAGATCAGTGCAATTTCTTCTGATTGAATCAGTGATGCTCGCTAGCGGGTGATCAGGAGGGCCAATGGTATCTCGGCCTTTATTGCAAAGGGGGTGGAGTATAAAAGCAGGGAAGTCCTGCTCCAGTTATACAGGGTATTGGTGAGGCCACACCTGGAATACTGCGTGCAGTTTTGGTTTCCATATTTACGAAAGGATATACTTGGAGGCAGTTCAGAGAAGGTTCACTCGGTTGATTCCGGGGATGAGGGGTTGACTTATGAGGAAAGGTTGAGTAGGTTGGGCCTCTACTCATTGGACTTCAGAAAAATGAGAGGTGATCTTATCGACACGTATAAGATTATGAGGGGGCTTGACAAGGTGGATGCAGAGAGGATGTTCCCACTGATGGGGGAGACTAGAACTAGGGGGCATGGTCTTAGAATAAGGGGCCGCCCATTTAAAACTGAGATGAGGAGGAATTTCTTCTCTCTGAGTGTTGTAAATCTGTGGAATTCGCTGCCTCAGAGAGCTGTGGAGGCCGGGACATTGAATAAATTTAAGACAGAGATAGCCAGTTTCTTGACCGATAAGGGGAGCGGGCAGGGAAGTGGAGCTGAGTCCATGATCGGAACAGCCATGATCGTATTAAATGGCGGAGCAGGCTCGAGGGGCCGAATGGCCGACTCCTGCTCCTATTTCTGATGGTGTGGCTATAGGTTCGGGGAATTTGCAACCCCTGGGAGCAGTGAGGCTCCACGTAGCCTTGGGTGTGTTGCTGCTGCTGTGATTGTCACACGAGCACACAGGGGCCGAGAGCGAGGGAGTGCGCTCAGATAACAGCGCACAGATCCTACGCGCATCAGTGGAGGCAGAGTTTGCTTCCAGTGGAGGCACTAGCTCACCGGTGTACAGGTAGTTGATGTTCCCATAGACTGGATTGTCCTCAACCTCTTTGGACTTAAAGCTGAAGCTGGGGAAACAGGAAGGGTAACGTTACGTGACAGTGCTGCATAGAGTTGGAGAGAAACCGCTATCACTTTCACAACAGACACGTTCAAATCCTCGGCATCTGCATCTGCAGTGACCCTGGAGTGAGAAAACGTCACATATCACTCAATCCCACCCCCACCCACAGCCCATGTACACCTTCCCCTGTCACTGACGCTCCCCACCCGTTCCATCTCCTTCTATCAATCCCCCTCAGAATTTTATACGTTTCGTTCTTCTAAACCCCCGAGAGTGCAGGCGCAATCTACTCCATCTCTCCTGCGAGGACAACCCCCTCGTCCCGGGATCAGTCCAGTAAACTGAACGCATGGCAGGGAACAGCTCTGGCCTCCCGGCAATCCTCCGCCTTTGCTGCTGCTCTGGTCACTTGGCCTCACCCTGTGTAATCTGCCCAGTGCATTCCCCTGTCCTCAGTTACACATCCCCGTAAATACCCCCGGACCCCTCCCCCCCGCAGCAAATGGTCAGGGAGTTAAACAGCGACCAGAAGCCCCAACCGTGCAAATTAATCTGCAAGCTATTCATGCCTTACCTTCTTCGGAAGCGAGGTAGGAACTTGCTGGAGTTATCTGGAAGAAAGACAAGGAAAGATTTGCATTTATACAGTGCCTTTCACCCCCCCCACCCCCCCGAGGACGTCCCAAAGCGCCTCACAGCCAATGAAGCATTTTCAAAGTGCGCTCCCTGTTGTATTGTGGGAAACGCCAATTTTGCGCACAGCAAGCTCCCACACACAGCGATGTGATAATGACCCGGATCGTCTGTTTTAGTGATGTTGGTCGAGGGATAAATATTGGCCCCAGGACACCGGGGAGAACTCCCCCTGCTCTTCTTCCAATAGTGGCCCCGGGATCTTTTACATCCGCCCGAGAGGGCAGACAGGGCCTCGGTTTAACGTCTCATCCGAAATACGGCACCTCCGACAGTATGGCGCTCCCTCAGTACCGCCCCTCCGACAGTGCGGCACTCCCTCAGTACCGCCCCTCCGACAGTGCGGCGCTCCCTCAGTACCGCCCCTCCGACAGTGCGGCACTCCCTCAGTACCGCCCCTCCGACAGTGCGGCGCTCCCTCAGTACCGCCCCTCCGACAGTGCGGCACTCCCTCAGTACTGCCCCTCCGACAGTGCGGCACTCCCTCAGTACCGCCCCTCCGACAGCGCAGTGCGGCGCTCCCTCAGTACCGCCCCTCCGACAGCGCAGTATGGCACTCCCTCAGTACCGCCCCTCCGACAGTGCGGCGCTCCCTCAGTACCGCCCCTCCGACAACGCAGTACGGCGCTCCCTCAGTACCGCCCCTCCGACAGCGCAGTGTGGCACTCCCTCAGTACCACCCCTCCGACAGTGCGGCACTCCCTCAGTACCGCCCCTCCGACAGTGCGGCACTCCCTCAGTACCGCCCCTCCGACAGTGCGGCACTCCCTCAGTACCGCCCCTCCGACAGTGCGGCGCTCCTTCAGTACGGCCCCTCTGACAGCGCAGTGCGGCGCTCCCTCAGTACGGCCCCTCTGACAGCGCAGTGCGGCGCTCCCTCAGTACGGCCCCTCTGACAGCGCAGTGCGGCGCTCCCTCAGTACCGCCCCTCCGACAGTGCGGCACTCCCTCAGTACCGCCCCTCCGACAGTGCGGCACTCCCTCAGTATCGCCCCTCCGACAGTGCGGCACTCCCTCAGTACCGCCCCTCCGACAGTGCGGCGCTCCTTCAGTACGGCCCCTCTGACAGCGCAGTGCGGCGCTCCCTCAGTACGGCCCCTCTGACAGCGCAGTGCGGCGCTCCCTCAGTACGGCCCCTCTGACAGCGCAGTGCGGCGCTCCCTCAGTACGGCCCCTCTGACAGCGCAGTGCGGCGCTCCCTCAGTACCGCCTCTCCGACACTGCGGCGCTGGGAGAACCTTCAATGGGCCCACTCGACACCGATAGAGAATACACATAACCCTCCCTCCTCCCCCACGGTATCTCTGTTGTCGATGGGCGGGCAGGGAGTCGGGAGAACAGTTACCTTTTCTGTAACTCCTGGCACAGCACAGGATGTTGCAGGAGAGCGAGATGAGCAACAGGAACATGGTGGCCCCACAGATGACCCACATCAGGAAATTGCAGCACAGATCCTGAAATCCTGGAAAGCCAACACATGTCGGTAAGAAGATAAGAAACAGGAGCAGGAGTCGGCCATTCGGCCCCTCGAGCCTGCTCCGCCATTCAATATGATCATGGCTGATCCTCTATCTCAACACTATATTCCCGCTTTCTCCCCATACCCCTTAATGCCTTGTGTGTCTAGAAATCTATCTATCTCCCTCTTAAATATATTCAGTGACTTGGCCTTCACAGCCTTCTGTGGTAGTGAATTCCACAGGTTCACCACCCTCGGAGTGAAAACATCTCTCCTCATCTCGCTCCTAAATTTCCTACCCCGTATCCTGAGACTGTGACCTCTTCACTCCCTTATCGCCCAAGAATCTGTCTATCTCCACCTTAAACATATTCAATGACCCCAGCCTCCACAGCTCTCTGGGGCAGAGAATTCCACAGATTCACCAGAAGAAATTCCTCCTCAACTCCGTCTTAAATGGGCGACCCCTTATTCTGAGACTATGTGCCCCCTAGTTCTAGATTCCCCCCACGAGGGGGAAACATCCTCTCTGCATCTACCCTGTCCAGCCCCCTCAGAATCTTATAGGTTTCAATAAGATCACCTCTCATTCTTCTAAACTCCAATGAGTAGAGGCCCAACCTGCTCAATCTTTCCTCGTAAGTCAACCCCCTCATCTCAGGAGAAGTTAGCGAGGTATAGAGGAGCAGATCCCTCGCAGGCACCGATCCCAATGACCCTTCAGTCCCCTCTCCTCTTTCGCATCAGAAATGTTCTCTGCTATCACTTCTGTATTCATTTTGGGCCAATTTGAACCTGCACCCTAGTCTCCTGTCAAGGTCTGGTTTGAAGTACTGCTCTCGACTTTGGTTGAGAAAGTTCCACCCTCGTCTCAATCGCCTCCTATCAATACCACGGGTGACTTTGACTGGTGCAAGTAACATTCGCACCCCACAAGTGCCAGGCAATGACCCTCTCCAACAAGCGAGAGTCTAACCACCGCCCCCTTGACATTCACCGGCATTCCCATCGCCCAATCCCCCGCCATCAACATCCTGGGGGTCACCATTGACCAGAAACTTCACTGGACCAGACACATAAATACTGGGGCCACAAGAGCGGGTCAGAGGCTGGGTATTCTGCGGCCAGTGTCTCACCTCCTGACTCCCCAAAGCCTCTCCACCATCCACAACCCACAAGTCAGGAGTGTGAGGGAACACTCCCCACTTGCCTGGATGAGTTGCAGCTCCAACAAACACTCGAGACGCTCGACACCATCCAGGACAAAGCAGCCCCGCTCGATGGGCCCCGCTCCCCACCACCTCCAACACTCACTCCCTCCACCACCTCCAACACTCACTCCCTCCACCACCTCCAACACTCACTCCCTCCACCACCTCCAACACTCACTCCCTCCACCACCGGCGCACCGTGGCTGCAGTGTGCACCGTCCACAAGATGCACTGCGGCAACTCGCCAAGGCTTCTTCGGCAGCACCTCCCGAACCCGCGGCCTCTACCCGCCTAGAACACTCTCCTCTTTGCCCGTCCCGTGCACTCAACGACGCAAAAACGGCTACCATTTCATCTCTTACCGTAACAATCCTGAGTTCCATTGCTCCCACTCATTGCCAGCTCTTCGCCTAGCGACAGTCGTCCTCTCTCTCTCTCTCTCTCTCTCTCTCCCGTCAGTCGATTGTGTGGTGGGTTCTCACTCCCCCCCCCCGCTGGGGATGCCGAGCCCCCTGCGTGTCTGTTCGGCTCGGAGACGGGTCGCTATCTCGGTCACCGCTTGGCGTGGGGTCCCTCCATCTGCACAGCGGTCGTTTGTCGATCTTTCTCCCTTTATTGTGTCGCTGGGAATCCCAATGTCCCTGGGTACAACGCTCTGACTCCCCGTATTTATCCCTCTCTCTGTGCGCGACTCTCTCTATTGCCTCCTCTGTACCCGTCCCTCTGTCTTTCTGTCGCTCGATTGGTAACTCTGCAAGCCACCTATTTTATCTCTCGCCGAGTCTCTCTTTCCCCGTATTTGTATCTGACTGTGTCCCACCCTCCTTCTCGCTCTGCCCCTGTGTCTCTCTGTCTGCCTTTCTCGCTCTGTCTATGTCGCTCGGTCTCTGTGTCGCTCTGTCTGTGTCGCTCTGTCTCTGTGTCGCTCTGTCTGTGTCCCCGTCTCTGTGTCTCTCTGTCTGTGTCGCTCTGTCTCTGTGTCGCTCTGTCTGTGTCGCACTGTCTCTGTGTCTCTCTGTCTACCTGTCTCGCTCTGTCTGTCTCACTCTGTCTACCTGTCGCTCTGTCTCTGTGTCGCTCTGTCTGTGTCGCTCGGTCTCTGTGTCGCTCTGTCTGTGTCGCACTGTCTCTGTGTCTCTCTGTCTACCTGTCTCGCTCTGTCTGTCTCACTCTGTCTACCTGTCGCTCTGTCTCTGTGTCGCTCTGTCTGTGTCGCTCGGTCTCTGTGTCGCTCTGTCTGTGTCGCACTGTCTCTGTGTCTCTCTGTCTACCTGTCTCGCTCTGTCTGTCTCACTCTGTCTACCTGTCGCTCTGTCTCTGTGTCGCTCTGTCTGTGTCGCTCGGTCTCTGTGTCGCTCTGTCTGTGTCGCACTGTCTCAGTGTCTCTCTGTCTACCTGTCTCGCTCTGTCTGTGTCGCTCCGTCTCTGTGTCTCTGTCTCTGTGTCTCTCGCTCTGTCTCGCTCTGTCTCTGTGTCCCCGTCTCTGTCTCTCGCTCTGTCTGTGTCGCACTGTCTGTGTCCCCGCCTCTGTGTCTCTCTGCCTGCGTCGCTCCGTCTCTGTGCTTCTGTCTCTGTGTCCACGTCTCTGTCTCTCGCTCTGTCTGTGTCCCCCGTCTCTGTGTCTCTCGCTCTCTCTCTCTGTCTCTCTCTCTGTGTCTCTCGCTCTCTCTCTCTGTCTCTCTCTCTATGTCTCTTGCTCTGTCTCGCTCTGTCCCCGTATCTGTCTCTCGCTCTGTCTCTCTGTCCCCCTCTATTGCTCTTTCCGTGCCAGTCTCTCTGTGTCTCTCCTACCTTTCCTGCAATTCCATCTGCCCTCGCGTCTCTCTCGGTCTCGCTCTGTCTCTGTGTGCGTGTGTGTGTGTGTGTGTGTGTGTGTGCGTCTCTGTCTCCGTGTGTGTGTGTGTGTGTGTGTGTGTCTCTCTCTCCAACCTCCTGATTTTCTGTCTCTCTCTCGCTTGCCGCCTACCCATGTGCAGACGACGCCCCTCTCTCTTTCTCAGAGCCGAGCAAACGGAGGAGCGAACATTTGGTAAATGAGTGTGGCGGCCACAAGAGAAGCAGCAGGCAAAACCACGTTGCCACTTCCTGCGTGTGGATCCCAACACTTGCCCCCCCACCCCCCTCCCAAAAACAAGAAGCAAAACGCCGATCAGAAAATAATCCTTCTCCGAATTACAGATTAAAGAAAAATGAGAGAGAGAGAGAGAGAGAGAGAGAGACAGCAAGCCAAAAGCAAACAGGTTAAAAAACAATATTTAAACTGGATGGGAATGAATGCGAATAATTTGTACTGCGGGCGGTGTTGTCGGAGTGACAGGAAATGACACCTGGCGACTTTGGTCGATGCATGTGGGTTACGACAAGAGATAGAATTCAAAGTCTTTCATGTAGCAGTGTCTCGTAGCCCCAAACAGGGCCACACACCATCCCCAGCACGCAAGCACCATTGGCTGAATCTGCAAACGGCATTTTACGAAAAGGATCTCTGTATCGTCGTTGAAGGCGGACGGCAAACAGGGGTCGCGGTGGGGCACTGTCACAAGAACATCAGAAACAGGAGCAGGAGTCGGCCATTCGGCCCCTCGAGCCTGCTCCGCCATTCAATACGACCATGGCTGATCCGATCATGGACTCAGCTCCACTTCCCTGCCCGCCCCCTTATCGGTTAAGAAACTGTCTATCTCTGTCTTAAATTTATTCAATGTCCCGGCTTCCACAGCTCTCTGAGGCAGCGAATTCCACAGATTTACAACCCTCTGAGAGAAGAAATTCCTCCTCATCTCAGTTTTAAATGGGCGGCCCCTTATTCTAAGACCATCCCCCCTAGTTCTAGTCTCCCCCATCAGTGGAAACATCCTCTCTGCATCCACCTTGTCAAGCCCCCTCATAATCTGATACGTTTCCATAAGATCTGAATTGCAACGAGTAGAAACATAGAAACATAGAAAATAGGTGCAGGAGTAGGCCATTCGGCCCTTCGAGCCTGCACCACCATTTGGTAAGATCATGGCTGATCATTCCCTCAGTACCCCTTTCCTGCTTTCTCTCCATACCCCTTGATCCCCTTAGCCTTAAGGGCCATATCTAACTCCCTGTTGAATATATCCAATGAACTGGCATCAACAACTCTCTGCGGCAGGGAATGCCACAGGTTCACAACTCTCTGAGTGAAGAAGTGTCTCCTCATCTCGGTCCTAAATGGCCTACCCCTTATCCGAAGACTGTGTCCCCTGGTTCTGAACTTCCCCAACATCGGGAATATTCTACCCGCATCTAACCTGTCCAGTCCCGTCAGAATCTTATACGTTTCTATGAGATCCCCTCTCATCCTTCTAAACTCCAATGTATAAAGGCCCAGTCGATCCAGTCTCTCCTCATATGACAGTCCAACCATCCCGGGAATCAGTCTGGTGAACCTTCGCTGCACTCCCTCAATAGCAAGAATGTCCTTCCTCAGATTAGGAGACCAAAACTGAACACAATACTCCAGGTGTGGCCTCACCAAGGCCCTGTACAACTGCAGTAAGACCTCCCTGCTCCTGTACTCAAATCCCCTCGCTATGAAGGCCAACATACCATTTGCCTTCTTCACCGCCTGCTGTACCTGCATGCCAACTTTCAATGACTGATGTACTATGACACCCAGGTCTCGTTGCACCTCCCCTTTTCCTAATCTGCCGCCATTCAGATAATATTCTGCCTTCGCGTTTTTACCCCCAAAGTGGATAACCTCACATTTATCCACATTGTAATGCATCTGCCATGCATTTGCCCACTCACCTAACCTGTCCAAGTCACCCTGCAGCCTCTTAGCATCCTCCTCAAAGCTCACACTGCCACCCAGTTTAGTGTCATCTGCAAACTTGGAGATATTACACTCAATTTCTTCATCTAAATCATTGATGTATATTGTAAAGAGCTGGGGTCCCAGCACTGAGCCCTGAGGCACTCCACTAGTCACTGCCTGCCATTCTGAAAAAGACCCGTTTATCCCGACTCTCTGCTTCCTGTCTGCCAACCAGTTCTCTATCCACGTCAGTATAATACCCCCAATACCAATACCATGTGCTTTAATTTTTCACATCAATCTCTTGTGTGGGACCTTGTCAAAAGCCTTTTGAAAATCCAAATATACCACATCCACTGGTTCTCCTTTGTCCACTCTACTAGTTACATCCTCAAAAAATTCCAGAAGATTTGTCAAGCATGATTTCCCTTTCACAAATCTATGCTGACTTGGACTGATCCTGTCACTGCTTTCCAAATGCGCTGCTATTTCATCCTTAATAATTGATTCCAACATTTTCCCCACTACTGATGTCAGGCTAACCGGTCTATAATTACCCGCTTTCTCTCTCCTTCCCTTTTTAAAAAGTGTTGTTACATTAGCTACCCTCCAGTCCATAGGAACCGATCCAGAGTCGATAGACTGTTGGAAAATGATCACCAATGCATCCACTATTTCTTGGGCCACTTCCTTAAGTACTGGGATGCAGACTATCAGGCCCCGGGGATTTATTGGCCTTCAATCCCATCAATTTCCCGAACACAATTTCCCGCCTGATAAGGATATCCTTCAGTTCTTCCTTCTCGCTAGACCCTCGGTCCCCTAGTACATCCGGAAGGTTATTTGTGTCTTCATTCGTGAAGACAGAACCAAAGTATTTGTTCAGTTGGTCTGCCATTTCTTTGTTCCCTGTTATAAATTCACCTGAATCCAACTGCAAGGGACCTATGTTTGTCTTCAATAATCTTTTTCTCTTCACATATCTATAGGAGCTTTTGCAGTCAGTTTTTATGTTCCTGGCAAGCTTCTTCTCATACTTTATTTTCCCCTTCCTAAATAAATCCTTTGGGCTCCTCTGCTGAATTCTAAATTTCTCCCAGTCCTCAGGTTTGCTGCTTTTTCTGGCCAATTTATATGCCCCTTCCTTGGATTTAACACTATCCTTAATTTCCCTTGTTAGCCACGGTTGAGCCACCTTCCCCATTTTATTTTTACTCCAGACAGGGATGTATAATTGTTGAAGTTCATCCATGTGATCTTTAAATGTTTGCCATTGCCTATCCACTGTCAACCCTTTAAGTATCATTTGCCAGTCTATTCTAGCTAATTCACGCCTCAAACCATCGAAGTTATCTTTCCTTAAGTTCAGGACCCTAGTTTCTGAATTAACTGTGTCACTCTCCATCTTAATAAAGAATTCTACCGTATTATGGTCACTCTTCCCCAAGGGGCCTCGCACAACAAGATTTCTAATTAGTCCTTTCTCATTACACAACACCCAGTCTAGGATGGCCAGCTCCCTGGTTGGTTCCTCCACATATTGGTCTAGAAAACTATCCCTCATACACTCCAGGAAATCCTCCTCCACCGCATTGCTACCAGTTTGGTTAGCCCAATCAATATGTAGATTAAAGTCGCCCATGATAACTGCTGTACCTTTATTGCACACATCCCTTATTTCTTGTTTGATGCTGTCCCCAACCTCACTACTACTGTTTGGTGGTCTGTACACAACTCCCACTAGCGTTTTCTGCGCTTTGGTATTCCGTAGCTCCACCCATACCGATTCCACATCATCCAAGCTGATGTCCTTTCTTGCTCTTGCATTAATTTCCTCTTTAACCAGCAACGCCATCTGCCTCCTTTTCCTTTCTGTCTATCCTTCTTTAAATGTTGAATACCCCTGGATGTTGAGTTCCCAGCCTTGGTCACCCTGGAGCCATGTCTCCGTGATGCCAATAACATCATACCCGTTAACTGCTGTCTGCGCAGTTAATTCGTCCACCTTATTCCGAATACTCCTCGCATTGAGGCACAGAGCCTTCAGGCTTATCTTTCTAACACACTTTGCCCCTTTAGAATTTTGCTATAATATGGCCCTTTTTGCTTTTTGCCTTGGGTTTCTCTGCCCTCCACTTTTACTTTTCTTCTTTCTATCTTTTGCTTCTGCCCCCATTCTACTTCCCTCTGTCACCCTGCATAGGTTCCCATCCCCCTGCCATATTAGTTTAACTCCTCCCCAACAGCACTAGCAAACACTCCCCCTCGGACATTGGTTCCGATCCTGCCCAGGTGCAGACCGTCCGGTTTGTACTGGTCCCACCTCCCCCAGAACCGGTTCCAATGTCCCAGGAATTTGAATCCCTCCCTTCTGCACCACTCCTCAAGCCACGTATTCATCCGAGCTATCCTGCGATCCCTACTCTGACTAGCACGTGGCACTGATAGCAATCCTGAGATTACTACTCAGAGGCCCAACCTCCTCAACCTTTGCTCATAAGTCAACCCCCCTCACCCCCGGAATCAACCGAGTGAGCCTTCTCTGAACTGCCTCCACAGCAAGTATATCCTTTCGTAAATATGGAAACCAAAACTGCACGCAGTACTCCAGGTGTGGCCTCACCAATACCCTGTATAACTGGAGCAAGACTTCCCTGCTTTTATACTCCATCCCCTTTGCAACAAAGGCTGAGATTCCATTGGCCTTCCTGATCACTTGGTCTCTGTTTCGTCTTTGATGGTGGACGGCAATCAAGGGTCACAGCAGGACGCTGTGAACCACAGAGCACCTCAGGCTCATCGCACCTCGCGCCCAGCGGGTTAATAACATGTGCATTAGGAGCAGGAGTCGGCCATTCGGCCCCTCGAGCCTGCTCCGCCTTTCAATAAGCTCACGACTGACCCTCGACATGAACTCCACTTTCCCGCCCGATCCCTCGATTCCCCGAGAGTCGGAAACATAGAAATCTCATCATCGTCAAAGCCAGTCCCTCATATTGAGGATGACTTGCTTCCATGCCAAAAAGGGATGAGTCCACAGGTGTTTCAATGGTCCCGATATTCCAGATCCCAAACTACATGTTGAAGGGTGGAAGATGCCTGTGCGTGGATTTTTTTTAACGTGGGGTGACCATTGACACCACACGGGCTTGGCAGAGCGAGGTCTTTATCCCGTGGCAAGGGTTGACCAAGACGACTGGAGACCAGCTCTGCTGCACGGACCTAGTGCGCACAATATATTGCACACAGTGTGGGCTGGTCCGTGCTGCCCCTGGGCCCTCGCCTCCCCTGGGCCCTGAACTCTCGCCGCCCCTGGGCCCCGATCACGCTCTACAGCGCAGGAGGAGGCCAGCTCGGCCTATCGTGTCTGCGCCGGCTGATAAAGAGCCGCACGGCCCTCGGTCAGCAGCCCTGAAGGTTACATATAAACCCATGAACAATGAACAATGGCGGAAAGGCAAAGAGCACCCAGCCCAACCAGTCCGCCCCACACAACTGTGACACCCCCTTACACTGAAACATTCTACACTCCCACCCCAACCGGAGTCACGTGATCTCCTGGGAGGGGCAGAAACCTGATAAAAACCCAGGCCAATTTAGGGAGAAAAAATCTGGGAAAATTCCTCTCTGACCCATCCAGGCGATCGACACTAGTCCAGGAGATCACCCTGGCCGTATTCGATTCCCTGCAGTGCTTACCGTCGTATCTACCGATCTCAGCCTTGAATATACTCAACGACTGAGCCCCCACAGCCCCCTGGGGCAGAGAATTCCAAAGATTCACCACCCTCTGAGTGAAGAAATTCCTCCTCGCCTCAGTCCTTAATGGCCGACCCCTTGTCCTGAGACTGTGTGACCCCTGGTTCTAGACTCCCCAGCCCGGGGGGAAACACCCTCCTTGTATCTACCCTGTCAATCCCCCTCAGAACCTTGTGTTTCAATGAGATCATCTCATTCTTCTAAACTCCAGAGAGTATTGTCGCATTCTACTCAACCTCTCCTCATAAGACAGCCCTCTCATCCCAGGAATCAGTCTAGTGGGCGACCACTTATCCTGAGACAGTGACCCCAGTTCTAGATTCCCCCACGAGGGGGAACAGCCTCTTGGCATCGACCCTGACCAGCCCCCCTCCTCGGAATCTAACGGCCCGTAATTTGCAGTCAGCGGTGAGGCAGAGGCGTTCCCCGCTGACCCCCCCCCCGGGGTAACAAGGATCTCGTGGACATCCAGGGTTGCCCGTCGCGCAATTGTAATTAACGGGGGAATCCCCGGTGCGAGCTGCTGTGATGTAGACAAGCGACCAATCAAAAGGCAGACCAGAAAGTGGGCGGTCTCTTAAAATTCTAACATGGGAGGAGTTCAGAATCGCCCCGTTTGGGGGGCGGTGACAGCTTGGGAGGCGCGAAACGTAGCAGCGGGTGCTGACATCTTGCCCCCGCTCCAACGATTCATTGTTACCGCCCCTCCCGGGAAACGAGGGCCGCGCTCAATCAAGCGCGCCCCTTCCTGCAGCAGTAATGGGGCGGATGCCTCATGTTGGGGTAAAAAGAAAACTGTTCCTCCTCGAGGCGGACTCCCTGCTATGAGGGATCGACACCCGCCCGTATCCCCGCCCGTGTAGCGACCACGGAATCACTCAGAACAAACCTCGGTTCAACTGGTTTTTATTCAAGCATGCATAGGGAAGGGCTCATGGATGAACCATTTCTCAGAACAGAGGCTTTACATCGACAGTTATACAGTTTCCGAGGTGTGCGACCCTCCTACAAGCCCACCGATTGGCCGACTGCTCAGAAGGGGCTCTGATTGTTTCCCCCCCCCCACCTGTCCATCTCCCATCACACGTCACCCTCCCGGAATGTGTTGTTCAGTGGTGTCAAGTTTGCCTCAGTTCCTCATGATGTGTTGATTAACCTTGCTTCCCAGGGTGGTGCTTGCTTGTCCCTCTCCCAAGAGCTCTAGCCAAAACTACCAGTCAGTACCATCAGTTGTCCCTCTCCCAAGAGCTCTAGCCAAAACTACCAGTCAGTACCATCAGTTGTCCCTCTCCCAAGAGCTCTAGCCAAAACTACTAGTCAGTACCATCAGTTTGTGCTCGGGATCAACGCATTTACCAGCAAGCGTTGCTTTTTAGCTGCTCTCCATTTTAAAGCCATTTGTAAGTGAGTTTTACAAGCGTGCTTTCCTTACAATCTGTCAACTTACAATATATTACAGTCCCTACCATAAGACAGAGGAACTCCTGATTCCTCCAAACCTCCTAATATTGATTGTGAGTTGTGTGGAGGATGCAAAGGCGATTTCGATCGGTTGAGTGAGTGGGCAAGTACATGGCAGATGCAGTTTAACGTGGATAAATGTGAGGTTTGGTCGGAAAAACATAAAAGACAAAGTATTATTTAAATTGTGATGGCTTGGGAAGTGTGGATGTACAGAGGGATCCGGGTGTCCTTGTACACCAGTCATTGAAAGCCAACACGCAGGTGCAGCAAGCAGTGAGGAAGGCCAATGTGTCAGATCAATTCACTACCTTCAGTATCCTCTTTAGGGACCATCTTTTATCCCCTTATACCTCAGCAGCGCTGCACACTGGGATCAGTGCTGGGGCCCCAGCTATTCACAATATATATATATATATACATATAAATGATTTGGATGAGAGAACTGTTATACTCATAACAAATGTTCAGACCGAGTACTGTGTGTAATGAGCAAGTATGACCTTAGCTCCTTTATTATAGTCCCAGAGGGCAGGTACCCCGAGGGTGGCCTGCCTTTACACCGTGCTCCCAAGGGAAGCGGGGATCCCTTGGGACTCCAACAGGTAGGCCCTCTGGTGGACAGGGGGTGAGATGCAGGGACAGGGGGTTAAATACAGAACAAGATGTAATATTTCCAAGTTTGCTGACCACACAAAACTAGATGGGATTGTGAGTTGCGTGGAGGATGCAAAGGCGATTTCGATCGGTTGAGTGAGTGGGCAAGTACATGGCAGATGCAGTTTAACGTGGATAAATGTGAGGTTTGGTCGGAAAAACATAAAAGACAAAGTATTATTTAAATTGTGATGGCTTGGGAAGTGTCGATGTACAGAGGGATCCGGGTGTCCTTGTACACCAGTCATTGAAAGCCAACACGCAGGTGCAGCAAGCAGTGAGGAAGGCCAATGGTATGTTGGCCTTCATTGCGAGAGGGTTTGAGTACAGGAGCAAGGAGGTCTTACTCCAGTTATACAGGGCCCTGGTGAGTCAGCACCTGGAGTATTGTGAGCAGTTTTGGTCTCCTTACCTAAGGAAGGATATACTGGCCATAGAGGGAGTGCAGCGAAGGTTCACCAGACTGATTCCTGGGATGGGCAGGACTGCCGTATGAGGAGAGATTGGGTCGACTGGGCCTGTATTCACTGGAGTTTAGAAGAATGAGAGGGGATCTCATCGAAAGGTATAAAATTCTGATGGGGTTGGACAGACTGGACGCGGGGAGGATGTTTCCCCCCCGGGGCTGGGAAGTCTAGAACAAGGGGTCACAGTCTCAGGATACGGGATGGGAAATTTAGATGAGGAGATATGTTTTCACTCCGAGGGAGGTGAACCTGTGGAATTCTCTACCACAGAAGGCTGTGGAGGCCAAGTCACTGAATATATTTAAGAGGGAGACAGATAGATTTCTAGACACAAAAGGCATCAAGGGGTATGGGGAAAAAGTGGGAATATGGTGTTGAGATAGAGGATCAGCCATGATTGTATTGAATGGCGGTGCAGGCTCGAGGGGCCGAATGGCCTACTCCTGCTCCTATTTTCTATGTTTCTATGTGAGTGTGACCCTGAGCGTCCGGTCGCCTGTCACTTTAATTCCCCGCTCCATTTCCACTCCAACCTCTCCGTCCTTGTCCTGTTCCAACAAAGCTCAAGGAACAGCACCTCACCTTTCGCTTGCTCACTTTACAGCCTTTGGGACTCAACATCAAGTTACGAACGTACGTCCGACAGGTAAAGACCAGCTGGTCCCCCCAGCCGGTCCCCCACAATCCCGACACTCCCGCGCATCACAACGCACACACACACACTCCCCACCCCACCCCACCCCAAACCGTGCGGTCTCCTGGGAGAGACGCCGCAACAGATAAAAATTCTCTGCCCCAGAGAGCTGTGGGGGCTGGGTCATTGAATATACTGAAGACGGAGATAGACAGATTTTTGAGCGATAAGGGAGTGAAGGGTTATGGGGAGCGGGCGGGGAAGTGGAGCTGAGTCCACGATCGCCAAGAGGTGATCTCCTCCGCAGCCAGAAAATTTAATGACTCAAGAGTCTTGTTACTGTAAACTGCCTCAGGTGTAAACCTGATCCAACTTTACTCGCGCCTAAAATACCCGCGTGACATGGTACCCGCGCTTATATCCCAGTGACCTCGCGCGCACGCGCGTACAGCCCGATGACCTCCGACAGTGGCGCCCTCTGGTGTTTGGTGACCCCCAAGCAACAGTACATAACAGAAACAAATCCAGAGTTCAACAGGGGGGGGGGGCGCCCTAACGGGACGGAGCGCGGGAACGGTTCCGTCACCGTCTCCAGGGCGGCGCGAGATCGGGGAGCGCAAAGCCCGAGCACCGCTGCTAAATTCCCGGCCCAATATGGTGGGAGTCGACGTCAGTGTGTCGCGCGTCCGGGCGCTAAACCCGTTAGCGTGCAGTTACAGCAAGTGATCAGGAAGGCAAATGGAGCGTTAGCCTTTATTGCAAGGGGGATGGAGTATAAAAGCAGGGAGGTCCTGCCACAACTGTACAGGGCATTGGTGAGGCCACACCTGGAGTACTGCGTGCAGTTCTGGTCTCCGTATTTAAGGAGGGATATACTTGCATTGGAGGCAGTTCAGAGAAGGTTCACTCGGTTGATTCCGGGGATGAGGGGGTTGCCTTGTGAGGAAAGGTTGAAGAGGTTGGGCCTCTACTTATCGGAGTTTAGAAGAATGAGAGGTGATCTTATCGAAACGTATCAGATTCTGAGGGGGGCTGGACA
The DNA here is from genome assembly GCF_044704955.1 of Pristiophorus japonicus. Taxonomy (NCBI): domain Eukaryota; kingdom Metazoa; phylum Chordata; class Chondrichthyes; family Pristiophoridae; genus Pristiophorus; species Pristiophorus japonicus. The sequence goes on along the minus strand of NC_092008.1, from coordinate 2,503,022 downwards.
GGGTGGATGCAGAGAGGATGTTTCCCCCTCGTGGGGGGAATCTAGAACTAGGGGGCACATAGTCTCAGAATAAGGGGTCGCCTGTTTAAGACGGAAATGAGGAGGAATTTCTTCTGGTGAATCTGTGGAATTCTCTGCCCCAGAGAGCTGTGGGGGGCTGGGTCATTGAATATATTTAAGGCGGTGATAGACAGATTTTTGAGCGATAAGGGAGTGAAGGGGCGGGCGGGGAAGTGGAGTTGAGCCCAAGATCGGATCAGCCGCGATCGTATTAAATGGCGGAGCAGGCTCGAGGGGCCGAATGGCCGACTCCTGCTCCTGTTCCTTATGTTCTTGTGCCCCTTTAGCGCCCGCGGGAGGCGCAAGTGAGTTGAATTTCGAGCCCTAACTTTAAAAAACATTTTTATGAGCGAGAGAGCAAAAGAAAGATTGGGGTTCTCGCACGGAGAAAAGGCAGGGCTGAAATAAATACGGGACAAATATATATTTTTTAAACTTACATTTTTTTCTTATAAAAGTTCAACATAATAATGCTTTTATTTTTATTAATTTGACACGGCATAGAATTACATTGAGCTAAATTACACTTAGCGCTTGTTCAGCAGTCAGCAGGCTGGTAAAATCCCCAGTTACACCCCTGAGACACAAAGGGTCTAACCTTCGGCAGGGACTTTAACCGCGTATGTACCGGAGAAGAACCGATCGTTTCCTGATTTTGCTGATGGCCGGGTGTGTGGGGGCGGAAAGGGGGTGGGGGGGGGGTGGCGGAGAGAGCAGCTAATTACAGGCCATGACTTCAGGATTTCCTGCGGCAGGCAAACTGCAACACCAACAATAATAATTAACTTTATTCATAAAGGGCCTTTAACATGGTGCAATGTCCCAAGGCCTCACAGCAGTGTTAGCAGACAAGGAAGTTGACACTGAGCCGCATAAGGAGAAATTAGGGACAGGTGACCAAAGGCTCAGGCAAAGAGGGAGGTTTTAAGGAGCGTCTTGAAGGAGGAGAGAGCGAGGCGGAGAGGTTTAGGGAGGGAGTTCCAGAGCTTGGGGCCCAGGCAACAGAAGGCACGGCCACCGATGGTGGAGCGGTTATAATCAGGGATGGTCAGGAGGGCAGAATTAGAGGAGCGCAGACATCTCGGGGGGTTGTGGGGCTGGAGGAGGTTACAGAGATAGGGAGGGGCATAGAGGTTGGAGGGGGTTACAGAGGTAGGGAGGGGTGTAGGGGCTGGAGCAGGTTTCAGAGATAGGGAGGGGTGTAGGGTCTGGAGGAGGTTTCAGAGATAGGGAGGGGTGTAGGGTCTGGAGGAGGTTACAGAGATAGGGAGGGGTGTAGAGCTGGAGGAGGTTACAAAGATAGGGAGGGGTGTAGGGGCTGGAGGAGGTTACAGAGATAGGGAGGGGTGTAGGTGTTGGAGGAGGTTTCAGAGATAGAGAGGGGTGTAGGGTCTGGAGGAGGTTACAGAGATAGGGAGGGGTGTAGAGCTGGAGGAGGTTACAAAGATAGGAAGGGGTGTAGGGGCTGGAGGAGGTTACAGAGATAGGGAGGGGTGTAGGTGTTGGAGGAGGTTTCAGAGATAGAGAGGGGTGTAGGGTCTGGAGGAGGTTACAGAGATAGGGAGGGGTGTAGAGCTGGAGAAGGTTACAAAGATAGGGAGGGGTGTAGGGGATGGAGGAGGTTACAGAGATAGGGACGGGTGTAGGTGTTGGAGGAGGTTTCAGAGATAGAGAGGGGTGTAGGATCTGGAGGAGGCTACAGAGATAGGGAGGGGTGTAGAGCTGGAGAAGGTTACAAAGATAGGGAGGGGTGTAGGGGCTGGAGGAGGTTACAGAGATAGGGATGGGTGTGAGGCTGGAGGAGGTTACAGAGATAAGGAGGGGTGTAGGGGCTGGAGGAGGTTACAGAGATAGGGAGGAGTGTCGGGGCTGGAGGAGGTTACTGAGATAGGGAGGGGTGTAGGGGCTGGAGGAGGTTACAGAGACAGGGAGGGGTGTAGGGGCTGGAGGAGGTTACAGAGATAGGGAGGGGTGTAGGGGCTGGAGGAGGTTACAGAGACAGGAAGGGGCGAGGGCCATAGAGGGATTTGAAAACAAGAATGAAAATTTTGAAATCGAGACGTTGCTTAACCAGGAGCCAATGTAGGTCAGTGAGCACAGGGGGTGATGGGTGAGTGGGACTCAGTGCGAGTTAGGACACAGGGGCAGCCGAGTTTTGGATCACCTCTAGTTTACGTGGGGTAGAATGTGGGAGGCCGGCCAGGAGTGCGTTGGAATGGTCACGGCAAGTCGCGGTCAGTATCAGAGGCGGAGTGATGGAGAATGCCGGCAGTTGGCCATCGTCAGGATCTGTGCGTTCCAGACCGCACTGAAATAATCAATGGCTAGTGAAAAAAAACCCAGTATCGCGCTTCACGAAATCACGAGGAATATTTTCTTAAGTGAACACAGTGGAAGAGCGTAGGCGACAATGGAGACAGATCGTTTCCATCTCCCATTGGGCGTTTCGATCAGCGTCGATCCCCACATACCGCAAAGATTATTGCACTCTTTGACTGAACCTTGTTGGTGACAAAGGACAGAGAATTGGAAAGTTAGTTTCTTTCAAACAGAACTCCAGCCCCACTTTCAATAGTCTAGCCCCCCCGCACCCACCGCCCATTGTTCTCTGATCCAGCATTGTGGTGCGGGGTGACCTGGACTGAATGGCCGTTCGTGGCAAATCTCGGCAGCTATTCGAGCACAGAGGCAGCACTGTCGGAGGGGCGGTACTGAGGGAGCGCCGCACTGCGCTGTCGGAGGGGCGGTACTGAGGGAGCGCCGCACTGCGCTGTCGGAGGGGCGGTACTGAGGGAGCGCCGCACTGTCGGAGGGGCAGTACTGAGGGAGCGCCGCGCTGTCGCAGGGGCGGTACTGAGGGAGCGCCGCACTGTCGGAGGGGTGGTACTGAGGGAGCGCCGCACTGTCGGAGGGGCGGTACTGAGGGAGCGCCGCACTGTCGGAGGGGCAGTACTGAGGGAGTGCCGCACTGTCGGAGGGGCGGTACTGAGGGAGCCCCGCACTGTCGGAGGGGCGGTACTGAGGGAGTGCCGCACTGTCGGAAGGGCGGTACTGAGGGAGCGCCGCACTGTCGGAGGGGCGGTACTGAGGGAGCGCCGCACTGTCGGCGGGGCGGTACTGAGGGAGCGCCGCACTGTCGGAGGGGCAGTACTGAGGGAGCGCCGCACTGTCGGAGGGGCAGTACTGAGGGAGCGCCGCACTGTCGGAGGGGCGGTACTGAGGGAGCGCCGCACTGTCGGAGGGGCAGTACTGAGGGAGAGCCGCACTGTCGGAGGGGCGGTACTGAGGGAGCCCCGCACTGTCGGAGGGGCAGTACTGAGGGAGTGCCGCACTGTCGGAGGGGCAGTACTGAGGGAGCGCCGCACTGTCAGGTGGATGTTAAAGATCCCACGGCCGCTCTTTCGAAGTGGAGCAGGGGGAGTTCTCCCCGGTGTCCTGGGGCCAATATTTACCCCTCGACCAACAGCACTAAAACAGACGATCTGGGTCATTATCACATTGCTGTGTGTGGGAGCTTGCTGTGCGTAAATTGGCGTTTCCCACATTACAACACTGAGCGCACTCCAAAAATGCTTCAATGCCCGTGAGGCGCTTTGGGACGACCTGAGGTGGTGAAAGGCTCTATATAAATGTACATCTGTCTTTCTTTCAGCACAGGCCATGGGTGGGACCTTCCTGCTCTGTTGGCTGGTAACCACAACATTTGTAGAATCCGTTTGCAAATTTCTGAAAGCCCGACAGTCCTGACATAAAGCATTTGAGTTAGATACAGATTAAAGCTCCCTCTACACTGTCCCATCAAACACTCCCAGGGCAGGTACAGCACGGGGTTAGATACAGAGTAAAGCTCCCTCTACACTGTCCCATCAAACACTCCCAGGGCAGGTACAGGGGGTTAGATACAGAGTAAAGTTCCCCCTACACTGTCCCATCAAACACTCCCTGGGCAGGTACAGCACGGGGTTAGATACAGAGTAAAGCTCCCTCTACACTGTCCCATCAAACAGTCCCAGGGCAGGTACAGGGGGTTAGATACAGAGTAAAGCTCCCTCTACACTGTCCCATCAAACACTCCAAGGGCAGGTACAGGGGGTTAGATACAGAGTAAAGCTCCCTCTACACTGTCCCATCAAACACTCCAAGGGCAGGTACAGGGGGTTAGATACAGAGTAAAGCTCCCTCTACACTGTCCCATCAAACATTCCCAGGGCAGGTACAGGGGGTTAGATACAGAGTAAAGCTCCCTCTACACTGTCCCATCAAACACTCCCAGGGCAGGTTACTGATGAGGGAGGAGGGAGATGAGTTTAGCGAGGCTGATTTCGAGCCGCAGAGTTGGTTGAAGCATTTACCTGTAGAGCAGGAAGCAGCTGACACACAGACCCGCGGAGCCGATCAGAATGCCCACCACACAGATAGCGATGTGTCTCGCCTGGTAGGGATTGCGTGGTTTCTGTGGCTCTGCGGATGGAACAGCGCAGGTTAGTGTCAGTGTCTGGGGGGGGGGGTGTACAGTGCACGTGCCTGGTGTTCTCTACACAGGTACACGTGTCTGTCTCTCTCTACGTCTGTTCGTGTCAGCCTGCCCCATCAGTGTATTGTCTGCCTGTCTGTCCATCCATGTCTGTCAGTGTCCGTCTCTGTCCTTGTCTGTCTGTCTGTGTCTGTCGGTCAGTGTCTGTCTGTGTATTGTCTGTCTGTGTCTGTCCATGTCTGTCTGTGTCTGTCTGTCTGTCTGTGTATTGTCTGTCTGTGTATGTCTGTCAGTCAGTCAGTGTCAGTCTGTCTGTCAGTCAGTGTCTGTCTGTGTATTGTCTGTCTGTGTCTGTCCATGTCTGTCTGTGTCTGTCTGTGTCTGTCCGTCTGTGTCTGTCCCTGTCTGTCTCTGTGTGTATCTATCCCTGTCTGTCTGTGTCTGTCTGTCATCGGTCAGTGTCAGTCTGTCTGTCAGTCAGTGTCTGTCTGTCTGTCTGTGTATTGTCTGTCTGTGTCTGTCAGTCAGTGTCTGTATGTCCGTCCATGCATGCCTGCCTCTCTGTCTGTCAGTGTCTGTCTGTCTGTCAGTGTCTGACTGTCTGTCAGTATCTGTCCATCAATGTCTGCCAGTAATAATAATCACTGTACCCCAGTAATTATGATCACTATACCCCAGTAATTATGATCACTGTATCCCAGTAATTATGGTCACTGTACCCCAGTAATTATGATCACTGTACCCCAGTAATTATGATCACTTTACCCCAGTAATTATGATCACTATACCCCAGTAATTATGATCACTGTACCCCAGTAATTATGATCACTCTACCCCAGTAATTATGATCACTATACCCCAGTAATTACGATCACTATACCCCAGTAATTACGATCACTGTACCCCAGTAATTATGATCACTCTACCCCAGTAATTACGATCACTGTACCCCGGTAATTATGATCACTGTACCCCGGTAATTATGATCACTATACACCAGTAATTACGATCACTGTACCCCAGTAATTATGATCACTATACCCCAGTAATTATGATCACTCTACCCCATTAATTATGATCACTATACCCCAGTAATTATGATCACTGTACCCCAGTAATTATGATCACTCTACCCCAGTAATTATGATCACTATACCCCAGTAATTATGATCACAGTACCCCAGTAATTATGATCACTGTACCCCAGTAATTATGATCACTCTACCGCAGTAATTATGATCACTATACCCCAGTAATTATGATCACTCTACCCCAGTAATTATGATCACTCTACCCCAGTAATTATGATCACAGTACGCCAGTAATTATGATCACAGTACCCCAGTAATTATGATCACAGTACCCCAGTAATTATGATCACTGTACCCCAGTAATTATGATCACTGTACCCCAGTAATTATGTTCACTGTACCCCAGTAATTATGATCACTCTACCCCAGTAATTATGATCACTGTACCCCAGTAATTATGTTCACTATACCCCAGTAATTATGATCACTCTACCCCAGTAATTATGATCACTGTAACCCAGTAATTATGATCACTATACCCCAGTAATTATGATCACTGTACACCAGTAATTATGATCACTATACCCCAGTAATTATGATCACAGTACCCAGTAATTATGATCACCATATCCCAGTAATTATGATCACAGTACCCCAGTAATTATGATCACTATACCCCAGTAATTATGATCACTGTACCCCAGTAATTATGATCACTGTACCCCAGTAATTATGATCACTTTACCCCAGTAATTATGATCACTGTACCCCAGTAATTATGATCACTATACCCCAGTAATTATGATCTTTCTACCCCAGTAATTATGATCTCAGTACCCGAGTAATTATGATCACTGTACCCCAGTAATTATGATCACTATACCCCAGTAATTATGATCACTATACCCCAGTAATTATGATCACTGTACCCCAGTAATTATGATCACGATACCCCAATAATTATGATCACTGTACCCCAGTAATTACGATCACTATACCCCAGTAATTATGATCACTGTACCCCAGTAATTATGATCACTCTACCCCAGTAATTATGGGCACTGTACCCCAGTAATTATGATCACGGTACCCCAGTAATTATGATCACTGTACCCCAGTAATTATGATCACTACACCCCAGTAATTATGATCACAGTACCCCAGTAATTATGATCACTGTACCCCAGTAATTATGATCACAGTACCCCAGTAATTATGATCACTGTACCCCAGTAATTATGATCACTATACCCCAGTAATTATGATCACTATACCCCAGTAATTATGATCACTTTACCCCAGTAATTATGATCACTCTACCCCAGTAATTATGATCACTGTACCCCAGTAATTATGATCACTATACCCCAATAATTATGATCACTGTACCCCAGTAATTATGATCACTATAGCCCAGTAATTATGATCACTATACCCCAGTGATTATGATCACTCTACCCCAGTAATTATGATCACTATACCCCAGTAATTATGATCACTTTACCCCAGTAATTATGATCACTTTACCCCAGTAATTATGTTCACTATACCCCAGTAATTATGATCACAGTACCCCAGTAATTATGATCACTATACCCCAGTAATTATGATCATTTTACCCCAGTAATTATGATCACTCTACCCCAGTAATTATGATCACTTTACCCCAGTAATTATGTTCACTATACCCCAGTAATTATGATCACAGTACCCGAGTAATTATGATCACTATACCCCAGTAATTATGATCACTGTACCTCAGTAATTATGATCACAGTACCCCAGTAATTATGATCACTATACCCCAGTAATTATGATCACAGTACCCCAGTAATTATGATCACTATACCCCAGTAATTATGATCACTGTACCCCAGTAATTATGATCACCCTACCCCAGTTATTATGATCACTATACCCCAGTAATTATGATCACTATACCCCAGTAATTATGATCACTCTACCCCAGTAATTATGATCACTTTGCCCCAGTAATTATGATCACAGGACCCCAGTAATTATGATCACTGTACCCCAGTAATTATGATCACTACACCCCAGTAATTATGATCACTCTACCCCAGTAATTATGATCACTGTACCCCAGTAATTATGATCACTCTACCCCAGTAATTATGATCACTATACCCCAGTAATTATGATCACTATACCCCAGTAATTATGGTCACTGTACCCCAGTAATTATGATCACTGTACCCCAGTAATTATGATCACTATACCCCAGTAATTATGATCACTGTACCTCAGTAATTATGATCACTGTACCCCAGTAATTATGATCACTATACCCCAGTAATTATGATCACTGTACCTCAGTAATTATGATCACTGTACCCCAGTAATTATGATCACTATACCCCGGTAATTATGATCACTATACCCCAGTAATTATGATCACTGTACCCCAGTAATTATAATCACTGTACCCCAGTAATTATGATCACTCTACCCCAGTAATTATGATCACAGTACCCAGTAATTATGATCACTCTACCCCAGTAATTATGATCACTATACCCCAGTAATTATGATCACTATATCCCAGTAATTATGATCACAGTACCCCAGTAATTATGATCACTATACCCCAGTAATTATGATCACTGTACCCCAGTAATTATGATCACAGTACCCCAGTAATTATGATCACTGTACCCCAGTAATTATGATCACTGTACCCCAGTAATTATGATCCCTGTACCCCAGTAATTATGATCACAGTACCCCAGTAATTATGATCACCATACCCCAGTAATTATGATCACTATACCCCAGTAATTATGATTACTGTACCTCAGTAATTATGATCACTATACCCCAGTAATTATGATCACTGTACCCCAGTAATTATGATCACTCGACCCCAGTAATTATGATCACTGTACCCCAGTAATTATGATCACTATACCCAAGTAATTATGATGACTGTACCCCAGTAATTATGATCACTATACCCCAGTAATTATGGTCACTGTACCCCAGTAATTATGATCACTCTACCCCAGTAATTATGATCACTCTACCCCAGTAATTATGGTCATTGTACCCCAGTAATTATGATCACTCTACCCCAGTAACTATGATCACTGTACCCCAGTAATTATGATCACTCTACCCCAGTAATTATGATCACTCTACCCCAGTAATTATGATCACTCTACCCCAGTAATTATGTTCACTCTATCCCAGTAATTATGATCACTATACCCCAGTAATTATGATCACAATACCCCAGTAATTATGATCACTCTGCCCCAGTAATTATGATCACTGTACCCCAGTAATTATGCTCACTGTACCCCAGTAATTATGATCACTCTACCCCAGTAATTATGATCACTTTACCCCAGTAATTATGATCACTGTACCCCAGTAATTATGATCACTATACCTCAGTAATTATGATCACTCTACCCCAGTAATTATGATCACTGTACACCAGTAATTATGATCACTCTACCCCAGTAATTATGATCACAGTACCCCAGTAATTATGATCACTATACCCCAGTAATTATGATCACTATACCCCAGTAATTATGATCACAGTACCCTAGTAATTATGATCACTATACCCCAGTAATTATGATCACTGTACCCCAGTAATTATAATCACTGTACCCCAGTAATTATGATCACTCTACCCCAGTAATTATGATCACTGTACCCCAGTAATTATGATCACTATACCCCAGTAATTATGATCACCGTACCCCAGTAATTATGATTACTCTACCCCAGTAATTATGATCACTATACCCCAGTAATTATGATCACTATATCCCAGTAATTATGATCACAGTACCCCAGTAATTATGATCACTATACCCCAGTAATTATGATCACTGTACCCCAGTAATTATGATCACAGTACCCCAGTAATTATGATCACTGTACCCCAGTAATTATGATCACTATACCCAAGTAATTATGATCACTGTACCCCAGTAATTATGATCACTATACCCCAGTAATTATGGTCACTGTACCCCATTAATTATGATCACTGTACCCCAGTAATTATGATCACTGTACCCCGGTAATTATGATCACTCTACCCCAGTAATTATGATCACTCTACCCCAGTAATTATGGTCACTGTACCCCAGTAATTATAATCACTCTACCCCAGTAACTATGATCACTGTACCCCAGTAATTATGATCACTCTACCCCAGTAATTATGATCACTGCACCCCAGTAACTATGATCACTGTACCCCAGTAATTATGATCACTCTGCCCCAGTAATTATGATCACTGTACCCCAGTAATTATGATCACTCTACCCCAGTAATTATGTTCACTCTACCCCAGTAATTATGATCACTATACCCCAGTAATTATGATCACTATACCCCAGTAATTATGATCACTCTGCCCCAGTAATTATGATCACTGTACCCCAGTAATTATGATCACTCTACCCCAGTAATTATGATCACTCTACCCCAGTAATTATGATCACTTTACCCCAGTAATTATGATCACTGTGATCACTTTACCCCAGTAATTATGATCACTATACCCCAGTAATTATGGTCACTGTACCCCAGTAATTATGATCACTGTACCCCAGTAATTATGATCACTCTACCCCAGTAATTATGATCACTATACCCCAGTAATTACGATCACTGTACCCCAGTAATTATGATCACAGTACCCCAGTAATTATGATCACTGTACCCCAGTAATTATGATCACTATACCCAAGTAATTATGATCACTGTACCCCAGTAATTATGATCACTATACCCCAGTAATTATGGTCACTGTACCCCATTAATTATGATCACTGTACCCCAGTAATTATGATCACTGTACCCCGGTAATTATGATCACTCTACCCCAGTAATTATGATCACTCTACCCCAGTAATTATGGTCACTGTACCCCAGTAATTATAATCACTCTACCCCAGTAACTATGATCACTGTACCCCAGTAATTATGATCACTCTACCCCAGTAACTATGATCACTGTACCCCAGTAATTATGGTCACTGTACCCCAGTAATTATGATCACTCTACCCCAGTAATTATAGTCACTGTACCCCAGTAATTATGATCACTACACCCCAGTAACTATGATCACTGTACCCCAGTAATTATGATCACTCTGCCCCAGTAATTATGATCACTGTACCCCAGTAATTATGATCACTCTACCCCAGTAATTATGTTCACTCTACCCCAGTAATTATGATCACTATACCCCAGTAATTATGATCACTATACCCCAGTAATTATGATCACTCTGCCCCAGTAATTATGATCACTGTACCCCAGTAATTATGATCACTCTACCCCAGTAATTATGATCACTCTACCCCAGTAATTATGATCACTTTACCCCAGTAATTATGATCACTGTGATCACTTTACCCCAGTAATTATGATCACTATACCCCAGTAATTATGGTCACTGTACCCCAGTAATTATGATCACTGTACCCCAGTAATTATGATCACTCTACCCCAGTAATTATGATCACTATACCCCAGTAATTACGATCACTGTACCCCAGTAATTACGATCACTATACCCCAGTAATTACGATCACTGTACCCCAGTAATTACGATCACTATACCCCAGTAATTATGATCACTGTACCCCAGTAATTATGATCACTCTACCCCAGTAATTATGATCACTATACCCCAGTAATTATGATCACTCTACCCCAGTAATTATGATCACTATACCGCAGTAATTACGATCACTCTACCCCAGTAATTACGATCACTGTACCCCAGTAATTACGATCACTATACCCCAGTAATTATGATCACTGTACCCCAGTAATTATGATCACTGTACCCCAGTAATTATGATCACTGTACCCCAGTTATTATGATCACAGTACCCCAGTAATTATGATCACTATACCGCAGTAATTATGATCACTCTACCCCAGTAGTTATGATCACTGTACCTCAGTAATTATGATCACTATACCCCAGTAATTATGATCACTGTACCCCAGTAATTATGATCACTATACCCCAGTAATTATGATCACTGCACCCCAGTAATTATGATCACTCTACCCCAGTAATTATGATCACTATACCCCAGTAATTATGATCACTATACCCCAGTAATTATGATCACTGTACCCCAGTAATTATGATGACTGTATCCCAGTAATTATGATCACTATACCCCAGTAATTATGATCACTCTACCCCAGTAATTATAATTATGATCACTGTACCCCAGTAATTATGATCACTCTGCCCCAGTAATTATGATCACTCTACCCCAGTAATTATGGTCACTGTACCCCAGTAATTATGATCACTCTACCCCAGTAATTATGATCACTCTACCCCAGTAATTATGATCACTCTACCCCAGTAATTATGACCACTCTACCCCAGTAATTATGATCACTATACCCCAGTAATTATGGTCACTGTACCCCAGTAATTATGATCACTATACCCCCGTAATTATGATCACTGTACCCCAGTAATTATGGTCACTGTACCCCGGTAATTATGATCACTATACCCCAGTAATTATGATCACTGTATCCCAGTAATTATGATCACTCTACCCCAGTAATTATGATCACTGTACCCCAGTAATTATGGTCACTGTACCCCAGTAATTATGATCACTCTACCCCAGTAATTATGATTACTATACCCCAGTAATTATGATCACTGTACCCCAGTAATTATGATCACTGTACCCCAGTAATTATGATCACTCTACCCCAGTAATTATGATCACTATACCCCAGTAATTATGATCAATCTACCCCAGTAATTATGGTCACTGTACCCCAGTATTTATGATCACTCTACCCCAGTAATTATGATCACTATACCCCAGTAATTATGATCACTGTACCCCAGTAATTATGATCACTGTACCCCAGTAATTATGATCAACCTACCCCAGTAATTATGATCACTCTACCCCAGTAATTATGGTCACTGTACCCCAGTAATTATGATCACTGTACCCCAGTAATTATGATCACTGTACCCCAGTAATTATGATCACTGTACCCCAGTAATTATGATCACTATACCCCAGTAATTATGATCACTGTACCCCAGTAATTATGATCACTCTACCCCAGTAATTATGATCACTCTACCCCAGTAATTATGATCACTATACCCCAGTAATTACGATCACTATACCCCAGTAATTATGATCACTATACCCCAGTAATTATGATCACTATACCCCAGTAATTATGGTCACTGTACCCCAGTAATTATGACCACTCTACCCCAGTAATTATGATCACTCTACCCCAGTAATTATGATCACTGTACCCCAGTAATTATGATCACTATACCCCAGTAATGATGGTCACTGTACCCCAGTAATTATGACCACTCTACCCCAGTAATTATGACCACTCTACCCCAGTAATTACGATCACTATACCCCAGTAATTATGATCACTATACCCCAGTAATTATGATCACTCTACCCCAGTAATTATGATCACTGTACCCCAGTAATTATGATCACTCTACCCCAGTAATTATGATCACCGTACCCCAGTAATTATGATCACTGTACCCCAGTAATTATGATCACCGTACCCCAGTAATTATGATCACTCTACCCCAGTAATTATGATCACAGTACCCCAGTAATTATGATCACTGTACCCCAGTAATTATGATCAATCTACCCCAGTAATTATGATCACTCTACCCCAGTAATTATGATCACTCTACCCCAGTAATTATGATCACTGTACCCCAGTAATTATGACCACTCTACCCCAGTAATTATGATCAATCTACCCCAGTAATTATGATCACCCTACCCCAGTAATTATGATCAATCTACCCCAGTAATTATGATCACTGTACCCCAGTAATTATGCTCACTGTACCCCAGTAATTATGATCACTCTACCCCAGTAATTATGCTCACTGTACCCCAGTAATTATGATCACTCTACCCCAGTAATTATGATCACTTTACCCCAGTAATTATGATCACTGTACCCCAGTAATTATGATCACTTTACCCCAGTAATTATGATCACTGTACCCCAGTAATTATGATCACTATACCCCAGTAATTATGATCACTCTACCCCAGTAATTATGATCACTGTACCCCAGTAATTATTATCACTCTACCCCAGTAATTATGATCACTCTACCCCAGTAATTATGATCACTGTACCCCAGTAATTATGATCACTGTACCCCAGTAATTATGATCACTATACCCCAGTAATTATGATCACTCTACCCCAGTAATTATTATCACTATACCCCAGTAATTATGATCACTCTACCCCAGTAATTATGATCACTCTACCCCAATGTGTCGTGATCTTCTCAAAAGCTGCGGACTCCACCACACACGAGTACTTGTCTCCGTCTGCCGGCTCGATCTCCACGTACGTCAGGATTTGGAACTTCCAGAGGTCATTGAAGGTGAGCTGCAAGGCGTTGACCTGTCCGATGAGGGGTACGTCGTTCCTCAGGAAAGACACACGGATGGTGGGCGGGAAGAGCTCATACACGAAGCAGTTCAGGACATTCCTCTGGCCCAGGGTGACGAGTGAGTCCGGGTAAAGATGGACCGTGGGGACCTCTGCAAGGAGCAAGAACCCTGGCGTTAAAACAGAACACCTTCCCCCGACGCCCCCCCCCCACCCCTAACCCGACCCCCGACCCCCAATCGCTCGGAGACGTTCTGCCCCGACTGGGGATCTTCCATTCCTTACCGAGCACGAGTGTCTCAGATTCCATCGCCAGTCCGCCCGATCTCACTAAATCCTCACAGCCAATTCAACCAAGTAAGACTTGCATTCATATAGCGCCTTTCACGGCCACCGGACGTCTCAAAGCGCCTCGCAGCCATTGAAGCACTTTTTGGAAGCGCGCTCACTGTAGTAATGTGGGAAACGCCAATTTGCGCACAGCAAGCTCCCACACACAGCGATGTGCTAATGACCCAGATCGCCAGTTTTTTTGGTGATGTTGGTTACGGGATAAATATTGGGTTCGAGGACACCGGGGAGCACTCCCCCACACGCCCCCCCCCCCTCCGCACCACCCCCTGTTCCTCTTAGAAATGTGTGCACAGCAAGATCCCGTGTTTCCCACATTACAACAGTGCTGTTGAGATAGAGGATCAGCCATGGTCGTATTGAATGGCAGTACAAGCTCGAGGGGCCGAATGGCCGACTCCTGCTCCTGTTTTCGACGCGACCTGTGACTCCAAAAGTGCTTCATTGGCTGTGAGGCGCTTTTGGGATTCCCGGCGGTCGTGAGAGGCATCACATAAATGCGAGTCTTTCTTTCGACAGCGGGTGTCGACTATCTTGCCGCGCCCGGTCGGTAATCGGTCAGCACCCCGTTATCGGCCCCATCCCGTCCCCGGGAGATGATAATGGGCGGCGCCAACTGCTTTGGCCTTTGAGGTAACGTCGGGCGTGGGCGATGAGCGCCGGTCAGTATGCTGAGAGGCCCCCCCCCCGCTCACTCCCCCTCCACCACCGCGAAATGCCCGCTACCCCAGCACCGCCCCCCCCCCCCCCACACAACCCCCCCCCCCCCGTCCCCTCGCCCCCAATGGCGATTACCGATTCGCTGGCCTGGGATGCGGTCCGACATCTCGTTGAGCACGTCGTGATTCAAGGCCGTCAGGTCGTTGCGGTATTTGTGGACCAGGATGGCCGACTGGCCGTGGAAGGTCTCGAGTGCCTCGACCAGGAAGGTGAACGCGGTGAGACTGCTGTTGTACACGGCGAAGGCCATGTCATCCGTGGCAAGGACGACGATGGAGGTGCTGTCAGCCGAGGTGCTGTAGATTGTCGCCCGCACCCTTTGCTCGGCTGGAAGGGAAAAGCAACCGGAACCAGTTCCGTTTAAATCCACGATGGAAACGTGAGTGTTTAACGGGACAGTGTAGAGGGAGCTTTACTCTGTATCTAACCCCCTGTACCTGCCCTGGGAGTGTTTGATGGGACAGTGTAGAGGGAGCTTTACTCTGTATCTAACCCCCTGTACCTGCCCTGGGAGTGTTTGATGGGACAGTGTAGAGGGAGCTTTACTCTGTATCTAACCCCCTGTACCTGCCCTGGGAGTGTTTTTGGGACAGTGTAGAGGGAGCTTTACTCTGTATCTAACCCCGTGGTGTACCTGCCCTGGGAGTGTTTGATGGGACAGTGTAGAGGGAGCTTTACTCTGTATCTAACCCTGTGCTGTACCTGCCCTGGGAGTGTTTGATGGGACAGTGTAGAGGGAGCTTTACTCTGTATCTAACCCCGTGCTGTACCTGCCCTGGGAGTGTTTGATGGGACAGTGTAGAGGGAGCTTTACTCTGTATCTAACCCCTTGTATCTGCCCTGGGAGTGTTTGATGGGACAGTGTAGAGGGAGCTTTACTCTGTATCTAACCCCCTGTACCTGCCCTGGGAGTGTTTGATGGGACAGTGTAGAGGGAGCTTTACTCTGTATCTAACCCCCTGTATCTGGCCTGGGAGTGTTTGATGGGACAGTGTAGAGGGAGCTTTACTCTGTATCTAACCCCCTGTACCTGGCCTGGGAGTGTTTGATGGGACAGTGTAGAGGGAGCTTTACTCTGTATCTAACCCCCTGTACCTGCCCTGGGAGTGTTTGATGGGACAGTGTAGGGGGAGCTTTACTCTGAATCTAACCCCCTGTACCTGCCCTGGGAGTGTTTGATTGGACGGTGTAGAGGGAGCTTTACTCTGTATCTTACCCCGTGCTGTACCTGCCCTGGGAGTGTTTGATGGGACAGTGTAGAGGGAGCTTTACTCTGTATCTAACCCCGTGCTGTACCTGCCCTGGGAGTGTTTGCTGGGACAGTGTCGAGGGAGCTTTACTCTGTATCTAACCCCGTGTTGTACCTGCCCTGGGAGTGTTTGATGGGACAGTGTCGAGGGAGCTTCACTCTGTATCTAACCCCTTGTATCTGCCCTGGGAGTGTTTGATGGGACAGTGTAGAGAGAGCTTTACTGTGTATCTAACCCCGTGCTGTACCTGTCCTGGGAGTGTTTGATGGGACAGTGTAGAGGGAGCTTTACTCTGTATCTAACCCCCTGTACCTGTCCTGGGAGTGTTTGATGGGGCAGTGTAGAGGGAGCTTTACTCTGTATCTAACCCCCTGTACCTGCCCTGGGAGTGTTTGATGGGGACAGTGTAGAGGGAGCTTTACTCTGTATCTAACCCCTGTACCTGCCCTGGGAGTGTTTGATGGGGACAGTGTAGAGGGAGCTTTACTCTGTGTCTAATCCCCTGTACCTTTGCTGGGAGTGTTTGATGGGGACAGTGTAGAGGGAGCTTTACTCTGTATCTAACCCCCTGTACCTGCCCTGGGAGCGTCATGCGTTGAGTAAACATTTCACACCCCTGCTCTGACACTCCCCAGCATAATAAGAACGGGAACATCTCTCAGCCTTAGCCTGAGGTTAGAAGGCGTCAGAAATAGAATTGAAAAGCAGAGCCTTACCGCATTCTGTCAGGGTGGCCAGCAGCCAGGCGGAGATCCATGCACAGAGCAAGCTGGCTTGCGGGCGCTGTCTTTTGCAGTCCATGGGTTTCAGTGGGGTTGAAAATCGCGCCTCGAGTCGATGCAGAAGTGTTTGTTCCCAAACCTGCTCTCCACCTGCTCCCTCATCAAATCGTTCCTTCCTCAAAGTGCCGCGGTATCAGCACTGGAGGCTGAACCTGCGATTGCTTCTGCATCCAGAGGGTGCTGACTGCAATCTGTTCCGCGAACTACAACTTCTGCAGGGAACAATGTCCAGCCACACCTTGCTTGTGGGAAGGAAAGGGGTGTGTGTGTGTGTGAACGGTGCAGTTAACCATCGCTCGCTCCGCACAGTACTTGACTGCACGAAAAGGAGTGTTTGAAGCCCAGGCCCTCAAATCTGCCACCCAGCTCATGGTCTACAGGGCTGTAGTGATACCCGCCCTCCTGTATGGCTCAGAGACATGGACCGTGTACAGTAGACACCTCAAGTCGCTGGAGAAATACCGCCAACGCTGTCTCCGCAAGATCCTGCAAATCCCCCGGGAGGACAGACGCACCAATGTTACCGTCCTCGACCAGGCCCAACATCCCCAGCATCGAAGCACTGACCACACTCGACCAGCTCCGCTGGGCAGGGCCACATTGTCCGCATGCCCCGACACGAGACTCCCAAAGCAAGCGCTCTACTCGGAACTCCTTCACGCCAAGCGAGCCAAAGGTGGGCAGAGGAAACGTTACAGGGGACCACCCTCAAAGCCTCCCCTGATAAAGTGCAACATCCCCACCGACACCTGGGAGTCCCTGGGCCCAAAGACCAGTCCGCCCCAAGTGGAGGAAGTGCATCCGGGAGGGCGCTGAGCACCTCGAGTCTCGTCGCCGAGAGCGTGCAGAAACCAAGCGCAGGCAGCGGAAGGAGCGTGCGGCAAACCAGTCCCGCCCTCCCCTTCCCTCAACCACTGTCTGTCCCCCCCTGTGACAGGGACTGTGGCTCTCGTATTGGGCTGTTCAGTCATCTAAGGACTCATTGTTAGAGTGGAAGCAAGTCTTCCTCGATTCCGAGGGACTGCCTATGATGATGATGGTGGTAGACACAGAAACCCTCACCACATTTGCTCTCGATGTGCTGTAACCTACAGGGCTACGGACCCAGAGCGGGAAAGTGGAATTAGGCCGGGATGGCTCTTGGTCGGCCGGGATGGGCCGAATGGCCTCCTTCCGTGCTGTAAACTTCTATATCATTCTACAATGGATTGAGGAAGTGTGTGCTTCTCTTTGCAGAGATGCTGCCAAGCTTGGTGAGGCATTTCATGAGTATTTATTGTCTCCACAAGCATTTAAACCTCGCCTTGGTTTGTTTACAATATTGTGTTCAGTTTTGGTCTCCTAATCTGAGGAAGGACATTCTTGCTATTGAGGGAGTGCAGCGAAGGTTCACCAGACTGATTCCTGGGATGGCGGGACTGACATATGAAGAAAGACTGGATCGACTAGGCTTATATTCACTGGGATTTGAAGGATGAGAGGGGATCTCATAGAAACATATAAAATTCTGACGGGACTGGACAGGTTAGATGCAGGAAGAATGTTCCCGATGTTGGGGAAGTCCAGAACCAGTAGTCACAGTCTAAGGGTAAGGGGTAAGCCATTTAGGACCGAGATGAGGAGAAACTTCTTCACTCAGAGAGTGGTGAACCTGTGGAATTCTCTACCACAGAGAGTTGTTGGGGCCAGTTCGTTAGATATATTCAAAAGGGAGTTAGATGTGGCCCTTACGGCTAAAGGGATCAAGGGGTATGGAGAGAAAGCAGGAATGGGGTACTGAGGGAATGATCAGCCATGATCATAGTGAATGGTGGTGCAGGCTCGAAGGGCCGAATAGCCTGCTCCTGCACCTATATTCTATGTTTCTATGTTTCAAACACGCTGGGTTGCCGTGCAACAAAGCAGCAAGCGTTCTATTCGACGATCACCTTTGTACAGGGGCCCTGCCCACTGACTTGTAACAGGGACTTTCCACAGATGACTTTACACTTCCTCATAAGAGAGGCACTCAAACTCTCACGGGTCACGGTGGTGTGCTTTGTGTCAGTGAAGAGAAAGCTGCCAGCTCCCTTCACGCAAAGCTTTTCAGATTTCACGGAACGCGTTTTACGGAACGCAAGAAGCTTCTTAAAAATAACACTGGCGTTCCCACACCGAACTGTGAGCGCACACCACAGACAAGCACGCACATTGTGGTCACTGTTGTAATAAGGACATAAGAGATAGGAGCAGGAGGAGGCCGCTCATACCCCTCGAGCCTGTTACATTAGGGACAGGAGGAGGCCGTTCAGCCCCTCGAGCCTGTTACATTAGGGACAGGAGGAGGCCGTTCATACCCCTCGAGTCTGTTACATTAGGAACAGGAGGAGGCCATTCAGCCCCTTGAGCCTGTTACATTAGGGACAGGAGGAGGCCGTTCAGCCCCTCGAGCCTGTTACATTAGGGACAGGAGGAGGCCGTTCAGCCCCTCGAGCCTGTTACATTAGGAACAGGAGGGGGCCGTTCAGCCCCTCGAGCCTGTTACATTAGGAACAGGAGGAGGCCGTTCAGCCCCTCGAGCCTGTTACATTAGGAACAGAAGGAGGCCGTTCAGCCCCTCGAGTCTGTTACATTAGGGACAGGAGGAGGCCGTTCAGCCCCTCGAGCCTGTTACATTAGGAACAGGAGGAGGCCGTTCAGCCCCTCGAGCCTGTTACATTAGGGACAGGAGGAGGCCGTTCAGCCCCTCGAGCCTGTTACATTAGGGACAGGAGGAGGCCGTTCAGTCCCTCGAGCCTGTTACATTAGGAACAGGAGGAGGCCGTTCAGCCCCTCGAGTCTGTTACATTAGGGACAGGAGGAGGCCGCTCAGCCCCTTGAGCCTGTTACATTAGGGACAGGAGGAGGCCGTTCAGCCCCTCGAGCCTGTTACATTAGGAGCAGGAGGAGGCCGTTCAGCCCCTCGAGCCTGTTACATTAGGAACAGAAGGAGGCCGTTCAGCCCCTCGAGTCTGTTACATTAGGAACAGGAGGAGGCCGTTCAGCCCCTCGAGCCTGTTACATTAGGGACAGGAGGAGGCCGTTCAGCCCCTCGAGCCTGTTACATTAGGGGACAGGAGGAGGCCGTTCAGCCCCTCGAGCCTGTTACATTAGGGACAGGAGGAGGCCGTTCAGCCCCTCGAGCCTGTTACATTAGAGACAGGAGGAGGCCGTTCAGCCCCTCGACTCTGTTACGTTAGGGACAGGAGGAGGCCGTTCAGCCCCTCGAGCCTGTTACATTAGGAACAGGAGGAGGCCGTTCATACCCCTCGAGCCTGTTACATTAGGAACAGGAGGAGGCCGTTCAGCCCCTCGAGCCTGTTACATTAGGGACAGGAGGAGGCCGTTCAGCTCCTCGAGCCTGTTACATTAGGGACAGGAGGAGGCCGTTCAGCCGCTCGAGCCTGTTACATTAGGGACAGGAGGAGGCCGTTCAGCCCCTCGAGCCTGTTACATTAGGAACAGGAGAAGGCCGTTCAGCCCCTCGAGTCTGTTACATTAGGAACAGGAGGAGGCCATTCAGCCCCTTGAGCCTGCTCTGCCATTTAATATGATCATGGCTGATCTGATCATGGACTCAGCTCCCCTTCCCCGCCCGCCCCTTCACTCCCTTATCGCTCAAAAATCTGTCTATCTCCACCTTAAATATATTCAATGACCCAGCCCCCCACAGCTCTCTGGGGCAGAGAATTCCACAGATTCACCAGAAGAAATTCCTCCTCATCTCCGTCTTAAATGGGCGGCCCCTTATTCTGAGACTATGCCCCCTAGTTCTAGATTCCCCCACGAGGGGGAAACATCCTCTCTGCATCTACTCTGTCCAGCCCCCTCAGACTCTGATACGTTTCAATAAGATCACCTCTCATTCTTCTAAACTCCAATGAGTAGAGGCCCAACCTGCTCAACCTTTCCTCATAAGTCAACCCCCTCATCCCCGGAATCAACCGAGTGAACCTTCTCTGAACAGCCTCCAAAGCAAGTATATCCTTTCGTAAACATGGAAACCAAAACTGTCCGACAGCGCGGCGCTCCCTCAGTCCTGCCCCTCCGACAGGAAGGCACTCCCTCAATACTCTTGCTCCACGACAGTCTTGAGGGGATGAATGGGCCTCCCCCTGTTCCTAATGTAACAGGCTCGAGGGGCTGAACGGCCTCCTCCTGTCCCTAATGTAACAGACTCGAGGGGCTGAATGGCCTCCTCCTGTCCCTAATGTAACAGGCTCAAGGGGCTGAACGGCCTCCTCCTGTTCCTAATGTAACAGGCTCGAGGGAATGAACGGCCTCCTCCTGTCCCTAATGTAACAGACTCGAGGGGCTGAATGGCCTCCTCCTCTCCATAATGTAACAGGCTCGAGGGGCTGAATGGCCTCCTCCTGTTCCTAATGTAACAGGCTCGAGGGGCTGAACGGCCTCCTCCTGTCCCTAATGTAACAGGCTCAAGGGGCTGAACGGCCTCCTCCTGTTCCTAATGTAACAGGCTCGAGGGAATGAACGGCCTCCTCCTGTCCCTAATGTAACAGGCTCGAGGGGCTGAACGGCCTCCTCCTGTTCCTAATGTAATAGGCTCGAGGGGCTGAACGGCCTTCTCCTGTTCCTAATGTAACAGACTCGAGGGAATGAACGGCCTCCTCCTGTCCCTAATGTAACAGGCTCGAGGGGCTGAACGGCCTCCTCCTGTTCCTAATGTAATAGGCTCGAGGGGCTGAACGGCCTTCTCCTGTTCCTAATGTAACAGGCTCGAGGGGCTGAACGGCCTCCTCCTGTCCCTAATGTAACAGGCTCGAGGGGCTGAACGCACCCCTCGAGAAATAAAGTAAATGAGTTGACAGCACAAATCATTACAAATGGGTATGATTTGGTGGCCATTACAGAAAAGTGGTTGCAGGGTGGCCAAGACTGGGAATTAAACATACAGGGGTATCTGACGATTCGGAAAGATAGACAAGAAGGGAAAGGAGGTGGGGTAGCTCTGTTAATAAAAGATGATATCAGGGCAGTTGTGAGGTGATATTGGCTCTATTGAACAAAATGTTGAATCATTGTGGGTGGAGATTAGAGATAGTAAGGGGAAAAAGTCACTGGTGGGCGTAGTTTATAGGCCCCCAAATAATAACTTCACGGTGGGGCGGGCAATAATCAAGGGAATAATGGAGGCATGTGAAAAAGGAACGGCAGTAATCATGGGGGATTTTAACCTATATATCGATTGGTCAAATCAAATCGCACGGGGTAGCCTGGAGGAGGAATTCATAGAATGCATACGGGATTGTTTCTTAGAACAGTATGTTACAGAACCTACAAGGGAGCAAGCTATCTTAGATCTGGTCCTGTGTAATGAGACAGCAATAATAAACGATCTCCTCGTAAACGATCCTCTCGGAATGAGTGATCACAGTATGGTTGAATTTGTAATACAGATTGAGGGTAAGGAAGTAGTGTCTCAAACGAGTGTACTATGCTTAAACAAAGGGGACTACAGTGGGATGAGGGCAGAGTTGGCTAAAGCAGACTGGAAACACAGACTAAACGGTGGCGCAATTGAGGAACAGTGGAGGACTTTTAAGGAGCTCTTTCATAGTGCTCAAAAAAAAAATATTCCAGTGAAAAAGAAGGGCGGTAAGAGAAGGGATAACCAGCCGTGGATAACCAAGGAAATAAAGGAGAGTATCAAATTAAAACCCAATGCGTCTCAGGTGGCCAAGGATAGTGGGAAAATAGAAGATTGGGAAAATTTTAAACGACAGCAAAGAATGACTAAGAAAGCAATAAAGAAAGGAAAGATAGATTTCGAAGGTAAACTTGCGCAAAACATAAAAACGGATAGTAAAAGCTTTTACAGATATATAAATCGGAAAAGAGTGACTAAAGTAAATGTTGGTCCCTTAGAAGATGAGAAGGGGGATTTAATAATGGGAAATGAGGAAATGGCTGAGACCTTAAACAATTATTTTGCTTCGGTCTTCACAGTGGAAGACACAAAAACCATGCCAAACATTGCTGGTCACAGGAATGTGGGAAGGGAGGACCTTGAGACAATCACTATCACTAGGGGGGGTAGTGCTGGACAGGCTAATGGGACTCAAGGTAGACAAGTCCCCTGGTCCTGATGAAATGCATCCCAGGGTATTAAAAGAGATGGCGGAAGTTATAGCAGATGCATTCGTTATAATCTACCAAAATTCTCTGGACTCTGGGGAGGTACCAGCAGATTGGAAAGCAGCTAATGTAACGCCTCTGTTTAAAAAAGGGGGCAGACAAAAGACAGGTAACTATAGGCCGGTTAGTTTAACATCTGTAGTGGGGAAAATGCTTGAAACTATCATTAAGGAAGAAATAGCGGGACATCTAGAAAGGAATAGTGCAATCAAGCAGACGCAGCATGGATTCATGAAGGGGAAATCATGTTTAACTAATTTACTGGAATTCTTTGAGGATATAACGAGCATGGTGGATAGAGGTGTACCGATGGATGTGGTGTATTTAGATTTCCAAAAGGCATTCGATAAGGTGCCACACAAAAGGTTACTGCAGAAGATAAAGGTACGCGGAGTCAGAGGAAATGTATTCGCATGGATAGAGAATTGGCTAGCTAACAGAAAGCAGAGTCGGGATAAATGGGTCCTTTTCGGGTTGGAAATCGGTGGTTAGTGGTGTGCCACAGGGATCGGTGCTGGGACCACAACTGTTTACAATATACATAGATGACCTGGAAGAGGGGACAGAGTGTAGTGTAACAAAATTAGCAGATGACACAAAGATTAGTGGGAAAGCGGGTTGTGTAGAGGACACAGAGAGGCTGCAAAGAGATTTGGATAGGTTAAGCGAATGGGCTAAGGTTTGGCAGATGGAATACAATGTCGGCAAGTGTGAGGTCATCCACCTTGGGAAAAAAAACAGTAAAAGGGAATATTATTTGAATGGGGAGAAATTACAACATGCTGCGGTGCAGAGGGACCTGGGGGTCCTTGTGCATGAATCCCAAAAAGTTAGTTTGCAGGTGCAGCAGGTAATCAGGAAGGCGAATGGAATGTTGGCCTTCATTGCGAGAGGGATGGAGTACAAAAGCAGGGAGGTCCTGCTGCAACTGTTCAGGGTATTGGTGAGGCCGCACCTGGAGTACTGCGTGTAGTTTTGGTCACCTTACTTAAGGAAGGATATACTAGCTTTGGAGGGTGTGCAGAGACGATTCACGAGACTGATTCCGGAGATGAGGGGGTTACCTTATGATGATAGATTGAGTAGACTGGGTCTTTACTCGTTGGAGTTCAGAAGGATGAGGGGTGATCTTATAGAAACATTTAAAATAATGAAAGGGATAGACAAGATAGAGGCAGAGAGGTTGTTTCCACTGGTCGGGGAGACTAGAACTAGGGGGCACAGCCTCAAAATACGGAGGAGCCAATTTAAAACCGAGTGAGAAGGAATTTCTTCTCCCAGAGGGTTGTGAATCTGTGGAATTCTCTGCCCAGGGAAGCAGTTGAGGCTAGCTCATTGAATGTATTCAAGTCACAGGTAGATAGATTTTTAACCAATAAGGGAATTAAGGGTTACGGGGAGCGGGCGGGTAAGTGGAGCTGAGTCCACGGCCAGATCAGCCATGATCTTGTTGAATGGCGGAGCAGGCTCGAGGGCTAGATGGCCTACTCCTGATCCTAATTCTTATGTTCTTATGTTTTTATGTTTTTATATAACGGCCTCCTCCTGTTGCTACAAGAAGCTGACGCTGTCCCCATTGAGACCACTTCCCCCGCAGGTAGTGCCTGAGCCTAGCCGGGGACAGGGTGGGATAAACCCGGCTGCCCTGTCAAACAGCTCGTGATCTGTACCACAGTGACCAGCGAGGTATATAACTGAGCGGTAGCACAAACAATTGACGAGGTGTTTGAGGAAACGTAGAAACCAGTTTGGAACTGTCCCTGCATCCCAGTGCAAGAGGTCATTCCCGGGTAATGACTGCCATCCTCCGCTATGTAATGTGATCCAGGTATAAGTAGCAATCCTTAACTCCCTGGGGAACTCGCTGAGCATCAATCACAGCGACAGTCGCTAAACCTGCTGCGATGTGAAGTCGGTTAAATGATTGACCGAGGCTGGGCGTGTGTGGACTGACTAGCGCGGTGAGTGTTGGAGAGGGAGTTTACCAAAGTTGCCTCTGAATATCTCTGGAGCAACCGGTGCAGTCGCTCGGAATCGCTTGAAACTTCTTTTGTGACCAATCTCGGCTGCTCGGCATTGAACGCTTATTCCAAACATGTTGCTCGTCGCTGACTTTATCCACATGGTCTGCTTTAGCTTGTGCCTGAGTTGCATTTCAGCACAGGGTAAGATTCACACTCTGTGTGTGTGTGTGTGTGTGTGTGTGTGACTTTAAGCATTAAAGGTGTCTGTTTTTGTGCCGACGATTCATACGGTGATTACTGCCCCACGCCAGGAGAATTGTAAATCCCGACACACACTCCCAGATAGCCTCAGGCGACAGCCCTGACTCAATGGGGCAGCCCCCTCGTCTCTGAGTCAGGAGGTTGTGGGTTCGAGTCCCACTCCAGGGATTTGAGTGTATAAGTCTACGCTGGCACTGGGCAGTGCTGAGGGAGCGCCGCACTGTCGGAGGGGTGGTACTGAGGGAGCGCCGCACTGTCGGAGGGGCAGTGCTGAGGGAGCGCCGCACTGGCTGAGGGAGTGCCGCACTGTCGGAGGGGCGGTACTGAGGGAGCGCCGCACTGTCGGAGGGGCGGTACTGAGGGAGCGCCGCACTGTCGGAGGGGCGGTACTGAGGGAGCGCCGCACTGTCGGAGGGGCGGTACTGAGGGAGCGCCGCACTGTCGGAGGGGCGGTACTGAGGGAGCCCCGCACTGTCGGAGGGGCAGTGCTGAGGGAGCCCCGCACTGTCGGAGGGGCGGTACTGAGGGAGCGCCGCACTGTCGGAGGGGCAGTACTGAGGGAGCCCCGCACTGTCGGAGGGGCAGTACTGAGGGAGCCCCGCACTGTCGGAGGGTCGGTACTGAGGGAGCGCCGCACTGTCGGAGGGGCGGTACTGAGGGAATGCCGCACTGTCGGAGGGGCGGTGCTGAGGGAGCCCCGCACTGTCGGAGGGGCGGTACTGAGGGAGCCCCGCACTGTCGGAGGGGCGGTACTGAGGGAGTGCCACACTGTCGGAGGGGCGGTACTGAGGGAGTGCCGCACTGTCGGAGGGGCGGTACTGAAGGAGCGCCGCACTGTCGGAGGCGCGGTACTGAGGGAGCCCCGCACTGTCGGAGGGGCAGTACTGAGGGAGCCCCGCACTGTCGGAGGGGCGGTACTGAGGGAGCGCCGCACTGTCGGAGGGGCGGTACTGAGGGAGCCCCGCACTGTCGGAGGCGCTGGTACAATCGCCTCATCTGCTGTCTCCCTCTCTCCCCCTCCCTCCAGACGTGGTGCAACAACTCCTGGACTGTGACCGAGCAGCCGTTGTCCAGAAGGACATGACCGGTTGCGGGTGGAGCCTGGCCTACAACGCCGACACGCTGACTGTGTTCGACACCACGACGGGCCGGCTGGTCCTGAAGCACGCCTCCGTGAAGGCCGCGGTGGCCAGCACCAACAAGGACCCGAAGGCCCTGCAGAACATCGAGAAGGACATCCGGGAAAATCTCGACTTCATCAGCCAGCTGCTCCATGCCGGAGCAGCTACCTTTGATCGGACAGGTAACGTGATTGTATTCTCCAGCACATCACCAGCACGGACAACAAGATGGCTGATCAGGAATGTGTCATGTGACCTTGTCACATGAGCCTTTTATCATACACATCAGTGGTTGCTTTACCAGAATCCAGTAGAGGGAGCTAAATAACACCTCTCTCCTTATTGAAGAAGTAATCATGACGACAAAATAATCATTATCCATAATGTGCATGGTTATACACAACAAAAGATAAATCTGCTTATCCCATCCTCATCGCCAAGTGATTATATTCTTTACAACATCACAAAACACGGACAACAAGATGGCTGGACAGGAATGTGTCACGTGACCTTGTCACATGAGCCTTTTATCATACACATCAGTGGTTGCTTTACCAGAATCCAGTAGAGGGAGCTAAATAACACCTCTCTCCTTATTGAAGAAGTAATCATGACGACAAAATAATCATTATCCATAATGTGCATGGTTATACACAACAAAAGATAAATCTGCTTATCCCATCCTCATCGCCAAGTGTAGGGGAGGATGAAAACATCCCTCATTCTACCCAGAGGGAAAAGGGCTGTGGGATCAGTCTGTGCTGTGAATTGAAACCGAGACAGTTTGACTTTGGCAGAGCAGTGATTGGACAGGGGAGGACACCGGAGGGCCAATGGTGGGACAGAGTCAGCCCGAAGCATGGGGCTTTCAAGCCAATGGGAGAGCACTTGCTCGAAAACTGTGGGACTGACTCACAGCCATTGTCGGACTATTGTCTTCCCCATGATTTACACTATGGAAGGAAATTATGCAGATCTTTAGAAACCAGGGAACCCAAAACAACCCAATGGCTACAGGAGGCCAACGCAATCAACACCCACTCAAACCTTGAGTAGGTTAACATCAGTGGAAAAACCCGGCAATAATCTAAAACTGCTGCATTTTTCAAAATCACAAAGCCCACCAATGGGAAGGTTCGATTTCAGCAGGAGAGGCGGACTGGATAATCTGGCTATAAAAAGGGGTTTCTGACGTAGTAGTGCGTGTGGTTCCCTGCCCTCGTCATCCAACAACCAGCAAGCCTCTCGACACTGAAGGAAAACCAGTGTCCGAAGACACCGAAGATAGAAGAAACAAACCACCAGACTGCGGAAGGCACAGTAGTGAGTATAACCTCTGGTCCCCAGAACTCCCAACTCAGTTAGGCCAGGAAAGGTGGGAGGTTAGGCATTGTACTGCTAAACTGGTGTAAAGATTTTCGTTGTGTCCGTTTAGTGGGATTTAGGGGGATTGTTTTGTTGGTGTATTGCTGTTTGTTGAGATACACCTTGTCAAATAAATTAGAAGCTGAAGTTCCTCTTGGAATCACCTTGTCTCAGTTCTATTGTATTACATCTCCTGATCATGAGTCTTATGTCAGAACCATGTAAGGGAAGCTAGGAGCGCCTCGGAAACGCTCAACTGTGTGTCACAGGCTAGGGAAGAAGGGGTTACGAGTGTTTGACACTCACAGGTGCCTCACAGGCTAGGCATAAGCTGTGGGGACGCTCGAGTCTCAAAACCCCCTTCATAAGCTGTGCACACAGTCTCTCCAGGGGTGCTCTTGCAGCACTCAGGGTACCTCACAGGCCAGGCATAAGCTGTGAGGACAGAAGCCCAGAGAGAGACACCCAAGGCACAACAACACTCCCAGAAAACCCCTTACACAAGTGATTATATTCTTTACAACATCACAAAACACGGACAACTAGATGGCTGGACAGGAATGTGTCACGTGACCTTGTCACATGAGCCTTTTATCATAGACATCAGTAGTTGCATTACCACAGTCGCCCACTAGTTGGATCAGTAGTCCACTAGAAGGAGCTATATTACACTTCTCTCTCCTCATTGAAGAAGTAACCATGAAAAAGTAATCATTATTCATAACATGCATAGTTATACACACTAAAAGATAAATCTGCTTATCCCAGCCTCCTCGCCAAGTGATTATATTCTTTACGACATCACAAAACACGGATAGCAAGATGGCTGGACAGGAACGTGTCACGTGACCTTGTCACATGGTCATTTTATTATATACATCAGTCGTTGCATTACCACAGTTATCCAGTAGGTAGAGCAGTAGTCCACTAGTGGGAGCTAAGTAACACATCTCCCTCCTTATTGAAGAAGTAATCATGACAAAATAATCATTATCCATGACGTGCATGGTTATATACAACAAAAGATAAATCTGCTTATCCTCGCCTCGTCGCCAAGTGATTATATTCTTTACGACATCACAAAACACGGACAACAAGATGGCTGGACAGGAACGTGTCACGTGACCTTGTCATTAGATCCTTTTATTATATACTTCAGTCGTTACATTACCACAGCCACTACGCGGAGCAGTAGTCCAGTAGAGGGAGGTCTATCACAGGTAACATCTCTTATTTTTATTATTATTCGTTCACGGGATGTGGGTGTTGCTGGCAAGGCCGGCATTTATTGCCCATCCCTAATTGCCCCTTGAGAAGGTGGTGAGCCGCCTTCTTGAACCGCTGCAGTCCGTGTGGTGAAGGTGCTCCCACAGTGCTGTAGGGGAGGGAGTTCCAGGATTGGGACCCAGCGACGATGAAGGAACGGCCGATATATTTCTCTTTTGTTGTGTATAACCATGCACGTTATGGAGAATGAATATTTTGTCATGATTACTTCTTCAATAAGGAGGGAGAAGTGTAATAGAGCTCCCTCTAGTGGCCTACTGCTCCAACGAGTGGGCGACTGTGGTAATGCAACTACTGATGTGTATGATGCGACAAGGTCACGTGACACGTTCCTGTCCAGCCATCTTGTTGTCCGTGTTTTGTAATGTGGTAAAGAATATAACCACTTGGCGACGAGGATGAGATAAGGAGATTTATTTTTTGTTGTGTATAACCATGCACCATGGTGTGTGACTCAGAGGGACAACGTGGAGATGGTGGTGTATGCACCTGTGAATATGCTCGCAGGTTTGTACATAAGAACCTAAGAACTAGGAGCAGGAGTCGGCCATTCGGCCCCTCGAGCCTGCTCCGCCATTTAGTAAGATCGCGGGGCTGCTCCGATCATAGACTCAGCTCCACTTCCCCACCCGCTCCCCATAACCCTCGACTCCCTTATCATCGTAGAGCTGTTGCGTTTTTCCATCCTCGTCTGCCGTCCGGACATGCCGTGATGCACCATCTTGCCGTCCGGAGGAGGCGGGGGTCCCCAATGGCGTGCACGCTACGCGGGAGTCCTCCCGTTATTTATTGGGGACTTGGCCTGGAGCGTGTTGCACGGGGCAATCGGTTTTTAAGTCGGTTCACGAGCTCCCGGGCCGCCGGCAGTTTCTGCGGTCTGGAGGAGTCCGTGTTCCACGTCTACGTTCAGTGTGCGAGGTTGCATGCCCTCTTCCAATATTCGAAGGGGCTGCTCCTCAAATTCTGGCTGCACTTCAGTCCCACGCCCCTGATCTGTGGGCACCCTGTGCGGAGGGGAGCGGGCTGGTCCGAGGGCCTCCTCGTGGGGCCTGCTCCTGGGCCTGGCCAAGGGGGGCCATCAGCCGGTCCGGGCAGCGGGCGGTCGAGGGGGTCGTTCAGCCCGACTGCCTGCCTCTCTTCCGCGGTTACATCCGAGCCAGGGTGTCCCTGGAGATGGAGCACGCGGTGTCCACCGGTACGCTCGCGGCCTTCCGCGAGAGGTGGGCGCCGGAGGGACTGGAGTGCGTCATCACTCCGCCCCGGCAACCAAATCTTAATTTAATTTGATTTGTCACAGTTTGAGGGGTGTAGGGGCTGGAGGAGATTACAGAGATAGGGAAGGGTCTAGGGGCTGGAGGAGGTTACAGAGATAGGGAGGGGTATAGGGGCTGGAGAGGGTTACAGAGATAGGGAGAGGTGTAGGGGCTGGAGGAGGTTACAGAGATAGGGAGGGGTGTAGGGGCTGGAGGGGGTTATAGAGATAGGGAGGGGTGTAGGGGCTGGAGGAGGTTACAGAGATAGGAAGGGATGTAGGGGCTGGAGGGGGTTACAGCGATAGGGAGGGGTGTAGGGGCTGGAGGAGGTTACAGCGATCGGAAGGGGTGTAGGGGCTGGAGGGGTTTACAGAGATAGGGAGGGGTGTAGGGGCTGGAGGGGGTTACAGAGATAGGGAGGGATGTAGGGGGCTGGAGGGGGTTACAGAGATAGGGAGGGGTGTAGGAGCTGGAGGAGATTACAGAGATAGGGAGGGGTGTAGGGGCTGGAGGAGGTTACAGAGATAGGCAGGGGTGTAGGGGCTGGAGGAGGTTTCAGAGATAGGGAGGGATGTAGGGGCTGGAGGAGGTTACAGAGATAGGGAGGGGTGTAGGGGCTGGAGGAGATAACAGAGATAGGGAGAGGTGTAGGGGGCAGGAGGAGCTTACAGCGATAGGGATGGGTGTAGGGCTGGAGGAGGTTAAAGAGCGAGGGAGGGGTGTAGGGGCTGGAGGAGATAACAGAGATAGGGAGAGGTGTAGGGGGCAGGAGGAGCTTACAGCGATAGGGATGGGTGTAGGGCTGGAGGAGGTTAAAGAGCGAGGGAGGGGTGTAGGGGCTGGAGGAGATAACAGAGATAGGGAGGGGTGTAGGGGGCTGGAGGAGGTTACAGCGATAGGGATGGGTGTAGGGGCTGGAGGAGGTTACAGAGCTAGGGAGGGGTGTAGGGGCTGGAGGAGGTTACAGCGATAGGGAGGAGTGTAGGGGCTGGAGGAGGTTACAGCAATAGGGATGGGTGTAGGGGCTGGAGGAGGTTACAGAGCTAGGGAGGGGTGTAGGGGCTGGAGGAGGTTACAGAGATAGGGAGGGGTGTAGGGGCTGGAGGAGATAACAGAGATAGGGAGAGGTGTAGGGGGCAGGAGGAGCTTACAGCGATAGGGATGGGTGTAGGGCTGGAGGAGGTTAAAGAGCGAGGGAGGGGTGTAGGGGCTGGAGGAGATAACAGAGATAGGGAGGGGTGTAGGGGGCTGGAGGAGGTTACAGCGATAGGGATGGGTGTAGGGGCTGGAGGAGGTTACAGAGCTAGGGAGGGGTGTAGGGGCTGGAGGAGGTTACAGCGATAGGGAGGAGTGTAGGGGCTGGAGGAGGTTACAGCAATAGGGATGGGTGTAGGGGCTGGAGGAGGTTACAGAGATAGGGAGGGGTGTAGGGGCTGGAGGAGGTTACAGAGATAGGGAGGGGTGTAGGGGCTGGAGGAAGTTACTGAGATAGGGAGGGGTGTAGGGGACTGGAGGGGGTTACAGAGATAGGGAGGGGTGTAGGGGCTGGAGGAGGTTTCAGAAATAGGGAGGGTTGTAGGGGCTGGAGGAGGTTACAGAGATAGGGAGGGGTGTCGGGGCTGGAGGAGGTTACTGAGATTGGGAGGGGTGTAGGGGCTGGAGGGGGTTACAGAGATAGGGAGGGGTGTAGGGGCTGGAGGTGGTTACTGAGATAGGGAGGGGTGCAGGGGCTGGAGGAGGTTACAGAGATAGGGAGGAGTGTAGGGGCTGGAGGAGGTTACTGAGATAGGGAGGGGTGTAGGGGCTGGAGGAGGTTACAGCGATAGAGAGGGGTGTAGGGGCTGGAGGAGGTTACTGAGATAGGGAGGGGTGTAGGGGCTGGAGGAGGTTACAGAGATAGGGAGGGGTGTAGGGGCTGGAGGGGGTTACAGAGATAAGGAGGGGTGTAGGGGCTGGAGGAGGTTACAGAGATAGGGAGGGGTGTAGGGGCTGGAGGAAGTTACTGAGATAGGGAGGGGTGTAGGGGACTGGAGGGGGTTACAGAGATAGGGAGGAGTGTAGGGGCTGGAGGAGGTTACAGAGATAGGGAGGGGTGTAGGGGCTGGAGGTGGTTTCAGAGATAGGGAGTGGTGTAGGGGCTAGAGGAGGTTACAGAGATAGGGAGGGGTGTAGGGGCTGGAGAGGGTTACAGAGATAGGGAGGGGTGTAGGGGCTGGAGGAGGTTACAGAGATAGGGAGGTGTGTACGGGCTGGAGGAGGTTACAGAGATAGGGAGGGGTGTAGGGGCTGGAGGGGGTTTCAGAGATAGGGAGGGGTGTAGGGGCTGGAGGAGGTTACAGCGATAGGGAGGGGTGTAGGGGCTGGAGGAGGTTAATGAGATTGGGAGAGGTGTTCTGATCTCCATATACCTGTGTTAGACCACACTTGGAGCACCGTGCACAGTTCTGGTCTCCATATACCTGGATTAGACCACACTTGGAGCACCGTGCACAGTTCTGGTCTCCATATACCTGGGTTCGACCACACTTGGAGCACCGTGCACAGTTCTGGTCTCCATATACCTGGATTAGACCACACTTGGAGCACCGTGCACAGTTCTGGTCTCCATATACCTGGGTTAGACCACACTTGGAGCACCGTGCACAGTTCTGATCTCCATATACCTGTGTTAGACCACACTGGGAGCACTGTGCACAGTTCTGGTCTCCATATACCTGGGTTAGATCACACTTGGAGCACCGTGCACAGTTCTGGTCACCATATTATAAAAAGGATATAGAGGCACTGGAGAAGGTGCAGAGAAGATTTACAAGGATGATACCAGAAATGCGAGGTATACATATCAGGAAAGGATGAACAGGCCGGGTCTCTTTTCTCTTGAATGAAAAAGGCTGAGGGGTGACCTAATAGAGATCTGTAAAATGATGAAAGGTTTTGATGAGTGGATACAGAGAGAGTGTTCCCACTTGTGGGGAAGGGTGTAACCAGAGGCCATCGATATAAGACAGTCACTGATAAACCCAATGGGGAATTCAGGAGAAACCTCTTTACCCAGAGAGCGGTGAGAATGTGGAACTCGCTGCCACAGGGAGGGGTCGAGGCCAATAGTGTCGATGCATTTAAGGGGAGGCTGGATAAACACACGGGGGAGAAGGGGATAGAGGGTTATGCCGATAGATTTAGATGGGGAAAGACGGGAGGGGGCTCGAGTGGGGTATAAACGCCGCACGGACTGGTTGGGCCCAATGGCCTGTTTCTGGGCCGTATATCCCGTGTAATCCCGCGTTTATAAACTGTTGCTACGTGTCGACACATAACGCGTGCCACCCGTATGATGGCCGCTGCTTACGTCTTGTCCTCAGGACCCCCCCCCCGGGGCCACGTTTCGGAGCGGAGACCGCCGACATCGTTGGAGGGAACGCCGCGAGGCGTTCGGAGAGCGCGGGGAGTCTGACCTTTCACCTTTCGCCCTCCCGGGGCCGGCGAAAGGTGAAAGGTCAGACTCCCCAAAGCGGCGGCCGCTCCCGAATGGACCTCCTCCGCCATCTCGCTCTCTCTCTCTCTCTCGCTCCGTCTGACCGAGGTCCGACTCGACCGACCATGGGGGGGAATCGTTCGGAGA
This sequence comes from Pristiophorus japonicus, assembly GCF_044704955.1. Lineage (NCBI taxonomy): Eukaryota > Metazoa > Chordata > Chondrichthyes > Pristiophoridae > Pristiophorus > Pristiophorus japonicus. Next base: position 2,468,845 of record NC_092008.1, on the reverse strand, counting down.
GTCCGTGACACGGACCGTCGCGGGAGAGAGGGGGGAGAGCAGCCCTGGGTCAATACCTTTCTCTAACCAAACGGCCCCCCAGACTGGAAACGCTCACGAACTCAACGAACTCATACACTTCCGTCTTTCATGTGTGTCCAAGTAATTGCAATCGGATTGTATCTGTGTTACCAAGCAACGGAACCATTTCTGCATAAAGTTTGGCATTTTCCCGCGAGACCCTTTCGATTTCCGTCTCGTCACTTGTTCTGTTTGAAATTACATCCTCGTTTATTCTTCTAACACTCCCTCCAGTTCAATCGCAGGAGTTTACAGCGCGGGAGGGGGCCATTCGGCCCATCGTGTCCACCTCGCGCCGGCCGACCAAGAGCCATCCCGGCCTAATCCCACTTTCCCGCTCTGGGTCCGTAGCCCTGTGGGTTACAGCACTTCGAGCGCACGTCCAAATGTGGTGAGGGTTTCTGCCTCTACCGCCCTTTCAGGCAGTGAGTTCCCCCCCAGACCCCCACCGCCCTCTGGGTGAAGACATTTCCCCTCAATCAAACCCCCTCTAAACCTCCCCCCAATTACTTTCAATCTCTGCACCCTGGTTGTTGACCCCTCTGCCAAGGGAAACAGGTCCGTCCTATCCGCTCGATCCAGGCCCCTTAACAGTGTCAGCTGTGGCTCAGTGGGCAGCACACTCGCCTCCGAGTCAGAGAGTTGTGGGTTCAAGTCCCACTCCAGGAACATGAGTACAAAAAATCCAGGCTGACCCTCCCAGTGCAGTACTGAGGGAGCACCGCACTGTCGGAGGGACAGCACTGAGGGAGCACCGCACTGCACTGTCGGAGGGGCAGTACTGAGGGAGCGCCGCACTGTCGGAGGGGCGGTACTGAGGGAGCACTGCACTGTCGGAGGGACGGTACTGAGGGAGCGCTGTACTGTCGGAAGGGCGGTACTGAGGGAGCACCGCACTGTCGGAGCGGCAGTACTGAGGGAGCGCTGTACTGCGCTGTCGGAGGGGCAGTACTGAGGGAGCACCGCACTGTCGGAGGGGCAGTACTGAGGGAGCGCCGCACTGTCGGAGGGGCAGTACTGAGGGAGCGCCGCACTGTTGGAGGGGCACTATTTCGAAGAAGATCAAGGGGATTATCCCCGCCATGAACAGATGAGGGGATTCACAGTCCCGATCACACCCTCTGCCTCTCTTGCAATGAGGCTTCAGGTATGTGAGAGACACAAACGATGTATCGCTATTCCCCCGAGGTGTTAAAACCCAATTATTTTACACAGAGAGTCAGTCTCACTAACGTGACGAAGGGGATTTCCACAGGTACGAGGAACTAACGCAATCATAATTCCAGTCAAGGTGGTCCTGTCGTCTTAAGCTGTGGGGAAAAACATTTCGTAATGTGACCTATTTACTGAATATAGGTCCTGTTACATTAGGGACAGGAGGAGGCCGTTCAGCCCCTCGAGCCTGTTACATTAGGAACAGGAGGAGGCCGTTCAGCCCCTCGAGCCTGTTACATTAGGAACAGGAGGAGGCCGTTCAGCCCCTCGAGCCTGTTACATTAGGAACAGGAGGAGGCCGTTCAGCCCCTCGAGCCTGTTACATTAGGAACAGGAGGAGGCCGTTCAGCCCCTCGAGCCTGTTACATTAGGGACAGGAGGAGGCCGTTCAGCCCCTCGAGCCTGTTACATTAGGGACAGGAGGAGGCCGTTCAGCCCCTCGAGCCTGTTACATTAGGGACAGATGGAGACCGTTCAGCCCCTCGAGCCTGTTACATTAGGGACAGGAGGAGGCCGTTCAGCCCCTCGAGCCTGTTACATTTCTCCAGCGACTTGAGGTGTCTACTGTACATGGTCCATGTCTCTGAGCCATACAGGAGGGTGGGTATCACTACAGCCCTGTAGACCATGAGCCTGGTGGTGGATTAGAGGGCCTGGTCTTGACTGTGAATTGACAGTGCAATATACGTAGCAACAGGCGATAGTTCGACATGTTGCTGGCACCCCTCGCTCTCTGGAGCCTCTCCAACACAGGTGACGCCGTCTTCAGTCGCTTCTCTCACTCTTGGGTTTCCGCGGACAACGTCTCCTCCCAGGAACCAGTCGAGTGAACCTTGGCCTCAGTTACCACATTACCACTTGTCACCAAACCTTTAAGTAGCTCAAATCGCTGGAGAAATACCACCAACGATGTCTCCGCAAGATCCTGCAAATCCCCTGGGAGGACAGACGCACCAACGTTAGCGTCCTCGACCAGGCCCAACATCACCAGCATCGAAGCACTGACCACACTCGACCAGCTCCGCTGGGCAGGGCCACATTGTCCGCATGTCCCCCAGACACGAGACTCCCAAAGCCAAGCGCTCTACTCGGAACTCCTTCACGGGCAAACGAGCCAAAGGTGGGCAGAGGAAACGTTACAAGGGACCACCCTCAAAGCCTCCCTGATAAAGTGCAACATCCCCCACCAACACCTGGGAGTCCCTGGGCCCAAAGACCAGTCTGCCCTAAGTGGAGGGAGTGCATCCGGGAGGGCGCTGAGCACCTCGAGTCTCGTCGCCGAGAGCGTGCAGAAACCAAGCGCAGGCAGCGGAAGGAGCGTGCGGCAAACCAGTCCCATCCTCCCCTTCCCTCAACCACTGTCTGCCCCACCTGTGACAGGGACTGTGGCTCCCGTATTGGACTGTTCAGCCACCTAAGGACTCATTGTTAGAGTGGAAGCAAGTCTTCCTCGATTCCGAGGGACTGCCGATGATGAGTTCATTCGATGCAAAAAGCTCGGCGATATCCTGGGGATGTGATGTGATGCTGTATAAACACATCGATTAATTATTCAAGCTCTCCGACCAATCAGGAGCTGAGCAAGCCACGATTCAATGTCCCAAATGCTTTATTCCACTTCACGTTCAAAGACAATTATCACAATTACAGGAACACTGAGCCAACCATCCCTTGACGTACAGTCATTACCAAATCGCCATTGTAAGGATTGTAGCATTTTATTTTTAATTCCTTCATGGGATGTGGGCCTCGCTGGCAAGGCCGGCATTTATTGCCCGTCCCTAATTGCCCCTCGAGAAGGTGGGGGTGAGCCCCCTTCTTGAACCGCTGCAGTCCGTGTGGTGAAGGTGCTCCCACAGTGCTGTTAGGGAGGGAGTTCCAGGATTGTGAGCCAGCGATGATGAAGGAACGGCCGATATATTTCCAAGTCAAGGGATGGTGTGTGACTTGGCGGTGCGGCGCTCCCTCAGTACCGCCCCTCCGACAGTGCGGCGCTCCCTCAGTACCGCCCCTCCGATAGTGCGGCGCTCCCTCAGTACTGCCCCTCCGACAGTGCGGTGCTCCCTCAGTACCGCCCCTCCGACAGTGCGGTGCTCCCTCAGCACCGTCCCTCCGACAGTGTGAGGTCATGCACTTTGGCAGAAAAAAAATCAAAGAGCAAGTTATTATTTAAATGGAGAAAGATTGCAAAGTGCCGCAGTACAGCGGGACCTGGGGGTACTTGTGCATGAAACACAAAAGAATAGTATGCAGGTTCAGCAAGTGATCAGGAAGGCCAATGGTATCTTGGCCTTTATTGCAAAGGGGATGGAGTATAAAAGCAGGGAAGTCTTGCTCCAGTTATACAGGGTATTGGTGAGGCCACACCTGGAGTACTGCGTACAGTTTTGGTCTCCGTATTTACGAAAGGATATACTTGCTTTGGAGGCAGTTCAGAGAAGGTTCACTCGGTTGATTCCGGAGATGAGGGGGTTGACTTATGAGGAAAGGTTGAGTAGGTTGGGCCTCTACTCATTGGAATTCAGAAGAATGAGAGGTGATCTTATCGAAACGTATAAGATTATGAGGGGGCTCGACAAGGTGGATGCAGAGAGGATGTTCCCACTGATGGGGGAGACTAGAACTAGGGGGCATGGTCTTAGAATAAGGGGCCGCCCATTTAAAACTGAAATGGGGAGGAATTTCTTCTCTCAGAGGGTTGTAAATCTGTGGAATTCGCTGCCTCAGAGAGCTGTGGAAGCCGGGACATTGAATATATTTAAGACGGAGATAGACAGTTTCTTAACCGATAAGGGGGCGGGCAGGGAAGTGGAGCTGAGTCCATGATCGGATCAGCCATGGTCGTATTAAATGGCGGAGCAGGCTCGAGGGGCCGAATGGCCGACTCCTGCTCCTATTTCTTATGTTCGTATGCAGAGTAAAGCAGAGGAACTTGGCACACGAAGTCCTGGGAGAGCGGGGGGTCACAGCCAGTGAGCAACTATTGCCCCAAGTCACAGTTTGGGGGGGGGGTCCGTTTCTCAGGCCGAAGTTGAGGACGAGGCTTGGGGCCTAAGTTGCAGCATCTGAGACTCCCGGTCCACCACTCTGGAACAGAAGCACAGGCCCAGACCAGCCATGGTCCCGAGTAACCCCACAACGAGTCCACACACCAACACGGCCAGCCCGCCCGGGTCCTGCTGGTCTCCACCCTCCGGGTCGTCCTGCACGTCGGGCTCTGCAAATCAAACGGCAGGCTCGGTCAGGGCGGTGAGAATCACAGGCCGACTGGCCCCAGTCCCCAGCTCCCTCCGCGAGGAACAAGTCACACCCCAAACTCTGCTCGGGCTCCGCTCTGATCCACTGCTACCCTCTCTGTTGTGTACGTGTATACCCTGTACACTCAATGTACAGTTACATAAGGCCAATGAGTGTACCTTCACACTGTATACACCATACCTGTACCACCAGAGGGTGCAACTGGTGGAGACCCAGAGGTCACCTGCACACCGCAGGTAACCAATTCTAAAAGGGAGCCCGGCTTACTGTACCCTCATTCAGGAGCAGCAAGAAATGGACTCAGGTCACAACAGTTCAAGTGCAGTCCCTTACCTCGTGGAGTCATTACTCGAGTGCTTGCAAACACTACACTCTCCCCTTCCACTTGGCCTTTATTGTAGGACGGGGGGGGGGTGTTGGAGTATATGAGTAAGGAAGTCCTGCTACAACTAGATAAGGTATTGGTGAGGCCACACCTGGAGTACTGCGTGCAGTTTTGGTTTCCATATTTACGAAAGGATACACTTTGCTTTGGAGGCAGTTCAGAGAAGGTTCACTCGGTTGATTCCGGGGATGAGGGGGTTGACTTATGAGGAAAGGTTGAGGAGGTTGGGCCTCTACTCATTGGAATTCAGAAGAATGAGAGGTGATCTTATCGAAACGTGGAAGATTATCAGGGAGCTCGACAAGGTGGATGCAGAGAGGATGTTTCCACTGATAGAAACATAGAAAATAGGTGCAGGAGTAGGCCATTCGGCCCTTCGAGCCTGCACCACCATTCAATAAGCTCATGGCTGATCATTCCCTCAGTTACCCCATTCCTGCTTTCTCTCCATAACCTTTGATCCCTTTAGCTGTAAGGGCCACATCTAACTCCCTCTTGAATATATCCAATGAACTGGCCTCAACAACTCTCTGCGGCAGGGAATTCCACAGGTCAACAACTCTCTGAGTGAAGAAGTTTCTCCTCATCTCGATCCTAAATGGCCAAACCCTTATCCTTAGACTGTGACCCCTGGTTCTGGACTTCCCCAACATCGGGAACATTCTTCCCGCATCTAACCTGTCCAGTCCCATCAGAATTTTATATGTTTCTCTGAGATCCCCTCTCATCCTTCTAAACTCCAGTGTATAAAGGCCCAGTTGATCCAGGGTCTCCTCATATGTCAGTCCAGCCATCCTGAGAGTGGAGACTAGAACTCGGGGGCATGATCTTAGAATAAGGGGCCGCCCATGGTGACAGATTAGGAAAAGGGGAGGTGCAACGAGACCTGGGTGTCATGGTTCATCAGTCATTGAAAGTTGGCATGCAGGTACAGCAGGCGGTGAAGGCGGCAAATGGTATGTTGGCCTTCATAGCGAGAGGATTTGAGTATAGGAGCAGGGAGGTCTTACTGCAGTTGTACAGGGCCTTGGTGAGGCCTCACCTGGAATATTGTGTTCAGTTTTGGTCTCCTAATCTGAGGAAGGACATTCTTGCTATTGAGGGAGTGCAGCGAAGGTTCACCAGACTGATTCCCGGGATGGCAGGACTGACATATGAAGAAAGACTGGATCGACTAGGCTTATATTCACTGGGATTTAGAAGGATGAGAGGGGATCTCATAGAAACATATAAAATTCTGATGGGATTGGACAGGTTAGATGCAGGAAGAATGTTCCCGATGTTGGGGAAGTCCAGAACCAGGGGTCACAGTCTAAGGATAAGGGGTAAGCCATTTAGGACCGAGATGAGGAGAAACTTCTTCACTCAGAGAATTGTGAACCTGTGGAATTCTCTACCACAGAAAGTTGTTGAGGCCAGTTCGTTAGATATATTCAAAAGGGAGTTAGATGTGACCCTTACGGCTAAAGGGATCAAGGGGTATGGAGAGAAAGCAGGAATGGGGTACTGAAGTTGCATGTTCAGCCATGATCATATTGAATGGCGGTGCAGGCTCGAAGGGCCGAATGGCCTGCTCCTGCACCTATTTTCTATGTTTCTATGTTGAGGAGGAATTTCTTCTGGTGAACCTGTGGAATTCTCTGCCCCAGAGAGCTGTGGAGGGGCTGGGTCATTTGAATATATTTAAGGCGGAGACAGACAGATTGTTGAGCGATAAGGGAGTGAAGGGGCGGGCGGGGAAGTGGAGCTGAGCCCAAGATCGGATCATGTCCCTTGTGTTCTCCACGCACCCGTCCCACAGAGCAGCCTCACAGCGAAGGGTCCCTCTACCGGTCCCCGATCGACGGGCTGCCCTCGGAGGGGGGGGGGGAGTTGAGGCTGATTTACCCGCCCGGATGTTTGAGAACTCTTACCCCAGTAGGCGACTCTCTCCTCCTTGCTGATGCCGTGCACTGCCGTGCAGGAGTACACGTCTCCGGCCGCCGGCCGGATCGCGGCGTAGTGCAGCACCTGGAAGCGCCAGCCCTCCCCGATGGAGACCCGCGATGAGTTGACTCTGCCGGAGAGGGGCCGGTCGTTCTCGGACAGGGTCACGTTGACCGCCGGCGGGAAAAACCCGGTGACCAGGCAGGCCAGAACGTTGGGCTGACCGAGGCTGGCGGCCCGCTCCGTGTACAGGAGGACCTCGCCGATCTCTGAAAAGGAGGGCGTGAAATAGTTCGTCACGGACTCTCCAACAACTTCAGCGCTTGATCAAACGGCTTGGAAGGTCGGAGGCCATTGTGCTTGCAAGCACCGGTTGAGAAGGGAGGAGAGGACAGGTTGAGGTGGTCGGTCCCTCCAGCTCCTTTGTAGCCCGACCCTGCGGAGCTGTTCTCTCGCAGATCGTGGGGGAGGGGGGGCGCCGTTTGACCACTGACCCTCCCAATGCCCGCCCCCCCCTCTCCAACCAAGCCTCGGACCACCAAGAACGCTACCCAGCTTGCGGCCAAGATCTCGCACCAGGCTCACACAGTGGGGCCTGGTGGCCCCATCGCCTCGGACCGCCCCCCCCCGCCTTGCCACGGGACCCAGACCTCGCTCCGTCAAGGCCGTGTGGCGGCCCGTTGTGCAATGGCCAACCCTCACGTGAAAAGAACTCACGCACGGGCATCGTCCGCTCCGCTAACGTGGAGCTCGGGGACCCGGAGCGTCAGGACCCTCGTGGACAAACTGGGGAGGAGGGGGCTGTCCAACACTGGGGATAAACTCGCGGAACGGGCGCGGAACTGGCAAATGAGGCCCGACACAGATAAATGTGAGATTACATTTCGGTGGGAAGAACCGGGAGCTCATTACTACATGGGGGACGCGAGTCTGGGTGGGGTAGAAGAACAGGGGAGTAGACCCAAGCCCAACCAGTTCACCTTCCACCGATCTGGTCGTCGCACATCATAAGAGCGGAGAGATTTACAGAATGGACGGAGGCCATTTCGGCCCATCGTGTCTGCCGGCCGACCAAGAGCCATCCCGGCCTAATCCCACTTTCCAGCTCTCGGTCCGTAGCCCTGCACTGCCCCCCACCCCCCAGTCATCAAGATCCACGGCCCGGCCCTGGACAACGTGGACCATTTCCCATACCTCGGGAGCCTCTTATCAACAAGGGATGACCTCGACGATGAGGTCCTACACCACCTCCAGTGCGCCAGTGCAGCCTTCGGCCGCCTGAGGAAGAGAGTGTTCGAAGACCAGGCCCTCAAACCTACCACCAAGCTCATGGTCTACAGGGCTGTAGTGATACCCGCCCTCCTGTATGGCTCAGAGACACGGACCATGTACAGTAGACACCTCAAGTCGCTGGAGAAATACCACCAACGCTGTCTCCGCAAGATCCTGCAAATCCCCCGGGAGGACAGACGCACCAACGTTAGCGTCCTCGACCAGGCCAACATCCCCAGCATCGAAGCACTGACCACACTCGACCAGCTCCGCTGGGCAGGGCCACATTGTCCGCATGTCCCCCAGACACGAGACTCCCCAAAGCAAGCGCTCTACTAGGAACTCCTTCACGGGCAAACGAGCCAAAGGTGGGCAGAGGAAATGTTACAAGGGACCACCCTCAAAGCCTCCCTGATAAAGTGCAACATCCCCACCGACACCTGGGAGTCCCTGGGCCCAAAGACCAGTCCCGCCCTAAGTGGAGGAAGTGCATCCGGGAGGGCGCTGAGCACCTCGAGTCTCGTCGCCGAGAGCGTGCAGAAACCAAGCGCAGGCAGCGGAAGGAGCGTGCGGCAAACCAGTCCCACCCTCCCCTTCCATCAACCACTGTCTGTCCCCCCTGTGACAGGGACTGTGGCTCCCATATTGGGCTGTTCAGCCACCGAAGGAGTCGTGTTAAGAGTGGAAGCAAGTCTTCCTCGATCCCGAGGGACTGCCGATGAGGGATAATGACTATCCAGGCTCCTGATAATTTTATACACCTCAATAAAGTCTCCCCTCAGCCTCCTCTGTTCCAAAGAAAACAAACCCAGCCTCTCCAACCTTTCCTCATAGCTAAGATTCTCCAGTCCCAGCAGCAGCCTGGTCCAGCGCAGTCTTTGTGGTTATGTACGGGACAATGTCAACCGGCAACATTCCACAACACACAGGCGATGTCTTTTGGGGTTGTTCAGGTGACGGTTGAGCAGAGGTGCCCTCTCTTCCACCAACAGTGCCGACGCGGTCTTTAATGTCGGCCTGAGGAGGTAGATAGGGCCCCAGGAAGGAGGTCTCGCCTCGGTCCACCCAGCGGCCCATCGCTGGGGCACACTGGGAGTCCAGTCGGGCTGAGTTTCAGAGACTGACTGCGCTGTCGGAGGGGCAGTACTGAGGGAGTGCCGTACTGTCGGAGAGGCGGTACTGAGGGAGCGACGCAGTGTCGGAGGGGCGGTACTGAGGGAGTGCCGCACTGACGGAGGGGCGGTACTGAGGGAGCCCCGCACTGTCGGAGGGGCGGTACTGAGGGAGCGCCGCAGTGTCGGAGGGGCGGTACTGAGGGAGCGCAGCACTGTCGGAGGGGCAGTACTGAGGGAGCCCCGCACTGTCGGAGGGGCGGTACTGAGGGAGCCCCGCACTGTCGGAGGGGCGGTACTGAGGGAGCCCCGCACTGTCGGAGGGGCGGTACTGAGGGAGCCCCGCACTGTCGGAGGGGCGGTACTGAGGGAGCACCGCACTGTCGGAGGGGCGGTACTGAGGGAGCGCCGCACTGTCGGAGGGGCGGTACTGAGGGAGCGCCGCACTGTCGGAGGGACAGTACTGAGGGAGCCCCGCACTGTCGGAGGGGCGGTACTGAGGAAGCACCGTACTGTCGGAGGGGCGGTACTGAGGGAGCGCCGCACTGTCGGAGGTGCAGTACTGATGGAGCGCCGCACTGTCGGAGGGGCAGTACTAAGGGAGCGCCGCACTGTCGGAGGGGCAGTACTGAGGGAGTGCCGCACTGTCGGAGGAGCAGTACTGAGGGAGCGCCGCACTGTCGGAGGGGCAGTACTGATGGAGCGCCGCACTGTCGGAAGGGCAGTACTGAGGGAGTGCCGCACTGTCGCAGGGGCAGTACTGAGGGAGCCCCGCACTGTCGGAGGGGCGGTACTGAGGGAGTGCCGCACTGTCGGAGGGGCGGTACTGAGGGAGTGCCGCACTGCCGGAGGGGCGGTACTGAGGGAGTGCCGCACTGCCGGAGGGGCGGTACTGAGGGAGTGCCGCACTGTCGGAGGGGCAGTACTGAGGGAGTGCCGCACTGTCGCAGGGGCGGTACTGAGGGAGTGCCGCACTGCCGGAGGGGCTGTACTGAGGGAGTGCCGCACTGTCGGAGGGGCGGTACTGAGGGAGTGCCGCACTGTCGGAGGGGCGGTACTGAGGGAGTGCCGCACTGCCGGAGGGGCGGTACTGAGGGAGTGCCGCACTGTCGGAGGGGCGGTACTGAGGGAGTGCCGCACTGTCGGAGGGGCAGTACTGAGGGAGCGACTCACTGCGCTGTCACAGGCTAAAAGCTATGTTGTTAAGATATGACAGCAACCCCCCCTCCCTCCCCCCACCCCGCCCCCGACCAGGACTGACCGTTGTGGGGACGCGAGTCGTTGGTCAGCGCGGTGAGGTCACGCATTAGGCTGCGTTGCAGTTTGACGGTATTGTCTTCGTTCTTCTGCAAGAGCTCGTCCAGGAGGCTGTGGTAGGGCTCCAGGCCGCTGACCAATAACTGGACGCTCGTCATCGTGCTGTCGTAGTGCAGGACAAGTCGGTCTGCTGTCTGGGCCTGTACCACGATCGCCGGGAGGCTTGGGTCATCCGTGAAGTACAGGGTCACCAGGATCTTCCCATCAACTGGAACAGGGGCTACAAAGAGAAGTGACCACAGCAGGTCACCTGTTGTTACTGGCGCTGGTTGTGGGATTAATACAATCTCCCTCAGTACTGCCCCTCCGACAGTGCAGCGCTCCCTCAGTACTGCCCCTCCGACAGTGCGGCACTCCCTCAGTACTGCCCCTCCGACAGTGCAGCGCTCCCTCAGTACTGCCCCTCCGACAGTGCGGCACTCCCTCAGTACTGCCCCTCCGACAGTGCGGCACTCCCTCAGTACTGCCCCTCCGACAGTGCGGGGCTCCCTCAGTACTGCCCCTCCGACAGTGCGGCGCTCCTTCAGTACTGCCCCTCCGACAGTGCGGCGCTCCCTCAGTACTGCCCCTCCAACAGTGCGGCACTCCCTCAGTACTGCCCCTCCGACAGTGCGGCACTCCCTCAGTACCGCCCCTCCGACAGTGCGGCACTCCCTCAGTACCGCCCCTCCAACAGTGCGGCACTCCCTCAGTACCGCCCCTCCAACAGTGCGGACCTCCCTCAGTACTGCCCCTCCGACAGTGCGGCACTCCCTCAGTACTGCCCCTCCGACAGTGCGGCACTCCCTCAGTACCGCCCCTCCGACAGTGCAGCGCTCCCTCAGTACTGCCCCTCCAACAGTGCAGCACTCCCTCAGTACATCCCCTCCGACAGTGCAGCACTCCCTCAGTACCGCCCCTCCGACAGTGCAGCGCTCCCTCAGTACTGCCACTCCAACAGTGCGGCACTCCCTCAGTACATCCCCTCCGACAGTGCAGCACTCCCTCAGTACTGCCTCTCCGACAGTACGGCACTCCCTCAGTACATCCCCTCCGACAGTGCGGCACTCCCTCAGTACTGCCCCTCCGACAGTGCACCACTCCCTCAGTACCGCCCCTCCGACAGTGCGGGGCTCCCTCAGTACCGCCCCTCCGACAGTGCGGCACTCCCTCAGTACCGCCCCTCCGACAGTGCAGCGCTCCCTCAGTACTGCCCCTCCGACAGTGCGGCACTCCCTCAGTACTGCCCCTCCGACAGTGCGGCACTCCCTTAGTACTGCCCCTCCGACAGTGCGGCACTCCCTCAGTACATCCCCTCCGACAGTGCAGCACTCCCTCAGTACCGCCCCTCCGACAGTGCAGCGCTCCCTCAGTACTGCCCCTCCAACAGTGCGGCACTCCCTCAGTACATCCCCTCCGACAGTGCAGCACTCCCTCAGTACCGCCCCTCCGACAGTGCAGCGCTCCCTCAGTACTGCCACTCCAACAGTGCGGCACTCCCTCAGTACATCCCCTCCGACAGTGCAGCACTCCCTCAGTACTGCCTCTCCGACAGTACGGCACTCCCTCAGTACATCCCCTCCGACAGTGCAGCACTCCCTCAGTACCGCCCCTCCGACAGTGCGGGGCTCCCTCAGTACTGCCCCTCCGACAGTGCGGGGCTCCCTCAGTACTGCCCCTCCGACAGTGCGGCACTCCCTCACTACCGCCCCTCCGACAGTGCGGGGCTCCCTCAGTACTGCCCCTCCGACAGTGCGGCACTCCCTCACTATCGCCCCTCCGACAGTGCGGGGCTCCCTCAGTACTGTCCCTCCGACAGTGCGGGGCTCCCTCACTATCGCCCCTCCGACAGTGCGGGGCTCCCTCAGTACCGCCCCTCCGACAGTGCGGGGCTCCCTCAGTACTGCCACTCCAACAGTGCGGCACTCCCTCAGTACATCCCCTCCGACAGTGCAGCACTCCCTCAGTACTGCCTCTCCGACAGTACGGCACTCCCTCAGTACATCCCCTCCGACAGTGCGGCACTCCCTCAGTACTGCCCCTCCGACAGTGCACCACTCCCTCAGTACCGCCCCTCCGACAGTGCGGGGCTCCCTCAGTACTGCCCCTCCGACAGTGCGGCACTCCCTCAGTACCGCCCCTCCGACAGTGCAGCGCTCCCTCAGTACTGCCCCTCCGACAGTGCGGCACTCCCTCAGTACTGCCCCTCCGACAGTGCGGCACTCCCTTAGTACTGCCCCTCCGACAGTGCGGCATTCCCTCAGTACATCCCCTCCGACAGTGCAGCACTCCCTCAGTACCGCCCCTCCGACAGTGCAGCGCTCCCTCAGTACTGCCCCTCCAACAGTGCGGCACTCCCTCAGTACATCCCCTCCGACAGTGCAGCACTCCCTCAGTACCGCCCCTCCGACAGTGCAGCGCTCCCTCAGTACTGCCACTCCAACAGTGCGGCACTCCCTCAGTACATCCCCTCCGACAGTGCAGCACTCCCTCAGTACTGCCTCTCCGACAGTACGGCACTCCCTCAGTACATCCCCTCCGACAGTGCGGCACTCCCTCAGTACTGCCCCTCCGACAGTGCAGCACTCCCTCAGTACCGCCCCTCCGACAGTGCGGGGCTCCCTCAGTACTGCCCCTCCGACAGTGCGGGGCTCCCTCAGTACTGCCCCTCCGACAGTGCGGCACTCCCTCACTACCGCCCCTCCGACAGTGCGGGGCTCCCTCAGTACTGCCCCTCCGACAGTGCGGCACTTCCTCACTATCGCCCCTCCGACAGTGCGGGGCTCCCTCAGTACTGTCCCTCCGACAGTGCGGGGCTCCCTCACTATCGCCCCTCCGACAGTGCGGGGCTCCCTCACTATCGCCCCTCCGACAGTGCGGGGCTCCCTCAGTACTGTCCCTCCGACAGTGCAGGGCTCCCTCAGTACCTCCCCTCCGACAGTGCGGGGCTCCCTCAGTACTGCCCCTCCGACAGTGCGGCGCTCCCTCAGTACTGCCCCTCCGACAGTGCGGTGCGGGGCTCCCTCACTACCGCCCCTCCGACAGTGCGGCGCTCCCTCAGTACCGCCCCTCCGACAGTGCGGCGCTCCCTCAGTACCGCCCCTCCGACAGTGCGGTGCGGGGCTCCCTCACTACCGCCCCTCCGACAGCGCAGTGCGGCGCTCCCTCGAGATGAGGAGTGGCCGGGGAGGACACTCACGCATGGCTGAGCCAAGCCCCGCGGGGCGGGTGAGGAGGATGAAGGTGTAGATACAGCTGGGGGCAATGGGACCGAGCTTCATCGCTTCACCCTCCTCCCGACTTCCTCCTCGCACTGATTGTAACAGGAGGGAACACAACCCTGGTGTCAGAACACAATTGAAACCAAAAGTAGGTAAAGAGAGAGAGAGAGAGAGAGAGACAGAGAGAGAGAGAGAGACAGAAGGAAAGAGAGACAGAGAGACAGAGACAGAGACAGAGACAGACAGAGAGAGAGAGAGACAGAGAGATAGAGAGAGGAGAGAGAGAGAGAGAGACAGAGAGAGACAGAGGGAGAGAGACAGACAGAGAGAGAGAGAGAGAGACAAAGAGAGAGAGAGACAGAAGGAGAGAGAGAGGCAGAGACAGAGAGAGACAGAAGGAGAGAGACAGAGAGAGAGAGAGAGAGAGACGGAGAGAGAGGCAGAGACAGAGAGAGACAGAAGGAGAGAGACAGAGAGAGAGAGCAGAGAGAGAGACAGACAAAGAGAGAGAGAGAGAGACGGAGAGAGAAAGAGAGAGAGAGAGAGAAGGAGAGAGAGAGAGACGGAGAGAGAGACAGAGCGAGGAGCTGGGGGATAAAATGGAAAGTTGCCCAACCAGTTGAACCACGACCTCTCCTTTAACCTTGACGAACGAGGGTTTCGGTTCCTGTTAACTGAGAATTATCAGAGAGAACATACGTCTCCATTATACGTGTAGTTACCTCCCTCTCTCTCACCCTCCCCTCGCCCTCCACTCCTGCCGGCCCCCTCCGCTCCCCGCGCTCTCTCTCCTGCTGTTCCTAATGTAACAGGCTCGAGGGGCTGAACGGCCGCCTCCTGTCCCTAATGTAACAGGCTCGAGGGGCTGAACGGCCTCCTCCTGTCCCTAATGTAACAGGCTCGAGGGGCTGAACGGCCTCCTCCTGCTCCTAATGTAACAGGCTCGAGGGGCTGAATGGCCTCCTCCTGTCCCTAATGTAACAGGCTCGAGGGGCTGAACGGCCGCCTCCTGTCCCTAATGTAACAGGCTCGAGGGGCTGAACGGCCTCCTCCTGTCCCTAATGTAACAGGCTCGAGGGGCTGAACGGCCTCCTCCTGTCCCTAATGTAACAGGCTCGAGGGGCTGAACGGCCCCCTCCTGTCCCTAATGTAACAGGCTCGAGGGGCTGAACGGCCTCCTCCTGTCCCTAATGTAACAGGCTCGAGGGGCTGAACGGCCTCCTCCTGTTCCTAATGTAACAGGCTCGAGGGGCTGAACGGCCTCCTCCTGTCCCTAATGTAACAGGCTCGAGGGGCTGAACGGCCCCCTCCTGTCCCTAATGTAACAGGCTCGAGGGGCTGAACGGCCTCCTCCTGTCCCTAATGTAACAGGCTCGAGGGGCTGAATGGCCTCCTCCTGTCCCTAATGTAACAGGCTCGAGGGGCTGAACGGCCTCCTCCTGTTCCTAATGTAACAGGCTCGAGGGGCTGAACGGCCTCCTCCTGTTGCTACAATAAGCTGACGCTGTCCCCATTGAGACCACTTCCCCCGCAGGTAGTTCCTGAGCCTAGCCGGGGACAGTGCGGGTTAAACCAGGCTGCCCTGTCAAACAGCTCGTGATCTGTACCACAGAGACCAGCGAGGTACACAACTAAGAACTGTGAATCCCCTCGAGGGCTCATGACAGGGAGAACTGCCCCTGCTCTCATTCGACATATATCCACCAGAGACCATCACACATCCGCCTCTCCCTCAGTACTGCCCCTCCGACAGTGCGGGGCTCCCTCAGTACCGCCCCTCCGACAGTGCGGCACTCCCTCAGTACTGCCCCTCCGACAGTGCGGCACTCCCTCAGTACAGCCCCTCCGACAGTGCGGCACTCCCTCAGTACTGCCCCTCCGACAGTGCGGGGCTCCCTCACTATCGCCCCTCCGACAGTGCGGGGCTCCCTCAGTACCGCCCCTCCGACAGTGCGGGGCTCCCTCAGTACTGCCACTCCAACAGTGCGGCACTCCCTCAGTACATCCCCTCCGACAGTGCAGCACTCCCTCAGTACTGCCTCTCCGACAGTACGGCACTCCCTCAGTACATCCCCTCCGACAGTGCGGCACTCCCTCAGTACTGCCCCTCCGACAGTGCACCACTCCCTCAGTACCGCCCCTCCGACAGTGCGGGGCTCCCTCAGTACTGCCCCTCCGACAGTGCGGCACTCCCTCAGTACCGCCCCTCCGACAGTGCAGCGCTCCCTCAGTACTGCCCCTCCGACAGTGCGGCACTCCCTCAGTACTGCCCCTCCGACAGTGCGGCACTGCCTTAGTACTGCCCCTCCGACAGTGCGGCATTCCCTCAGTACATCCCCTCCGACAGTGCAGCACTCCCTCAGTACCGCCCCTCCGACAGTGCAGCGCTCCCTCAGTACTGCCCCTCCAACAGTGCGGCACTCCCTCAGTACATCCCCTCCGACAGTGCAGCACTCCCTCAGTACCGCCCCTCCGACAGTGCAGCGCTCCCTCAGTACTGCCACTCCAACAGTGCGGCACTCCCTCAGTACATCCCCTCCGACAGTGCAGCACTCCCTCAGTACTGCCTCTCCGACAGTACGGCACTCCCTCAGTACATCCCCTCCGACAGTGCGGCACTCCCTCAGTACTGCCCCTCCGACAGTGCAGCACTCCCTCAGTACCGCCCCTCCGACAGTGCGGGGCTCCCTCAGTACTGCCCCTCCGACAGTGCGGGGCTCCCTCAGTACTGCCCCTCCGACAGTGCGGCACTCCCTCACTACCGCCCCTCCGACAGTGCGGGGCTCCCTCAGTACTGCCCCTCCGACAGTGCGGCACTCCCTCACTATCGCCCCTCCGACAGTGCGGGGCTCCCTCAGTACTGTCCCTCCGACAGTGCGGGGCTCCCTCACTATCGCCCCTCCGACAGTGCGGGGCTCCCTCACTATCGCCCCTCCGACAGTGCGGGGCTCCCTCAGTACTGTCCCTCCGACAGTGCAGGGCTCCCTCAGTACCTCCCCTCCGACAGTGCGGGGCTCCCTCAGTACTGCCCCTCCGACAGTGCGGCGCTCCCTCAGTACTGCCCCTCCGACAGTGCGGTGCGGGGCTCCCTCACTACCGCCCCTCCGACAGCGCAGTGCGGCGCTCCCTCGAGATGAGGAGTGGCCGGGGAGGACACTCACGCATGGCTGAGCCAAGCCCCGCGGGGCGGGTGAGGAGGATGAAGGTGTAGATACAGCTGGGGGCAATGGGACCGAGCTTCATCGCTTCACCCTCCTCCCGACTTCCTCCTCGCACTGATTGTAACAGGAGGGAACACAACCCTGGTGTCAGAACACAATTGAAACCAAAAGTAGGTAAAGAGAGAGAGAGAGAGAGAGAGACAGAGAGAGAGAGAGAGACAGAAGGAAAGAGAGACAGAGAGACAGAGACAGAGACAGAGACAGACAGAGAGAGAGAGAGACAGAGAGATAGAGAGAGGAGAGAGAGAGAGAGAGACAGAGAGAGACAGAGGGAGAGAGACAGACAGAGAGAGAGAGAGAGAGACAAAGAGAGAGAGAGACAGAAGGAGAGAGAGAGGCAGAGACAGAGAGAGACAGAAGGAGAGAGACAGAGAGAGAGAGAGAGAGAGACGGAGAGAGAGGCAGAGACAGAGAGAGACAGAAGGAGAGAGACAGAGAGAGAGAGCAGAGAGAGAGACAGACAAAGAGAGAGAGAGAGAGACGGAGAGAGAAAGAGAGAGAGAGAGAGAAGGAGAGAGAGAGAGACGGAGAGAGAGACAGAGCGAGGAGCTGGGGGATAAAATGGAAAGTTGCCCAACTAGTTGAACCACGACCTCTCCTTTAACCTTGACGAACGAGGGTTTCGGTTCCTGTTAACTGAGAATTATCAGAGAGAACATACGTCTCCATTATACGTGTAGTTACCTCCCTCTCTCTCACCCTCCCCTCGCCCTCCACTCCTGCCGGCCCCCTCCGCTCCCCGCGCTCTCTCTCCTCCTGTTCCTAATGTAACAGGCTCGAGGGGCTGAACGGCCGCCTCCTGTCCCTAATGTAACAGGCTCGAGGGGCTGAACGGCCTCCTCCTGTCCCTAATGTAACAGGCTCGAGGGGCTGAACGGCCTCCTCCTGCTCCTAATGTAACAGGCTCGAGGGGCTGAACGGCCTCCTCCTGTCCCTAATGTAACAGGCTCGAGGGGCTGAACGGCCTCCTCCTGTCCCTAATGTAACAGGCTCGAGGGGCTGAACGGCCTCCTCCTGTCCCTAATGTAACAGGCTCGAGGGGCTGAACGGCCCCCTCCTGTCCCTAATGTAACAGGCTCGAGGGGCTGAACGGCCTCCTCCTGTCCCTAATGTAACAGGCTCGAGGGGCTGAACGGCCTCCTCCTGTTCCTAATGTAACAGGCTCGAGGGGCTGAACGGCCTCCTCCTGTTCCTAATGTAACAGGCTCGAGGGGCTGAACGGCCTCCTCCTGTCCCTAATGTAACAGGCTCGAGGGGCTGAACGGCCCCCTCCTGTCCCTAATGTAACAGGCTCGAGGGGCTGAACGGCCTCCTCCTGTCCCTAATGTAACAGGCTCGAGGGGCTGAACGGCCTCCTCCTGTCCCTAATGTAACAGGCTCGAGGGGCTGAACGGCCTCCTCCTGTTCCTAATGTAACAGGCTCGAGGGGCTGAACGGCCTCCTCCTGTTGCTACAATAAGCTGACGCTGTCCCCATTGAGACCACTTCCCCCGCAGGTAGTTCCTGAGCCTAGCCGGGGACAGTGCGGGTTAAACCAGGCTGCCCTGTCAAACAGCTCGTGATCTGTACCACAGTGACCAGCGAGGTACACAACTAAGAACTGTGAATCCCCTCGAGGGCTCATGACAGGGAGAACTGCCCCTGCTCTCATTCGACATATATCCACCAGAGACCATCACACATCCGCCTCTCCCTCAGTACTGCCCCTCCGACAGTGCGGGGCTCCCTCAGTACCGCCCCTCCGACAGTGCGGCACTCCCTCAGTACTGCCCCTCCGACAGTGCGGCACTCCCTCAGTACAGCCCCTCCGACAGTGCGGCACTCCCTCAGTACTGCCCCTCCGACAGTGCGGGGCTCCCTCAGTACCGCCCCTCTGACAGTGCGGCACTCCCTCAGTACTGCCCCTCTGACAGTGCGGGACTCCCTCAGTACTGTCCCTCCGACAGTGCGGCACTCCCTCAGTACTGCCCCTCTGACAGTGCGGGGCTCCCTCAGTACCGCCCCTCCGACAGTGTGGCGCTCCCTCAGTACCGCCCCTCCGACAGTGTGGCACTCCCTCAGTACCGCCCCTCCGACAGCGCAGTGCGGCGCTCCCTCAGTACCGCCCCTCCGACAGTGTGGCACTCCCTCAGTACCGCCCCTCTGACAGTGCGGCACTCCCTCAGTACCGCCCCTCTGACAGTGCGGCACTCCCTCAGTACTGCCCCTCTGACAGTGCGGGGCTCCCTCAGTACCGCCCCTCCGACAGTGCGGCACTCCCACAGTACCGCCCCTCCGACAGTGCGGCACCCCCTCAGTACTGCCCCTCCGACAGTGCGGCACTCCCTCAGTACCGCCCCTCCGACAGTGCGGTGCTCCCTCAGTACTGCCCCTCCGTCAGTGCGGTGCTCCCTCAGTATTGCCCCTCCGACAGTGCGGCCCCTCTGAGGCAAAAAGTTCTGTGGGGTCAAAATCCCCCCCAGAGACTTGAGCACAAAATTATACGCTGACACTTCAGTGCAATATTGCAACTCGCACCCAGTCCCGCTCACCCATCACCCCCTGTGCTCACTGACCGTGTCTTAACTCGCACCGAGTCCCGCTCACCCATCACCCCCTGTGCTCACTGCCCCCATGTCCTAACTCGCACCGAATCCCGCTCACCCATCACCCCCTACATTGGCTCACTGTTAAGCAAAGTCTCGATTTCAAAATTCTCATCCTCCTCTTCAAATGCCTCCATAGCCCTCATCTCTCCCTATCTCTGTGACCTCCTCCAGCCCCTACACCCCTCCCTATCTCTGTAACCTCCTCCAGCCCCTACACCCCTCCCTATCTCTGTAACCTCCTCCAGCCCCTACACCCCTCCCTATCTCTGTAACCTCCTCCAGCCCCTACACCCCTCCCAATCTCTGTAACCTCCTCCAGACCCTACACCCCTCCCTATCTCTGTAACCTCCTCCAGCCCGTATACCTCTCCCTATCTCTGTAACCCCCTCCAGCCTCTACACCCCTCCCTATATCTGCAACCCCCTCCAGCCCCTACACCCCTCCCTATCTCTGCAACCCCCTCCACCCCTACATGCCTCCCTATCTCTGTAACCTCCTCCAGCCCCTACACCCCTCCCTATCTCTGTAACCCCCTCCAGCCCCTACACACCTCCCTATCTCTGTAACCTCCTCCAGCCCCTACATCCCTCCCTATCTCTGTAACCTCCTCCAGCCCCTACACCCTTCCCTATCTCTGTAACTTCCTCCAGCCCCTATACCCCTCCCTATCTCTGTAATCCCCTCCAGCCCCTACACCCCTCCCTATCTCTGTAACCCCCTCCAGCCCACAACCCCCCGAGATCTCTGCACCCCTCTAATTCTGCCCTCATGACCATCCCTGATTATAATCGCTCCACCATCGGTGGCCGTGCCTTCTGTTGCCTGGGCCCCAAGCTCTGGAACTCCCTCCCTAAACCTCTCCGCCTCTCTCTCCTCCTTCAAGACGCTCCTTAAAAACTCCCTCTGTGACCCAGCTTTTGGTCACCTGTCCCTAATATCTCCTAATGTAGCTCGGGGTCAAATTGTGTT
The DNA here is from genome assembly GCF_044704955.1 of Pristiophorus japonicus. Taxonomy (NCBI): domain Eukaryota; kingdom Metazoa; phylum Chordata; class Chondrichthyes; family Pristiophoridae; genus Pristiophorus; species Pristiophorus japonicus. The sequence goes on along the minus strand of NC_092008.1, from coordinate 2,448,321 downwards.
TGATAATCGCTCCTGTGTAGCACCTGGGGACGTTTCACTACGTCAAAGGCGCTATATAAATGAAGGTTGTGTTTATCTTTCCTTGTGCGCTCTTCCTCTTTGAGAGCAGGTGGGGTTTGTCCGGTGGTTTCCCTGAATCGAGGACACACTAAAGGAACGTGGGTCTGGTGAGAGGTTCAGGGCTCACCACAGGGCAGTGAACAAAGGCATTCTCCATCCAACACTGCCATCTAGCAAGACGCAAGGTAACGTTAGTGCTCACAGTCCCGCAAGTAAAGACAGATGTGCATTTATATTGCACCTGTCACCCCCTCAGGGCGTCCCAACACGCCTCACAGACAATGAAGTACAATCGGAGTGCGCTCCCTGTTGTAATGTGGGAAACGCCAATTTGCGCACAGCAAGCTCCCACACACAGCGATGTGATAATGACCCAGATCGTCTGTTTTAGTGATGTTGGTCGAGGGATAAATATTGGCCCCAGGACACCGGGGAGAACTCCCCCTGCTCTTCTTCCAATAGTGGCCCCGGGATCTTTTACATCCACCCGAGAGGGCAGACGGGGCCTCGGTTTAATGTCTCATCCCGAAATACAGCCCCTCCGACAGTGCGGCGCTCCCTCAGTACCGCCCCTCCGACAGTGTGGCACTCCCTCAGTACCGCCCCTCCGACAGTGCGGCACTCCCTCAGTACTGCCCCTCCGACAGTGCGGCGCTCCCTCAGTACCGCACCTCCGACAGTATGGCGCTCCCTCAGTACTGCCCCTCCGACAGTGAGGCACTCCCTCAGTACCACCCCTCCGACAGTGCGGCGCTCCCTCAGTACTGCCCCTCTGACAGTGTGGCACTCCCTCAGTACCGCCCCTCCGACAGTGCGGCGCTCCCTCAGTACCGCCCCTCCGACAGTGTGGCACTCCCTCAGTACCGCCCCTCCGACAGTGCGGCGCTCCCTCAGTACCGCCCCTCTGACAGTGCGGCGCTCCCTCAGTACCGCCCCTCCGACAGTGTGGCACTCCCTCAGTACCGCCCCTCCGACAGTGCGCCACTCCCTCAGTACCGCCCCTCCGACAGTGCGGCACTCCCTCAGTATCGCCCCTCCGACAGTGCGGCACTCCCTCAGTACCGCCCCTCCGACAGCGCAGTGCGGGGCTCCCTCAGTACTGCCCCTCCGACAGTGCGGCGCTCCCTCAGTACTGCCCCTCCGACAGTGCAGCACTCCCTCAGTACTGCCACTCCAACAGTGCGGCACTCCCTCAGTACATCCCCTCCGACAGTGCAGCACTCCCTCAGTACTGCCTCTCCGACAGTACGGCACTCCCTCAGTACATCCCCTCCGACAGTGCGGCGCTCCCTCAGTACCGCCCCTCCGACAGTGCGGCACTCCCTCACTACCGCCCCTCCGACAGTGCGGGGCTCCCTCAGTACTGCCCCTCCGACAGTGCGGCACTCCCTCACTATCGCCCCTCCGACAGTACTGCCCCTCCGACAGTGCGGCACTCCCTCACTATCGCCCCTCCGACAGTGCGGGGCTCCCTCAGTACTGCCCCTCCGACAGTGCGGCGCTCCCTCAGTACTGCCCCTCCGACAGTGCGGTGCGGGGCTCCCTCAGTACCGCCCCTCCGACAGCGCAGTGCGGCGCTCCCTCAGTACCGCCCCTCCGACAGTAAAACCTCTTTACGCAGCGAGTGGGTAGGATCGGGAACGCGCTGCCTGTGAGGGCGCTGGAGACAGACTCAATCGCGGCTTTCAATCGGGAGTTGGATAAATACCTGAAGGAAACGGATTAGCGAGGCTCCGGGGAGAGGGCGGGGCAGTGGGACCGGGCGCGTGTGGGGCACGGGCTAGAGGGGCCGAATGGCCTCCTGCGCTGTGACCATCAATGACTCGATGATTGTAATTTCTCGGTTGAAGTATTTCGGCGGAATGCCTGAGATTGTGAACACCAGTGTGTCAGCTTTAATTTGAAACAGTTTAAGAGCAGATACAGCAGTTTACATTGTGGAAAACAGTGCGAGAGGAGAGAGTCGCTCCGTCGCTGTCCCCGCGATCCCGCCGACGCAAATTACCGGCTGCAACAAATAACCCTGACCCCCCCCCGGTGCTTTACTGACCGCGCGCTGGGGAGACGCCGAAGGTGCCCCTCCATTAATCTGCCGGCATTTCGCAGCGCGAAGGGGGTCGCGATTGGGGTCGTGGTCAACGGCTGCTACCATCATCGGTCAGAGGCGTGCCGCGCTCCGGCTGAAATTCAGTCGGCTCTTTGGCCGAGGCGCCGAGAGGGAACACTGCGCCGGCTAATGCCGCGGTGACGCCATCCAGCACGCCACGCCTCCGTCGCGAAGTTTTCCTGTTGCGACTACCGTACGGGCAGGGAAACGCGGCGGTTAAAGAGCGGGTGTCGGGCGCAATCGCCCAGAGAGGAAGGTAAGTATCTCTCTTTATTGATTTCCGCCTTGTTTTCGTTAGATTTAAGAGGGGTGGGGGGCAGAAGTTTGTGTGTCGGAGAAGTTTCAGTTACTACTTTTTACTTCCCGGTTTGCAGCCAGGGTGGCGGTAGGCTGCCGTCGGGAGATTCGGTCGGGCCTCTCGCGCTCCTGCCCGAGTGGGTGGTGAGCACCAACACCGTTAGCGCTGCTCCCTCGTGTTTGGACAGTCGGAGCCAGGCGGTAAAATCGGCGTTGGAGCGCTGACGGTGTCTCCGAAACGGCGGGATCCAATTCCGACCGCCAATGGGCGCGATTCATCCCAAACCCCACCCCCCCCCCCCCCCACCCCCAGCGGGAAAACACACAAACAGATCGCGGAGCAAGTGAGCCTCGAGGGCACTCGTCGGAAACAAAAAAACCCAGAAAATTGAGGCGGACACACGCGGAAATAAAGTCTTCAGACTCGGCCGGGAACGTTCATCATCGTCGGCGTGGTCCGTGCGATCTACGGCGGGAAGGAGAAGGAGATTAAAGGAGGAGGTACTCCCTCAGTAGCGCCCCTCGGACAGTGCGGCACTCCCTCAGTACCACCCCTCCGACAGTGCGGCACTCCCTCAGTACCGCCCCTCCGACAGTGCGGCACTCCCTCAGTACCGCCCCTCCGACAGTGCGGCACTCCCTCAGTACCGCCCCTCCGACAGTGCGGCACTCCCTCAGTACCGCCCCTCCGACAGTGCGGCGCTCCCTCAGTACCGCCCCTCCGACAGTGCGGCGCTCCCTCAGTACCGCCCCTCCGATAGAGCGGCGCTCCCTCAGTACCGCCCCTCCGACAGTGCGGCACTCCCTCAGTACCGCCCCTCCGACAGTGCGGCACTCCCTCAGTACCGCCCCTCCGACAGTGCGGCACTCCCTCAGTACTGCCCCTCCGACAGTGCGGCACTCCCTCAGTACCGCCCCTCCGATAGAGCGGCGCTCCCTCAGTACCGCCCCTCCGACAGTGCGGCACTCCCTCAGTACCGCCCCTTCGACAGTGCGGGGCTCCCTCAGTACCGCCCCTCTGACAGTGCGGCACTCTCTCAGTACCGCCCCTCCGACAGTGCGGCACTCCCTCAGTACCGCCCCTCCGACAGTGCGGCACTCCCTCAGTACCGCCCCTCCGACAGTGCGGCACTCCCTCAGTACCGCCCCTCCGACAGTGCGGCGCTCCCTCAGTACCGCCCCTCCGACAGTGCGGCGCTCCCTCAGTACCACCTCCCAGGGGGTGCAGGGGGTTTATCGAACCCCCGCTCGTTGTCCAGAACCGTTCTGGGATTGTCGGTCTGCCCCGGAGATTTCCGGGACCCTCGTGGACAGCCCACACTCCCGTTCCCCCCCCTCCTCGCTTACAGACATCACCGTGGTAACCGTGGCCATACGTGACGGAACCATTACCTCAGGCGGTGGATTTCGTTAACCCCTCGGCTGAAAGGGAAGAGAATAAATTGTCAGTTCATCCGCCTCGAAGCTCAGGCCTTGGATTGTCGTCCAACGAGCTGGACAGATACAACGGTTATTTCCTTATTCACCCCCTCCCCCGCAACCTCTCCCCACCCCCCCCCTAACCCCAGACCCTCGTCCGATCGATCGAGGTTTATTGAGATAATGAAAGGACTTGCATTTAGATAGCGCCTTTCACGTCCACCGGACGTCTCAAAGTGCCTCACAGCCAATGAAGTACCCTTTGAAGTGCGCTCACTGATGTCATCGCGGCAGCCAACTTGTGCACAGCAAGATCCCACACTCAGAGACGTGATAAAGACCCAGATCGTCTGTTGGTCGAGGGATAAATATTGGCCCCAGGACACCGGGGAGAACTCCCCCTGCTCTTCTTCTAATAGTGGCCCCGGGATCTTTTACATCCACCCGAGAGGGCAGACGGGGCCTCGGTTTAATGTCTCATCCGAAATACAGCCCCTCCGACAGTGCGGCACTCCCTCAGTACCGCCCCTCCGACAGTGCGGCACTCCCTCAGTACCGCCCCTCCGACAGTGCGGCGCTCCCTCAGTACTGCCCCTCCGACAGTGCGGTGCTCCCTCAGTACCGCCACTCCGACAGGCTCGAGGGGCTGAACGGCCTCCTCCTGTCCCTAATGTAACAGGCTCGAGGGGCTGAACGGCCTCCTCCTGTTCCTAATGTAACAGGCTCGAGGGGCTGAACGGCCTCCTACTGTCCCTAATGTAACAAACTCGAGGGGCTGAAAAGCCTCCTCCTGTCCCTAATGTAACAGGCTCGAGGGGCTGAACGGCCTCCTCCTGTTCCTAATGTAACAGGCTCGAGGGGCTGAACGGCCTCCTCCTGTTCCTAATGTAACAAACTCGAGGGGCTGAAAAGCCTCCTCCTGTCCCTAATGTAACAGACTCGAGGGGCTGAACGGCCTCCTCCTGTCCCTAATGTAACAGGCTCGAGGGGCTGAACGGCCTCCTCCTGTCCCTAATGTAACAGGCTCGAGGGGCTGAACGGCCTCCTCCTGTCCCTAATGTAACAGGCTCGAGGGGCTGAACGGCCTCCTCCTGTCCCTAATGTAACAGGCTCGAGGGGCTGAACGGCCTCCTCCTGTCCCTAATGTAACAGGCTCGAGGGGCTGAACGGCCTCCTCCTGTCCCTAATGTAACAGACTCGAGGGACCGAGTGACCCCCCTCCTGCCCCGAATTGTGCCGCCGTTGATCAGTGACACGGTTTACGAATACCTCCCTTACCCGAGGAGCCGCTGGAGTTGGAGGAGTTGGATTCACTGCTCCGCACACTGGCCTGGCAGGGATTCGATCCACATGGTCCCGTACGCCTCGTGAACTTGGCTGCAACGAGAAGGATCGGCAAACTGTTAACCCTCTCCACCCCAAAATATACCCCCCCTGGCCCCAAAATGATTCAGAGTTAAAGGACTGTGCATCTCACCCGTCGACTGGATCTTGGAGCGTTTGCAACCTGGAATGAGAAAGGTACGGTGAGCAGTTTGTCATCAGGGACGGGCGTCTTTCAAATGTACCCTCCCCCTCCCTCTTTTATTTCACCGGCTTTTAATCTCCTCCTCTGCTCCCTCCCCTCCTCGCTCTCCCTCGCTCTCTCTGTCCCTCTCGCTCTCTCTGTCTCTCTCACTCTCTCTCTCTCTCTCTTGCTCTCGTTCTGTCTCTCTCTCTCTTGCTCTCGCTCTCTCTCTCCCCCTCTCTCTCTCTCTCTCTCTCTCTCTCACTCTCCCTCCGCGAACAAGGATTATCATTTAAACTGGTGAAGTCTTTGAAAGAAGAATGAAGCATTTATATAGCGCCTAACACCCTCTCAGGACGTCCCAAACCGCCTCACAGCCAATGAGGTACTATCGGAGTGCGCTCGCTGTTGCAATGTGGGAAACGCCAATTTGCGCACAGCAAGCTCCCACACACAGTGATGTGATAATGACCCAGATCGTCTGTTTTAGTGATGTTGGTCGAGGGATAAATATTGGCCCCAGGACACCGGGGAGAACTCCCCCTGCTCTTCTTCCAATAGTGGCCCCGGGATCTTTTACATCCACCCGAGAGGGCAGACGGGACTCGGTTTAATGTCTCATCCGAAATACGGCACCTCCGACAGTGCGGCGCTCCCTCAGTACTGCCCCTCCGACAGTGCGGCACTCCCTCAGTACTGCCCCTCCGACAGTGCGGCACTCCCTCAGTACCGCCCCTCCGACAGTGCGACGCTCCCTCAGTACCGCCCCTCCGATACTGCGGCAATCCCTCAGCACCGCCCCTCCGACAGTACGGCGCTCCCTCAGTACTGCCCCTCCGACAGTGCTGCACTCCCTCAGTACTGCCCCTTCGACAGTGCGGCGCTCCCTCAGTACCGCACCTCCGACAGTGCGGCACTCCCTCAGTTCTGCCCCTCCGACAGTGCGGCGCTCCCTCAGTAACGCCCCTCCGACAGTGCGGCACTCCCTCAGTACCGTCCCTCCGACAGTGCGGCACTCCCTCAGTACTGCCCCTCCGACAGTGCGGCACTCCCTCAGTACCGCCCCTTCGACAGTGCAGCGCTCCTCAGTACTGCCCCTCCGACAGTGCGGCGCTCCCTCAGTAACGCCCCTCCGACAGTGCGGCACTCCCTCAGTACCGTCCCTCCGACAGTGCGGCACTCCCTCAGTACCGCCCCTTCGACAGTGCAGCGCTCCTCAGTACTGCCCCTCCGACACTGCGGCACTCCCTCAGTACCGCCCCTTCGACAGTGCGGCACTCCCTCAGTACTGCCTCTCCAACACTGCAGCGCTCCTCAGTACTGCCCCTCCGACACTGCGGCACTCCCTCAGTACTGCACTGGGAGGGTCAGCCTGGATTCTGTACTCGAGTTCCTGGAGTGGGACTTGACCCCACGACCTTCTGACGCTGAGGCGAGGGAGCTGCCCACTGAGCCAGACTGACACACCTTTACTCCGTCATACCTCAAACTTTAATTTCAAAGCGTATCTGTTTAAAGATCCCGTTTATTTTGACTATCTCCTTTCGTTAACCCATCCCTTGTCCTGTGGGGTGTGGTAGCACAGTGGTTATGTACACTCAACCTGCTCCGCTGGGCAGGGCCACATTGTCCGCATGTCCCCCAGACACGAGACTCCCAAAGCAAGCGCTCTACTCGGAACTCCTTCACGGGCAAACGAGCCAAAGGTGGGCAGAGGAAACGTTACAGGGACCACTCTCAAAGCCTCCCTGATAAAGTGCAACATCCCCAACGACACCTGGGAGTCCCTGGGCCCAAAGACCAGTCCCGCCCTCAGTGGAGGGAAGTGCATCCGGGAGGGCGCTGAGCACCTCGAGTCTCGTCGCCGAGAGCGTGCAGAAACCAAGCGCAGGCAGTGGAAGGAGCGTGCGGCAAACCAGTCCCACCCTCCCCTTCCCTCAACCACTGTCTGTCCCACCTGTGACAGGGACTGTGGCTCCCGTATTGGACTGTTCAGCCACCTAAGGACTCGTGTTAGGAGTGGAAACAAGTCTTCCTCGATCCCGAGGGACTGCCGATGATGACGGTGGGTATATTACTGGGCCAGGAATTCTGAGCCCTGGACTAACGATCCAGGGACACCAGTTCAGGGCGGCTGGGGAGTTTGAACTCAATTGAACAGCTCTGACGGTAACGGAACTTGCCGTTAAAACCCATCGGGTTCAGTAATGTGTCCTTCAGGGAAGGAAATCTACCGCCCTTACCCGGTCTGGCCGCTATGCGAGTCCAGGCCCACAGCACTGTGTGCGTGACTTGTAACTGCCCTCTGACCTGGCCCAGCGAGCCCCTCAGTTGTATAAGGGTCAGCGCCACCTTCTCGCGGGCGATTAGCGGACGGGCAATAAATGCCGGCCTTGCCAGTGACGCCCCCAGCCCCGGGAACCAACAGTAAAAGAACACTCCCCCTCGACATACTAAAAGCCCCATTTTTACACGCACCAGAAACACAGGCAGTGAGTGGAAACACATTTGTGCTCTCCCCTAAAGTCAGCACGAAAGGCGCCATCGCATCAGACCCCCAATTAAACCCGCGACATTAACGATCGTTGGTAACGGGCGCAAGGTGCTTACGGTTGATGGCGCAGTGATACACGATCGTGGTCACCACAGCAGCGCTCAGTCCCAGTATCCCCAGCACAGCTCCGATGGTGATCAAAGTTTCATTCTCAGCATTCCTGTTCCGATCTGAAGAGAGCACAGTTACTGGGCCAGCTGTTCACCGCAAGAACAGTATCGCCGAAGTTCCCCGCTGATGGGAACCCGAACCGGGTGGTGTCCGGGAATAGGATCAGTAGGCCATTCGGCCCCTCGAGCCTGCACCGCCATTCAATGTATAACTGGAGCAAGACTTCCCTGCTTTTATACTCCATCCCCTTTGCAATAAAGGCCAAGATACCATTGGCCCTTCCTGATCACTTGCTGTACCTGCATACTATCCTTTTGTGTTCCATGTACAAGTAACCCCCAGGTCCCGCTGTACTGCGGCACTTTGCACTCTTTCTCCATTTAAATAATAACTTGCTCTTTGATTTTTTTTTCTGCCAAAGTGAACGACCTCACACTTTCCCACATTATGCTCCATCTGCCAAATGTTTTGCCCACTCACTGAGCCTGTCTGTGTCCTTTTGCAGATTTTTTGTGTCCTCCTCACACATTGCTTTTCCTCCCATCTTTGTATCGTCAGCAAACTTGGCCACGTTACACTCAGTCCCTTCTTCCAAGTCGTTAATATAGATTGTAAATAGTTGGGGACCCAGCACTGATCCCTGTGGCACCCCACTAGTTACTGGTTGCCAACCAGAGAATGACCCATTTATCCCGACTCTCTGTTTTCTGTTAGTTAGCCAATCCTCTATCCATGCTAATATATTACCCCCAACCTCGTGAACTTTTATCTTGTGCAGTAACCTTTTATGTGGCACCTTGTCAAATGCCTTCTGGAAATCCAAATATACCACATCCACTGGTTCCCCTTTATCCATCCTGTTCGTTACATCCTCTGTGATGATTACTTCTTCAATAAGGAGGGAGAAAGTGTAATGGACTTCTGATGTAATAACTACTACTGATGCAGTGACAATAAAAGGTCATGTGTCAAGGTCATGTGATACAGTTCTGCTCGGGGCCATTTACAGCGTGTGTTGTGTGTTTGGGGTGTTAGAGATATCACGGTTGGGTCTTACGGCGACCTCTGTGTCTGAGCTTCCCCGAGTTGCTGAACTTACCGAGTTGCACCACGAGTTTGCCGTTGATGGCCGCGTGTTCCACTTGACAGGAGGTCGAACGGTCAGCACCTCCGGCCAAGGGCAGGACACTCCAGGCCTGAAAGGTCCCATCCCTTTGAGGTACCACCCGAGTCCTGTCTGCTCCCTGGACAGCCCCTCCCCCGTCTCTGACCCATCTCAGGTCAATCTCACGGGGAAAGAAGTTCGTCGCCAAGCACACCAAATAATCCCGCCCGCCTTCCGTCCGAACAAAGGTGTTGATGGACATGGGAGCTGTGAAAACAGACAAGGACAGACAGCAGGTTATACCGTGGGCCATGTACAGGGAACTTTACTCTGTATCTAACCCCCTGTACCTGCCCTGGGAGTGTTTGATGGGACAGTGTAGAGGGAGCTTTACTCTGTATCTAACCCCCTGTACCTGTCCTGGGAGTGTTTGATGGGACAGTGTAGAAGGAGCTTTACTCTGTATCTAACCCCCTGTACCTGCCCTGGGAGTGTTTGATGGGACAGTGTAGAGGGAACTTTACTCTGTATCTAACCCCCTGTACCTGCCCTGGGAGTGTTTGATGGGACAGCGTAGAGGGAGCTTTACTCTGTATCTAACCCCGTGCTGTACCTGCCCTGGGAGTGTTTGATGGGACAGTGTAGAGGGAGCTTTACTCTGTATCTAACCCTGTGCTGTACCTGCCCTGGGAGTGTTTGATGGGACAGTGTAGAGGGAGCTTTACTCTGTATCTAACCCCGTGCTGTACCTGCCCTGGGAGTGTTTGATGGGACAGTGTAGAGGGAGCTTTACTCTGTATCTAACCCTGTGCTGTACCTGCCCTGGGAGTGTTTGATGGGACAGTGTAGAGGGAGCTTTACTCTGTATCTAACCCCGTGCTGTACCTGCCCTGGGAGTGTTTGATGGGACAGTGTAGAGGGAGCTTTACTCTGTATCTAACCCCGTGCCGAATGACCTCCTCCTGTCCCTAATGTAACAGGCTCGAGGGACTGAACGGCCTCCTCCTGTCCCTAATGGAACAGGCTCGAGGGACTGAACGGCCTCCTCCTGTTCCTAATGTAACAGGCTCGAGGGGATGAAAGGCCTCCTCCTGTCCCTAATGTAACAGGCTCGAGGGGCTGAACGGCCTCCTCCTGTCCCTAATGTAACAGGCTCGAGGGGCTGAACGGCCTCCTCCTGTCCCTAATGTAACAGGCTCGAGGGGCTGAACGGCCTCCTCCTGTTCCTAATGTAACAGGCTCGAGGGGCTGAACGGCCTCCTCCTGTCCCTAATGTAACAGGCTCGAGGGGCTGAACGGCCTCCTCCTGTCCCTAATGTAACAGGCTCGAGGGGCTGAACGGCCCCCTCCTGTCCCTAATGTAACAGACTCGAGGGGCTGAACGGCCTCCTCCTGTCCCTAATGTAACAGGCTCGAGGGGCTGAACGGCCTCCTCCTGTCCCTAATGTAACAGGCTCGAGGGGCTGAACGGCCTCCTCCTGCTCCTATTTCTTGTGTTCCCATCCCCCTGGGAGTGTAGCACCGGGGTATCGATGAGGATACGACATTTGGTTTTGTGCTGCATCAGTAACGCTTCGCACTGCCCTGCCAGAGAAAACTGGTGTACAAGCTGTGCTGGCGCTATGCGAAGGAAGTAGGTGAGAGTGATTGATATGTATATATCATTTTGCGACATAACTTTATTTGGGTTGTGCAATGTAAAGGGAATGATTTATGTTCTGGTTAATTTTGCAGCGAGTCCTCTCTTCGTGTCCGCTGTGACTCAGTGGGGCAGCGCTCTCGCTCCTGAGTCAGAACGTTGTGGCTTCGAGTCCCACTCCAGGCATTGAGCACAAAAATCTAGGCTGACACTCCAGTGCAGGGCTGTGGGAGCGCCGCACTGTTGGAGGGGATGTACTGAGGGAGCGCCGCACTGTCGGAGGGGCGGTACTGAGGGAGCCCCGCACTGTCGGAGGGGCAGTACTGAGGGAGCGCCGCACTGTCGGAGGGGCGGTACTGAGGGAGCGCTGCACTGTCGGAGGGGCAGTACTGAGGGAGCGCCGCACTGTCGGAGGGGCGGTACTGAGGGAGCGCCGCACTGTCGGAGGGGCAGTACTGAGGGAGCGCCGCACTGTCGGAGGGGCAGTACTGAGGGAGCGCCGCACTGTCGGAGGGGCGGTACTGAGGGAGCGCTGCACTGTCGGAGGGGCAGTACTGAGGGAGCGCCGCACTGTCGGAGAGGCAGTACTGAGGGAGCGCCGCACTGTCGGAGGGGCAGTACTGAGGGAGCGCCGCACTGTCGGAGGGGCGGTACTGAGGGAGCGCCGCACAGTCGGATGGGTGGTACTGAGGGAGCGCCGCACTGTCGGAGGGGCGGTACTGAGGGAGCGCCGCACTGTCGGAGGGGCGGTACTGAGGGACTGTCGGAGGGGCGGTACTGAGGGAGCGTGGCACTGTCGGAGGGGCGGTACTGAGGGAGCGCCGCACTGTCGGAGGGGCGGTACTGAGGGAGCGCCACACTGTCGGAGGGGCGGTACTGAGGGAGCGCCGCACTGTCGGAGGGGCGGTACTGAGGGAGCGCCGCACTGTCGGAGGGGCGGTACTGAGGGAGCGCCGCACTGTCGGAGGGGCGGTACTGAGGGAGCGCCGCACTGTCGGAGGGGCGGTACTGAGGGAGCCCCGCGCTGTCGGAGGGGCGGTACTGAGGGAGCGCCGCGCTGTCGGAGGGGCGGTACTGAGGGAGCGCCGCACTGTCGGAGGGGCGGTACTGAGGGAGCGCCGCACTGTCGGAGGGGCGGTACTGAGGGAGTGCTGCACTGTCGGAGGGGCGGTACTGAGGGAGCGCCGCACTGTCGGAGGGGCGGTACTGAGGGAGCGCCGCACTGTCGGAGGGGCGGTACTGAGGGAGCGCCACACTGTCGGAGGGGCGGTACTGAGGGAGCGCCGCACTGTCGGAGGGGCGGTACTGAGGGAGTGCCGCACTGTCGGAGAGGCAGTACTGAAGGAGCGCCGCACTGTCGGAGGGGCAGTACTGAGGGAGCGCCGCACTGTCGGAGGGGCGGTACTGAGGGAGCGCCACACTGCGCTGTCAGTTTTGGTCTCCTAATCTGAGGAAGGACGTTCTTGCTATTGAGGGAGTGCAGCGAAGGTTCACCAGACTGATTCCCGGGATGGCAGGACTGACATATGAAGAAAGACTGGATCGACTGGGCTTATATTCATTGGAGTTTAGAAGGATGAGAGGGGATCTCAATAAAACATATGAAATTCTGACGGGACTGGACAGGTTAGATGCAGGAAGAATGTTCCCGATGTTGGGGAAGTCCAGAACCAGGGGTCACAGTCTAAGGATAAGGGGTAAGCCATTTAGGACCGAGATGAGGAGAAACTTCTTTACCCAGAGAATTGTGAACCTGTGGAATTCTCTACCACAGAGAGTTGTTGGGGCCAGTTCGTTAGATATATTCAAAAGGGAGTTAGATGTGGCCCTTACGACTAAAGGGATCAAGGGGTATGGAGAGAAAGCAGGAATGGGGTACTGAGGGAATGATCAGCCATGATCATATTGAATGGTGGTGCAGGCTCGAAGGGCCGAATATCCTACTCCCGCACCTATTTTCTATGTCGGAGGGGCCGTACTGAGGGAGCCCCGCACTGTCGGAGGGGCGGTACTGAGGGAGCACCGCACTGTTGGAGGGGCGGTACTGAGGGAGCGCCGCACTGTCGGAGGGGCGGTACTGAGGGAGTGCCGCACTGTCGGAGGGGCTGTATTTCGGGATGAGACATTAAACCGAGGCCCCGTCTGCCCTCTCGGGTGGATGTAAAAGATCCCGGGGCCACTATTGGAAGAAGAGCGGGGGGAGTTCTCCCCGGTGTCCTGGGGCCAATACTTATCCCTCGACCAACAGACGATCCGGGTCATTTGTCACGTCTGTGTGTGTGGGATCTTGCTGTGCGCAGGTTGGCGTTCCCCACATTACAACAGTGAGCGCACTCCGATAGCACGCCATTGCCTGTGAGGCGCTTTGGGACGTCCGGTGGTCGTGCAAGGCGCTATCGTAATGCGGGTCTTTCTTTGACAAAGCCAGCTCCATCGCACGGGATATTCAGTTGTGCCCGTGTTCTCGCGCGTGGAAGGTTTCCCTTTGCATTGCACTCCAGTGTCAACGTGCGACAACTGAACTTTGCTGTTCCCGTCGCTGGAAATGTTCCGAGGCTAAAATTAACATCTTGGGAACTGTCCGAGTGGAATTTACTGCCCACGGTTGCGGTGTTTATAAACGACCTTACCCATTTTTGGCAGCGTGGTGTTGCTCGTGGTGGCGGCGTGTTTAATTTTATCGCAGAGCGCCTCGATACGGCGTGGTATCGACGCGAGGTAGCTTGGGTCCGAGTTACGCCTCGCCACTTCCCCCTGGGCGATCGGCCGGGTGGCGACAAACGTCTTGTTGGCGACGTCATAGTACAGGACAGTGGCGCCGTCGAAGGCGTCTTGCCAAGATATCTCGACCACCCGACGGTCGTGGTAAACGCACGCGCACTGCACGTGGAACAGGTGCATGTCTGCAAGAGAAAAATACCCAGAGGAATCATAGTAATATAGAAACATAGAAAGTAGGTGCAGGAGTAGGCCATTCGGCCCTTCGAGCCTGCACCACCATTCAATATGATCATGGCTGATCATTCCCTCAGTACCCCTTTCCTGCTTTCTCTCCATACCCCTTGATCCCTTCAGCCGTAAGGGCCACATCTAACTCCCTCTTGAATATATCCAACGAACTGGCCTCAACAACTCTCTGCGGTAGAGAATTCCACAGGTTCTCAATTCTCTGAGTGAAGAAGTTTCTCCTCATCTCGGTCCTAAATGACCTACCCCTTATCCTTAGACTGTGACCCCTGGTTCTGGACTTCCCCAACATCGGGAACATTCTTCCTGCATCTAACCTGTCCAATCCCGTCAGAATTTTATATGTTTCTATGAGGTCCCCTCTCATTCTTCTAAATCCCAGTGAATACAAGCCCAGTCGATCCAGTCTTTCTTCATATGTCAGTCCTGCCATCCCGGGAATCAGTCTGGTGAACCTTCGCTGCACTCCCTCAATAGCAAGAACGTCCTTCCTCAGATTAGGAGACCAAAACTGAACACAATATTCAAGGTGTGGTCTCACCAAGGCCCTGTACAACTGCAGTAAGACCTCCCTGCTCCTATACTCAAATCCTCCCGCTATGAAGGCCAACATGCCATTTGCCTTCTTCACCGCCTGCTGTACCTGCATGCCAACTTTCAATGACTGATGTACCCTGACACCCAAGTCTCGTTGCACCTCCCCTTTTCCTAATCTGTCACCGTTCAGATAATATTCTGCCTTCCTGTTTTTGCCACCAAACTGGATAACCTCACATTTATCTACATTATACTGCATGTGCCATGCATTTGCCCACTCACCTAACCTGTCCAAGTCACCCTGCAGCCTCTTAGCATCCTCCTCACAGCTCACACCGCCACCCAGCTTAGTGTCATCTGCAAACTTGGAGATATTACATTCAATTCCTTCATCTAAATCATTAATGTATATTGTAAATAGCTGGGGTCCCAGCACTGAGCCCTGCGGCACTCCACTAGTCACTGCCTGCCATTCTGAAAAGGACCCGTTTATCCCGACTCTCTGCTTCCTGTCTGCCAACCAGTTCTCTATCCACGTCAGTACATTACCCCCAATACCATGTGCTTTGATTTTGCACACCAATCTCTTGTGTGGGACCTTGTCAAAAGCCTTTTGAAAGTCCAAATACACCACATCCACTGGTTCTCCCTTGTCCACTCTACCAGTTACATCCTCAAAAAATTCCAGAAGATTTGTCAAGCATGATTTCCCTTTCACAAATCTATGCTGACTTGGACCGATCCTGTCACTGCTTTCCAAATGCGCTGCTATTGCATCTTTAATAATTGATTCCAACATTTTCCCCACTACTGATGTCAGGCTAACCGGTCTATAATTACCCGCTTTCTCTCTCCCTCCCTTTTTAAAAAGTGTTGTTACATTAGCTACCCTCCAGTCCATAGGGACTGATCCAGAGTCGATAGACTGTTGGAAAATGATCACCAATACATCCACTATTTCTAGGGCCACTTCCTTAAGTACTCTGGGATGCAGACTATCAGGCCCTGGGGATTTATCGGCCTTCAATTCCATCAATTTCCCGAACATCATTTCCTGATTAATAAGGATTTCCTTCAGTTCCTCCTTCTCACTAGACCCTCGGTCCCCTAGTATTTCCGGCAAGTTATTTGTGTCTTCCTTCGTGAAGACAGAACCAAAGTATTTGTTCAATTGTTCTGCCATTTCTTTGTTCCCCATTATAAATTCACCTGAATCTGACTGCAAGGGACCTACATTTGTCTTCACTAATCTTTTTCTCTTCACATTTCTGTAGAAGCTTTTGCAGTCACAGGAACGCAACTGCAAACAGACACACCAACGTTAGCGTCCTCGACCAGGCCCAACATCCCCAGCATCGAAGCACTGACCACACTCGACCAGCTCCGCTGGGCAGGGCCACATTGTCCTCATGCCCCCAGACACGAGACTCCCCAAAGGAAGCGCTCTACTCGGAACTCCTTCACGGGCAAGCGAGCCAAAGGTGGGCAGAGGAAACGTTACAAGGGACCACCCTCAAAACCTCCCTGATAAAGTGCAACATCCCCACCGACACCTGGGAGTCCCTGGGCCCAAAGACCAGTCCGCCCTAAGTGGAGGAAGTGCATCCGGGAGGGCGCTGAGCGCCTCGAGTCTCGTCGCCGAGAGCGTGCAGAAACCCAGCGCAGGCAGCGGAAGGAGCGTGCGGCAAACCAGTGCCACTAGAGTGGAAGCAAGTCCACTGCCTCTGATGGTGATGACGACGCCGATGACTACAAAAGAACACCCCAGTCCCAGCCGGCCGGATCACGGGGTTCAGGATCGCTGGAACTGAGCAGTCTGATTTCAACCCCTCGCGTGGACCTCCCGTGGCATTGCTCCGATCGAGTCAAGCTGACAGAACGGGAACGTGATGCGTCTTATTGATCGTACAATGTCGGGAAGACCGAAGCCAATCAATTGGGCTGTACTTTCGGCTCGTCGCCGCCTCTTGGTGCCGTAGAGTGCCGTAGAGCGCCATGCTGGGACCGCCCGTGAAAGCTGTAGCGGCTACAGTTGAGTTGAATAATATCGACTTCCCGGTAAGGGTGACTGTTTCTGTTACGTATGTAAACGGTGTAACTGTGTAAGATGTGCCACCAGAGGGCGCAACTGTTGGAGGACCAAGGGTCACTTGCACACCTCGCGCAAGGGAGTATAAAAAGTTGTCTGCCGTGTTACTTTGGTGCTCTGGAGTTTTATTCAAGAGACTACGGTCACATCAGTTTAACCTCACAGTACTCAGTCTTGTGGAGTTATTCGAAACACAACAGTTTTTTAATTACATTTTTTTTGCAGAGCATGTTGTGGTGGTGAGCGTTATTTATTGGGAACGTTTTTGCGGCTGGTCTTCAGGTTATTTTCTATCGCCCCTTCCACCCCAGGCCCCTCTCGGGGCGCTCCCAGGCCAACTGATTATCTTGGGATTGTCCCACACTCAAACCACCTAATGCCCGGAGAGAGGTGTACAACGTCACCACAAACTGCGTTGCCCCAGCCACCGAACCTCTCCCTGTCCCCCAACTCCTGTCCGAGGCTGAACCAGACAGTTCGCGAGCTCGCTGTCATATTTGACCCTGAAATGAGCTTCCGGCCACATCTCCCGCAGCAGAACTAAACCCGCCTGTTTCCCCCTCCGTAACATCGCCCGTCTCCGCCCCTGCCTCAGCTCATCCGCTGCTGAAGCCCTCATCCGTGCCCCCGTTACCTCCAGACTTGACTATTCCAATGTGCTGCGCTCCTGGCCGGCCTCCCACATTCTACCCGACGTAAACTAGAGGTGATCCAAAACTCGACTGCCCCCCGTGTCCTAACTCGCACCGAGTCCCGCTCACCCATCACCCCCTGTGCTCACTGACCCCGTGTCCTAACTCACACCGAGTCCCGCTCACCCATCACCCCCTGTGCTCACTGACCCTGTGTCCTAACTCGCACCCAGTCCCACTCACCCATCACCCCCTGTGCTTGCTGACCCGTGTCCTAACTCGCACCGAGTCCCGCTCACCCATCACCCCCTGTGCTCACTGCCCCGTGTCCTAACTCGCACCGAGTCCCACTCACCCATCACCCCCTGTGCTCACTGCCCCGTGTCCTAACTCGCACCGAGCCCCACTCACCCATCACCCGCTGTGCTCACTGCCCCGTGTCCTAACTCGCACCGAGTCCCGCTCACCCATCACCCACTGTGCTCACTGCCCCATGTCCTAACTCGCACCGAGTCCCGCTCACCCATCACCCCTTGTGCTCGCTGACCCGTGTCCTAACTCGCACCGAGTCCCGCTCACCCATCATCGCTGACCTACATTGGCTCCCGGTCCAGCAACGCCTCGATTTCAAAATTCTCATCCTTGTTTACAAATCCCTCCAGCCCCTACACCCCTCCCTATCTCTGTAACCTCCTCCAGCCTCTACACCCCTTCCTATCTCTGTAACCTCCTCCAGCCTCTACACCCCTCCCTATCTCTGTAACCTCCTCCAGCCCCTACACCCCTCCGTATCTCTGTAACCCCCTCCAGCCTCTACACCCCTCCCTATCTCTGTAACCCCCTCCAGCCTCTACACCCCTCCCTATCTCTGTAACCTCCTCCAGCCCCTACACCCCTCCCTATCTCTGTAACCTCCTCCAGCCCCTACACCCTCCCTATCTCTGTAATCTCCTTCATCCGCTACACCCTCCCTATCTCTGTAACCTCCTCCAGCCCCGACACCCCTCCCTATCTCTGTAACCTCCTCCAGCCCCTACACCCCTCCCTATCTCTGTAACCTCCTCCAGCCCTACACCCCTCCCTATCTCTGTAACCTCCTCCAGCCCCTACACCCCTCCCTATCTCTATAATCTCCTCCAGCCCCGACACCCCTCCCTATCTCTGTAACCTCCTCCAGCCCCTACACCCTCCCTATCTCTGTAACCTCCTCCAGCCCCTACACCCTCCCTATCTCTGTAATCTCCTCCATCCCCTACACCCTCCCTATCTCTGTAACCTCCTCCAGCCCCGACACCCCTCCCTATCTCTGTAACCTCCTCCAGCCCCTACTAATATGTCCTTACTATACAGTATAAATGCACACGAGGCCCATACTTGAGAGAAGGTCACTCTGTGACCAGTTATCTTTATTACCAAGACCTCAAGTGATGAAGGTGGGTGGAGCTTCCCCTTTTATACCGGAAAGTCCAGGTTAGGAGTGTCTCCCACAAGTTCGCCCCCTGTGGTCAGTGTTCTCAAGGTGTATAACTTAGGTCAGCTTCTTCATGGGTTACAATGATAGTTGAATACATGACATCACCTCCCCCCCAAAGTCTTATTGGGATCACAGGTTGAGTCTCTCTGGTGGTTTACGCTCTCTTGTAGAGCGCCTGAGTTGGGGCTCCGGTTGTTGGGCGCTGGCCTGAGTGTCTGCTGTTTGCGGTGCCTCAGGCCTGTCCGGACTGCCCACAGTGACTGGGCCCTCCTCCCTCTGGTTCCGGTGTTTGGTCACCTGTGGTGGAGTGAACTCTACACCGTGTTCTTCCTCTGCTTCTTCTGTGGGGTTGCTGAACCTCCTTTTAGTTTGATCCACATGTTTGCGGCAGATTTGTCCATTGATAAGTTTAACTACCAGAATCCTATTTCCCTCTTTGGCAACCACAGTGCCTGCAAGCCATTTGGGCCCTGCAGCGTAATTAAGGACAAAAACAGGGTCATTGACATCAATACATCGCGCCCTCGCATTCCTGTCATGATAGTCACATTGTGACTGATTCCTGCTCTCAACAATTTCTTTCATAGTAGGGTGTATAAGGGATAACCTGGTTTTGAGCGTCCTTTTCATTAGTAGCTCTGCGGGTGGAACCCCTGTGAGTGAGTGTGGTCGGGATCTATTGGCCAACAGGAGGCGTGATAAGCGACTTTGTAGAGAACCCCCTTGGATTCTGAGCATCCCCTGTTTGATTATCTGCACTGCTCGTGCTGCCTGGCCATTTGAGGCCGGCTTGAACGGTGCCGTTCTGACATGGTTAATTCCATTGCCTGCCATGAAGTCCTGGAATTCAGTGCTTGTGAAGCACGGGCCATTGTCGCTGACCAAGATGTCCGGTAGACCGTGGGCGGCGAACATTGCCCGTAGACTTTCTACCGTGGCAAAGGATGTACTTGAATTTAAAATGTCACACTCGATCCATTTGGAGTAGGCGTCTACTACAACCAAAAACATTTTTCCCATGAAAGGACCTGCGTAGTCCACATGGATGCGTGACCAAGGCTTGGTGGGCCATGGCCAGGGGCTAAGGGGGGCTTCCCTGGGCGCATTGCCCAGCTGGGCACACGTGTTGCACCTGCGAACACTAAGTTCCAGATCAGCGTCTATCCCTGGCCATCAAACGTGTGACCTGGCAATTGCCTTCATCATGACAATGCCCGGGTGCTCATTGTGGAGTTCTCTGATGAACACCTCTCTGCCCATCTGGGGCATGACTACTCGGTTTCCCCACAGTAGGCAATCGGCCTGAATCGCGAGTTCATCCTTGCGCCTATGAAACGGTTTAAACTCCTCAGGGCATGCCCCGTACGTGGCTGCCCAGTCCCCATTCAGGACACATTTCTTAACTAAAGACAATAGCGGGTCTCTATTTGTCCAGACGTTAATCTGACGGGCTGTCACAGGTGAGCCTTCGCTTTCGAAAGCTTCAACAGCTATGACCATCTCAGCAGCATGCTCGGTAGCCCCCTCAGTGGTGGCTAGTGGGAGCCTGCTGAGTGCATCGGCGCAGTTTTCAGTGCCCGGTCTGTGCCAAATTGTGTAAACATAGAAACATAGAAACATAGAAAATAGGTGCAGGAGCAGGCCATTCAGCCCTTCTAGCCTGCACCGCCATTCAATGAGTTCATGGCTGAACATGAAACTTCAGTACCCCCTTCCTGCTTTCTCGCCATAACCCTTGATCCCCCGAGTAGTAAGGACTTCATCTAACTCCCTTTTGAATATATTTAGTGAATTGGCCTCAACTACTTTCTGTGGTAGAGAATTCCACAGGTTCACCACTCTCTGGGTGAAGAAGTTTCTCCTCATCTCGGTCCTAAATGGCTTACCCCTTATCCTCAGACTGTGACCCCTGGTTCTGGACTTCCCCAACATTGGGAACATTCTTTCTGCATCTAACCTGTCTAAACCCGTCAGAATTTTATATGTTTCTATGAGGTCCCCTCTCATTCTTCTGAACTCCAGTGAATACAAGCCCAATTGATCCAATCTTTCTTGATAGGTCAGTCCCGCCATCCCGGGAATCAGTCTGGTGAACCTTCGCTGCACTCCCTCAATAGCAAGAATGTCCTTCCTCAAGTTAGGAGACCAAAACTGTACACAATACTCCAGGTGTGGCCTCACCAAGGCCCTGTACAACTGTAGCAACACCTCCCTGCCCCTGTATTCAAATCCCCTCGCTATGAAGGCCAACATGCCATTTGCTTTCTTAACCGCCTGCTGTACCTGCATGCCAACCTTCAATGACTGATGTACCATGACACCCAGGTCTCGTTGCACCTTCCCTTTTCCTAATCTGTCACCATTCAGATAATAGTCTGTCTCTCTGTTTTTACCACCAAAGTGGATAACCTCACATTTATCCACATTATACTTCATCTGCCATGCATTTGCCCACTCACCTAACCTATCCAAGTCACTCTGCAGCCTAATAGCATCCTCCTCGCAGCTCACACTGCCACCCAACTTAGTATCATCCGCAAATTTGGAGATACTGCATTTAATCCCCTCGTCTAAATCATTAATGTACAATGTAAACAGCTGGGGCCCCAGCACAGAACCTTGCGGCACTCCACTAGTCACTGCCTGCCATTCTGAAAAGTACCCGTTTACTCCTACTCTTTGCTTCCTGTCTGACAACCAGTTCTCAATCCACGTCAGCACACTACCCCCAATCCCATGTGCTTTAACTTTGCACATTAATCTCTTGTGTGGGACCTTGTCGAAAGCCTTCTGAAAGTCCAAATATACCACATCAACTGGTTCTCCTTTGTCCACTTTACTGGAAACATCCTCAAAAAATTCCAGAAGATTTGTCAAGCATGATTTCCCTTTCACAAATCCATGCTGACTTGGACCTATCATGTCACCATTTTCCAGATGCACTGCTATGACATCCTTAATAATTGATTCCATCATTTTACCCACTACTGAGGTCAGGCTGACCGGTCTATAATTCCCTGTTTTCTCTCTCCCTCCTTTTTTAAAAAGTGGGGTTACATTGGCTACCCTCCACTCCATAGGAACTGATCCAGAGTCAATGGAATGTTGGAAAATGACTGTCAATGCATCCGCTATTTCCAAGGCCACCTCCTTAAGTACTCTAGGATGCAGGCCATCAGGCCCTGGGGATTTATCTGCCTTCAATCCCATCAATTTCCCCAACACAATTTCCCGACTAATAAAGATTTCCCTCAGTTCCTCTTCCTTACTAGACCCTCTGACCCCTTTTATATCCGGAAGGTTGTTTGTATCCTCCTTAGTGAATACCGAACCAAAGTACTTGTTCAATTGATCCGCCATTTCTTTGTTCCCCGTTATGACTTCCCCTGATTCTGACTGCAGGGGACCTACGTTTGTCTTCACCAACCTTTTTCTCTTTACATACCTATAGAAACTTTTGCAATCCGCCTTAATGTTCCCTGCAAGCTTCTTCTCGTACTCCATTTTCCCTGTCCTAATCAAACCCTTTGTCCTCCTCTGCTGAGTTCTAAATTTCTCCCAGTCCCCAGGTTCGCTGCTATTTCTGGCCAATTTGTATGCCACTTCCTTGGCTTTAATACTATCCCTGATTTCCCTAGATAGCCACGGTTGAGCCACCTTCCCCTTTTTATTTTTACGCCAGACAGGAATGTACAATTGTTGTACTTCATCCATGCGGTCTCTAAATGTCTGCCATTGCCCATCCACAGTCAACCCCCTAAGTATCATTCGCCAATCTATCCTAGCCAATTCTCGCCTCATACCTTCAAAGTTACCCTTCTTTAAGTTCTGGACCATGGTCTCTGAATTTACTGTTTCATTCTCCATCCTAATGCAGAATTCCACCATATTATGGTCACTCTTCCCCAAGGGGCCTCGCACAATGAGATTGCTAATTAATCCTCTCTCATTACACAACACCCAGTCTAAGATGGCCTCCCCCCTAGTTGGTTCCTCAACATATTGGTCTAGAAAACCATCCCTTATGCACTCCAGGAAATCCTCCTCCACCGTATTGCTTCCAGTTTGGCTAGCCCAATCTATGTGCATATTAAAGTCACCCATTATAACTGCTACACCTTTATTGCATGCACCCCTAATTTCCTGTTTGATGCCCTCCCCAACATCCCTATTACTGTTTGGAGGTCTGTACACAACTCCTACTAACGTTTTTTGCCCTTTGGTGTTCTGCAGCTCTACCCATATAGATTCCACATCATCCAAGCTAATGTCTTTCCTAACTATTGCATTAATCTCCTCTTTAACCAGCAATGCTACCCCACCTCCTTTTCCTTTTATTCTATCCTTCCTGAATGTTGAATACCCCTGAATGTTGAGTTCCCAGCCCTGATCATCCTGGAGCCACGTCTCCGTAATCCCAATCACATCATATTTGTTAACATCTATTTGCACAATTAATTCATCCACCTTATTGTGGATACTCCTTGCATTAAGACACAAAGCCTTCAGGCTTGTTTTATTAACACCCTTTGTCCTTTTAGAATTTTGCTGTACAGTGGCCCTTTTTGTTCTTTGCCTTGGGTTTCTCTGCCCTACACTTTTCCTCATCTCCTTTCTGTCTTTTGCTTTTGGCTCCTTTTTGTTTCCCTCTGTCTCCCTGCATTGGTTCCCATCCCCCTGCCATATTAGTTTAAATCCTCCCCAACAGCACTAGCAAACACTCCCCCGAGGACATTGGTTCCAGTCCTGCCCAGGTGCAGACCGTCCGGTTTGTACTGGTCCCACCTCCCCCAGAACCGGTCCCAATGCCCCAGGAATTTGAAACCCTCCCTGCTGCACCACTGCTCAAGCCACGTATTCATCTGCGCTATCCTGCGATTCCTACTCTGACTATCACGTGGCACTGGTAGCAATCCCGAGATTACTACTTTTGAGGTCCTACTTTTTAATTTAGCTCCTAGCTCCTTAAATTCGTTTCGTAGGACCTCATCCCTTTTTTTGCCTATGTCGTTGGTACCAATGTGCACCACGACAACTGGCTGTTCTCCCTCCCATTTCAGAATGTCCTGCACCCGCTCCGAGACATCCTTGACCCTTGCACCAGGGAGGCAACATACCATCCTGGAGTCTCGGTTGCGGCCGCAGAAACGCCTATCTATTCCCCTCACAATTGAATCCCCTATCACTATCGCTCTCCCACTCTTTTTCTTGCCCTCCTGTGCAGCAGAGCCAGCCACAGTGCCATGAACTTGGCTGCTGCTGCCCTCCCCTGATGAGTCATTCCCCTCAACAGTACCCAAAGCGGTGTATCTGTTTTGCAGGGGGATGACCGCAGGGGACCCCTGCACTACCTTCCTTGCTCTACTCTTCCTGCTGGTCTTCCATTCCCTATCTGGCTGTGGACCCTTTCCCTGCGGTAAGACCAACTCACTACACGTGATACTCACGTCATTCTCAGCATCGTGGATGCTCCAGAGTGAATCCACCTTCAGCTCCAATTCCGTAACGCGGACCGTCAGGAGCTGGAGGCGGATACACTTCCCGCACACATAGTCGTCAGGGACACCGGAAGCGTCCCTGAGTTCCCACATGGTACAGGAGGAGCATAACACCCGACCGAGCTCTCCTGCCATGTCTTAACCCTTAGATACACTTAAACTGGTAATAACAATGTTAAAAGTTACTGACCAATATAAGAAGAAAAAGAAAAACTACTCACCAATCACCAGCCAATCACTTACCCCCTAGGCTGTGACGTCACCTTTGTTTTTTTGCCTTCTCCCTGTAGCTGCACCGGTACGCCTCTCACCGACCCCGGACTCGCGCTGCTCCGAGCTCCCGCCTCCTCGACTGACTGCTCGAACTGCTCGACTCCCGCTGGCCTTTATAGGCCTCTCGCCGACCCCGGACTCGCGCTGCTCCGAGCTCCCGCCTCCTCGACTGACTGCTCCGAGCTCCCACTGGCCTTTATAGGCCTCTCGCCGACCCCGGACTCGCGCTGCTCCGAGCTCCCGCCTCCTCGACTGACTGCTCCGAGCTCCCGCTGGCCTTTATAGGCCTCTCGCCGACCCCGGACTCGCGCTGCTCCGAGCTCCCGCCTCCTCGACTCATAGTCATAGGCGGCTAACGTAAGTGTCCACCTCTGTATGTGGGCCGATGCATTCGCATTTATGGTCTTGTTGTCGGCCAAAAGGGACGTTAGAGGTTTGTGATCTGTCTCCAACTCAAATTTCCTGCCAAACAGATACTGGTGCATTTTTTTTACTGCATATCCACATGCGAGCGCCTCCTTTTCTACCATCCCGTAGCCCCTTTCTGCCTGGGACAGACTTCTGGAGGCATAAGCTACCGGCTGTAACTGACCATTGGCATTCACATGCTGTAACACACACCCGACCCCATAGGACGACGTATCGCACGTTAACACAATTTTCTTACATGGGTCATATAACGTTAACAGATTGTTGGAACATAACAAATTACGTGCTCTATCAAAAGCCCTTTCCTGGCTGTCCCCCCAGACCCAATCGCGACCTTTGCGTAGGAGCACATGTAGCGGCTCTAGCAGCGTGCTCAATTTGGGAAGAAAGTTACCAAAATAGTTCAGGAGCCCCAGGAACGAACGCAGCTCCGTTGTGTTACGGGGTCTGGGTGGTCTCTGGATCGCTTCCGTTTTGGACGCAGTAGGTCTGATCCCGTCTGCTGCTACCCTCATCCCCAGGAATTCTACCTTGGGAGCTAGGAAGACGCACTTCGCCTTTTTCAGTCGCAGCCCAACCCGGTCCAGTCTGCGTAGCACCTCCTCCAGGTTGTGGAGGTGTTCTTCAGTATCGTAACCCGTAATGAGGATGTCGTCCTGAAAAACCACCGTCCTTGGAATCGACTTGAGGAGGCTTTCCATATTTCGCTGGAAGATCGCGGCGGCCGAGCGAATCCCGAACGGACATCTGTTGTACTCAAACAACCCCTTGTGTGTCGTGATGGTGGTCAGCTTCTTCGACTCACTCGCCAGCTCCTGGGTCATGTAAGCTGAGGTCAGGTCCAATTTTGAAAAAAGTTTGCCACCGGATAGCGTCGCAAAGAGGTCCTCCGCTCTCGGTAGCGGGTACTGGTCTTGGAGTGACACACTATTGATGGTGGCCTTGTAATCGCCACATATCCTGACCGACCCATCCGCCTTGAGCACCGGCACGATCGGGCTCGCCCAGTCACTGAATTCGACTGGCGAGATGATGCCTTCCCTCAGCAGGCGGTCCAATTCGCCTTCTATCTTTTCCCGCTTCACGTATGGCACCGCTCTGGCCTTGTGGCGTACTGGCCTGGCGTCCGGGTTTATGTGAATCACTACCTTGGTCCCCATGAAAGTGCCGATGCCGGGTTGAAATAATGAGTCAAATTTGTCCAGAACCTGTGAGCATGATACTCGCTCCACAGAAGAAATTGCATTGACATCGCCCCATTTCCAGTTCATGACAGCAAGCCAACTCCTCCCCAGTAGTGCGGGACCGTCCCCTGGGACAATCCAGAATGGCAACCTGTTCTCCGAATCTTTGTGGGTCAAGACTACCGTGGTGCTGCCTAGCACCGGAATGATCTCCTTTGTGCATGTCCGCAGCTGTGCGTCAATCGGCAATAATTTTGGCCTCCTGGCCTTGGACGGCCACAACTTGTCGAACTGTTTGATACTCATCAGGGACTTGCTGGCCCCCGTGTCTAGCTCCATTAATACTGGGATGCCATTGAGGAGCACTTTCATCATTATCGGTGGCGTCCTGGTGTATGAACTGTATACGTGCTCCACATGAACTCGCTGAACTTCAGCTTCCAGCGATTTCCCCCAGTGTCCATTTGGCCTCGTAGGGCTTACATTGGGCCCGTCCTCCTCGTACATCAACCTGGCTGCAGGCTTCCTGCACATATGCACCAAGTGACCGCTGACGTTGCAGTTTCTGCAGGTATATTGCTGATACCTGCAAGCTCTCGCTGGGTGTTTGCCTCCACACCTCCAGCATGAGCTAGAGGCCCCATTGTTGGAAACAAAGGTCCATTACCAGTCGATCGTCTCTGACTGTCTCTGTAACTGTCCTTAAGCGCACCATTGACAGGTGTTGATGGCCCCATTACAGGCCGCATTGTCCCTTGCAATGGCATGAATTGCCGTTCAGCTAGCCATTGTCTCTGTTGAATTCCCCCTTTGGGTTCGACTACATGCTGGGGCATGTCCGATTGCCCTTGTCTGCCTGGAGAGCTGTGTTCCGCGTTAACAATGTTGACTCCCTGGTCGTTTGCCGCATTTGAGCCAAGATTTTTGTCATACATCATTCTGGTCTCTTCCTCCCCCGAGATAAATGTCTGGGCTATCAGAGCCGCCGCTCCCAAGGTCAAATCTTTGGTCTCAATCAGTTTCCTGAAAACCCCAGCGTGCCCGATGCCCTCAATAAAAAAGTCTCGCAGCATCTCCGCTCTGCATGTATCTGGGAACTTACATAGGCTCGCCAGTCGCCGGAGGTCTGCCACGAAGTCTGGAACGCTTTGCCCTTCTCACTGCCGGTGAGTGTAAAACCGGTGTCTCACCATGTGCATGCTGCTCGCCGGTTTAAACTGTTCTCCGATCAACTTACTGAGCTCTTCGAACGTCTTGTCCGCCGGCTTCTCTGGCGCTAGAAGGTCCTTCATCAGGGAGTACGTCCTGGATCCACAAACCGTCAGGAGATGGGCCCTGCGTTTGTCGGCCGAATCCTGTCCCAACCATTCCTTAGTGACCAAACTTTGCTGTAGTTCTCAATAAAGTCGTCCCAATCATCACCAACACAGTACCTCTCTTCTGTGCTGCTAGTGGCCCTGCTCGCATGGTTTAAATCCCAGTTTCTCATCGCCAGTGATATGTCCTTACTATGCAGTATAAATGCACACGAGGCCCATACTTGAGAGAATCTCACTCTGTGACCAGTTACCTTTATTACCAAGACCTCAAGTGATGAAGGTGGGTGGAGCTTCCCCTTTTATACCTGAAAGTCCAGGTTAGGAGTGTCTCCCACAAGTTCACCACCTAGTGGTCAATGTTCTCAAGGTGTACAACTTAGGTCAGATTATACATGGGTTACACTGATCGTTCAATACATGACAACTACACCCCTCCCTATCTCTGTAACCTCCTGCAACACTTACACCCCTCCCGATCTCTGTAACCCCCTCCATCCCCTACACCCCTCCCTATCTCTGTAACCCCCTCCATCCCCTACACCCCTCCCTATCTCTGTAACCTCCTCCAGCCCCTACATGCCTCCCTATCTCTGTAACCCCATCCAGCCTCTACACCCCTCCCTATCTCTGTAACCTCCTCCAGCCCCTACACCCCTCCCTATCTCTGTAACCCCCTCCAGCCCCTACACCCCTCCCTATCTCTGTAACCCCCTCCAGCCCCCGGATCAGCAGTGGGACAGAAGGTTGATGCGAGCGAGGGTTAATGAAGCCACTTACCGCTCCAGCCCTCCACCGCGGCCACGACAGTCACCATCGCCACCAGGACGGTCCCTCGGGAGCAAGCCGGCATCTCGACGGGAGGCCGAAGGATTGGCGAGCCGTCTGGGCTGTCGGTGTGTCTCGTCCAAGCGAGGAATGGTTCTGAATCGCTCAGGTACAGACGCTCGGCTTACCAACCCGACTCCTCCCACACACAGCCGTCGGCTTGGAAACTCCCCCAGCACTCACATCGCCCAACCTCGCCAACACCAGACAAGGCTTCTTTCGTCAATTCATTCACTTCCTCTTCCTCGTGTCTTGCTCAAGACGTCCATTAAAGGGATGGTTTCCATTAAAGGGAGAGTATCGGCATCAAACGATGTGACTGGTGGGACACGCAGTGATCAGGTGTCGTTCTGGGGCCCGCTTGTTAGGGGGACATGGGCTACTCATCATCATAGGCAGGCCCTCAAACTGGCCACCAAGCTCATGGTCTACAGGGCTGTAGTGATACCCGCCCTCCTGTGTGGCTCAGAGACACGGACCATGTACAGTAGACACCTCAAGTCGCTGGAGAAATACCACCAACGCTGTCTCCGCAAGATCCTGCAAATCCCCCGGGAGGACAGACGCACCAACGTTAGTGTCCTCGACCAGGCCAACATCCCCGGCATCGAAGCACTGACCACACGCGACCAGCTCCGCTGGGCAGGGCCACATTGTCCGCATGTCCCCCCCGACACGAGACTCCCCAAAGCAAGCGCTCTACTCGGAACTCCTTCACGGGCAAACGAGCCAAAGGTGGGCAGAGGAAACGTTACAGGGGACCACCCTCAAAGCCTCCCTGATAAAGTGCAACATCCCCACCGACACCTGGGGGTCCCTGGGCCCAAAGACCAGTCCGCCCTAAGTGGAGGGAGTGCATCCGGGAGGGGCGCTGAGCACCTCGAGTCTCGTCGCCGAGAGCGTGCAGAAACCAAGCGCAGGCAGCGGAAGGAGCGTGCGGCAAACCAGTCCCACCCTCCCCTTCCCTCAACCACCGTCTGTCCCACCTGTGACAGGGACTGTGGTTCCCGTATTGGACTATTCAGCCACCTAAGGACTCATTGTTAGAGCGGAAGCAAGTCTTCCTCGATTCCGAGGGACTGCCTATAGAATCATAGAAACATGGAAATTAGGTGCAGGGCAGGCTATTCGGCCCTTTGAGCCTTCACCGCCATTCAATATGATCATGGCTGATCATGCAACTTCAGTACCCTACTCCTGCTTTCTCTCCATACCCCTTGATCCCTTTAGCTGTAAGGGCCACATCTAACTCCCTTTTGAGTATATCCAACGAACTGGCCTCAACAACTTTCTGTAGGAATTTGTTCTGGTAGAGAATTCCACAGGTTCACCACTCTCTGAGTGAGTGAAGCTATGATGATGCTGACAGTTAATTACTTCCAAATGTGGTCTAACCCAAGGTATATGGAGACAAGAACTGTGCACAGTGCTCCAAGTGTGGTCTAACCCAGGTATATGGAGACAAGAACTGTGCACAGTGCTCCAAGTGTGGTCTAACCCAGGTATATGGAGACAAGAACTGTGCACGGTGCTCCAAGTGTGGTCTAACCCAGGTATATGGAGACCAGACCTGTGCACGGTGCTCCAAGTGTGGTCTAACCCAGGTATATGGAGACCAGACCTGTGCACGGTGCTCCAAGTGTGGTCTAACCCAGGTATATGGAGACAAGAACTGTGCACGGTGCTCCAAGTGTGGTCTAACCCAGGTATATGGAGACAAGAACTGTGCACAGTGCTCCAAGTGTGGTCTAACCCAGGTATATGGAGACCAGACCTGTGCACGGTGCTCCAAGTGTGGTCTAACCCAGGTATATGGAGACAAGAACTGTGCATGGTGCTCCAAGTGTGGTCTAACCCAGGTATATGGAGACCAGACCTGTGCACGGTGCTCCAAGTGTGGTCTAACCCAGGTATATGGAGACCAGAACTGTGCACAGTGCTCCAAGTGTGGTCTGACCACACAGATGGACAGTGGTACAATTGTAGCAAGACTTGTTTACTGTTATACTTAAACCCTCTTGTACTAAAGAGTTAAATGTTGCATTTGACAGCCGACAGGCCAGGGGAAAATCACCTTCAACCCACCTCCCCGGGAAATTCCCCGGGACTTGTTTCCTGCATGACCGGTTTCGGCATCTTGATCCGGTGCCAAGTGTCGGATGAGTTAGGATCTCTGTGCCAAAAAAACCTGCAGCCAATGAGACGCGCGGAGGGCGAGACTGAATTCCTTCACTGGGAAGGGAGGCTTGAAAACTCATCGGCCGAGGTGCTGGGGCAGAGCGGTGATTGGGACGGGCTCTGCGTGCACTCTCTGAACCTTCCTGCAGCAGCATGACCTCGTTGGCCAACGTGGGAGCGCGTGTCTTCCTACTCATCGCGCTGTCTCTGGCCACGGCAACACGGGCAACAGATCTCGGTGAGTGCGCTGTGTGTGTGTGTGTGTGAATGAATGCCGACGTTTGTCTGCTCCTCTCTCCAAGGGTTAAGTCACGTGGGGAGATTGCAAAAAAACAGGGACGTGCCCCCCCCGGGAATTTAGAAGTTTAACGGGCGAACTGTTCGACGTTTTCAGGATATCAGGGGGAACAGAGGATGGGTAGAGAGAGACAATCTCCGCAGGTTGGGGGGCCTCGGACTAGGGGGCAGCTTCTAAATATTAGAGCCAGACCTTTCAGGAGTGTAATTAGGAAACACGTCTCCACACACAGAGGGTGGTAGGCGTTTGGAACTCGCTTTCACAATCAGCAGTCGATGCTGGGGGTCAATTGTTAATTTTAACCCTGCGATTAAAGGGTTATGGGCCAAAGGCGGGTAGATGGAGTGAGGTCGCAGATCAGCCCTGAGCTCATCGAATGGTGCAACAGGCTCGAGGGGCTGAATGGCCTCCTCCTGTCCCTAATGTAACAGGCTCGAGGGGCTGAATGGCCTCCTCCTGTTCCTAATGTAACAGGCTCGAGGGGCTGAACGGCCTCCTCCTGTTCCTAATGTAACAGACTCGAGGGGCTGAACGGCCTCCTCCTGTCCCTAATGTAACAGGCTCGAGGGGCTGAACGGCCTCCTCCTGTTCCTAATGTAACAGACTCGAGGGGCTGAACGGCCTCCTCCTGTCCCTAATGTAACAGGCTCGAGGGGCTGAACGGCCTCCTCCTGTCCCTAATGTAACAGGCTCGAGGGGCTGAACGGCCTCCTCCTGTCCCTAATGTAACAGGCTCGAGGGGCTGAACGGCCTCCTCCTGTTCCTAATGTAACAGGCTCGAGGGGCTGAATGGCCTCCTCCTGTCCCTAATGTAACAGGCTCGAGGGGCTGAACGGCCTCCTCCTGTTCCTATGTTCTCGCTGTGCATCGTGGGTCACAGGATTGGTCTTGTAGCCGTCTCCTATCTCTGAGCCGACCCTGCCCCCTGGCCGTGGGTTTGGGGGGGCGCCGTGCGGCTCTAAGCCATCGCTGGGCGCTGAGGGCGAACTATCTCTGTAACCCCCTCCAGCCCCTACACCCCTCCCTATCTCTGTAACCCCCTCCAGCCCCTACACCCCTCCCTATCTCTGTAACCCCCTCCAGCCCCTACCCCCTCCCTATCTCTGTAACCTCCTCCAGCCCCTACACCCCTCCCTATCTCTGTAACCCCCTCCAGCCCCTACACCCCTCCCGATCTCTGTAACCTCCTCCAGCCCCTACATCCCTCCCTATCTCTGTAACCCCCTCCAGCCCCTACACCCCTCCCTATCTCTGTAACCCCCTCCAGCCCCACATCCCCCCGAGATCTCTGCACTCCTCTAATTCTGACCTCCTGACCATCCCTGATTATAATCGCTCCACCATCGGTGGCCGTGCCTTCTGTTGCCTGGGCCCCGAGCTCTGGAACTCCCTCCCTAAACCTCTCCGCCTCTCTC
The DNA here is from genome assembly GCF_044704955.1 of Pristiophorus japonicus. Taxonomy (NCBI): domain Eukaryota; kingdom Metazoa; phylum Chordata; class Chondrichthyes; family Pristiophoridae; genus Pristiophorus; species Pristiophorus japonicus. The sequence continues at coordinate 2,416,404 of NC_092008.1, read as the reverse complement.
TCCTCCTTTAAGACGCTCCTTAAAACCCACCTCTGTGACCCAGCTTTTGGTCACCTGTCCCTAATTTCTACTTGTGTGGCTCGGTGTCTAACCTTTATCGCATCATCACCATCATGGGCAGTCCCTCGGGATCGAGGACGACTTGCTTCCACTCTTAGCATGAGTCCTTGGGTGACTGAACAGCCCAATACGCGAGCCACAGTCCCTGTCACAGGTGGGACAGACAGTGGTTGAGGGAAGGGGAGGGTGGGACTGGTTTGCCGCATGCTCCTTCCGCTGCCTGCGCTTGGTTTCTGCACGCTCTCGGCGACGAGACTCGAGGTGCTCAGCGCCCCTCCCGGATGCACTTCCCCCACTTAGGGCGGACTGGTCTTTGGGCCCAGGGACTCCCAGGTGTCGGTGGGGGATGTTGCACTTTATTAGGGAGGCTTTGAGGGTGGTCCCTTGTAACGTTTCCTCTGCCCACCTTTGGCTCGTTTGCCCGTGAAGGAGTTCCGAGTAGAGCGTTTGCTTTGGGAGTCTCGTGTCGGGGGGACATGCGGACAATGTGGGCCCTGCCCAGCGGAGCTGGTCGAGTGTGGTCAGTGCTTCGATGCTGGGGATGTTGGGCCTGGTCGAGGACGCTAACGTTGGTGCGTCTGTCCTCCCGGGGGATTTGCAGGATCTTGCGCAGACAGCGTTTGTCGCAAAACGCTCCTGTGACGCGCACGGCGAACGTTGACGGCGCTATATCAATGCACATTGTTGCTCGTTTGGGGCTTGAATTTCAGGTCACCTGGCAACGCAGAACTGCCCACCAGTAGGTTTGCACCGCCTTGGGCCTTGTCCTTTAACCGAGGGAAGTAGCCTGAGATACCGTCAGCAATGTGCGCCATGTTCTTCTGTACCCCACTCTCGCGCCCGAAGAGTAGAGTGGTCGGCGCCTGATTTAGCGCCCACTTCCGTCGCGGGGCGTTCCCGAGGCGGTGGGGGCAGGAAGTCGTTATCAGCCAACGATACTTGTCGGCGACTTTGAAAGTTATCGCCCGATTCCCGCGCGACGAAGTTCGCGTGCTCCTGCGCCCTACTGAGTTTTGTCACCTTATCGCTGTGTCTGTTTCGTGCGGCACTGCGCGTGGACCGGAGGGACTCACCCTCCGTGGCCTGGGACCCCCGTGACTGTGACCGGACAGGGCACCAAATTGCCCACCGCCCGAGAGTAGTCACGCCCCCCCCCCCCCCCCCCCCCCCCCGTGAGCGCACCCGGCCCAACCAGTCCGCCTCACACAACTGCGACACCCCCTTACACTGAAACATTCTAACGCTCCATCCCAACCGGAGCCACGTGATCTCCTGGGAGAGGCAAAAACCAGATAAAAACCCAGGCCAATTTCAGGGAGAGAAAAATCTGGGAAAATTCCTCTCCGACCCATCCAGGCGATCGACACTAGACCAGCAGATCACCCTGGCCGTATTCTATTCCCTGCAGTACTGACCATTATATCTGCGTCGGCCAACAAAAGGTCACCCAGTCTAATCCCAATGACCAGCTCTAGGTCCGTAACCCTGCAGGTTACGGCACTTTAAGTGCCCATCCAACCATCTCTTAAAAGTGGTGAGGGTTTCTGCATCCACCACTCTTCCAGGCAGCGAGTTCCAGATCCCCACAACCTTCTGCGTAAAGAAGCCCCCTCCCTCAAATCCCCTCTAAACCTTCCACCAACCACCTTAAAACTATGCCGCCTCGTAATAGCCCCCTCCATCAATGGAAATAGGTCCTTACTATCCACTATGTCCAGGCCCCTCAATATTTTGCACACCTCAATGAGGTCTCCTCTCAACCTCCTCTGTTCCAATGAGAACAAACCCAGCCTATCCAATCTGTCCTCATAACTAAGATTCTCCATTCCAGGCAGCATCCTAGTAAATCTCCTCTGCACCCTCTCTAGTGCAGTCACGTCCTTCCTATCATTTGAGTACAGGAGCAAGAACGTCTTACTCCAGTTATACAGGGCCTTGGTGAGACCGCACCTGGAGATTCTTGAAGGACGTTCTTGCTATTGAGGGAGTGCAGCGAAGGTTCACCAGACTGATTCCTGGGATGGGCAGGACTGTCGTATGAGGAGAGATTGGGTCGACTGGGCCTGTATTCACCGGAGTTTAGAAGAATGAGAGGGGATCTCATTGAAAGGTATAAAATTCTGATGGGGTTGGACAGACTGGATGCGGGGAGGATGTTTTCCCCGGGGCTGGGAAGTCTAGAACAAGGGGTCACAGTCTCAGGATACGGGGTAGGAAATTTAGGAGCGAGATGAGGAGAAATGTTTTCACTCCGAGGTGGTGAACCTGTGGAATTCTCTCCCACAGAAGGCTGTGGAGGCCAAGTCACTGAATATATTTAAGAGGGAGATAGATAGATTTCTAGACACAAAAGGCATCAAGGGGTATGGGGAGAAAGCGGGAATATGGTGTTGAGATAGAGGATCAGCCATGATCGTATTGAATGGTGCAGGCTCGAGGGGCCGAATGGCCTACTCCTGATCCTATTTTCAACGTTTCTATGTTTAACTGGCTGTGGTGATGAGGTTGCATGGCTACTAATTTGCACACGGAGTCGACCGTGCAAAAGTTAACTCCTTATCCTGAATGTCTTGTTTTCCAAAAATGTGCATTCCGTAGAGTTCTTTGTACTCCTGGTGTTCTTGCAGACTTGTAGTCTCTGGGGTATCACTGTCTTTGTCTGTATGCCTAACCAAGTGACGTTCTTGAACACAGAGATCGCTTTCAATGGCTGGTGCCTGTTCACCTCCCAGGTAGCCCCACAGTTTTTCTTAACTTTAAAACAGTTGGCATGTGGCCTCCGCCTGTGCCTTGTTCCAAGAAAAATAGCTGTATCTGACCGTGTCCCAGTGATATGCGCGGCAGAGTTGCCCGCCGGGAATTTGAGTGCGGGTTTCTGGTCCTGATCATTTGCACACAGAGAATCTGACGCTTAAACATAACAGTGACAAGTTGCAAATCAAGTTCTGGCGTTTAGAAGAAGGAGAGGCGATTGCATTTAAACATCTCCGATTCTGAGGGGGATCGACAGGGTAGATGCAGGGAGGATGTTACCCCCGGCTGGAGAGTCTAGAACCAGGGGTCACACAGTCTCAGGATAAGGGGTCGGCCATTTAGGACTGAGATGAAGAGGAATTTCTTCACTCGGAGGGTGGTGAATCTTTGGAATTCTCTGCACCAGAGGGCAGTGGAGGCTCAGTCGTTGAGTATATTCAAGGCTGGGATCGGTAGTTTTTTGGACTCGAGGGGAATCGAGGGATCGGGCGGGAAAGTGGAGTTGAGGTCGAAGATTTTTGAGCAATAAGGGAGTGGAGGGTTACATAGAAACATAGAAAATAGGTGCAGGAGTAGGCCATTCGGCCCTTCGAGCCTGCACCACCATTCAATATGATCATGGCTGATCATGCAACTTCAGTACCCCATTCCTGCTTTCTCTCCATACCCCTTCATCCCTTTAGCCGTAAGGGCCACATCTAACTCCCTTTTGAATATATCTAACGAACTGGCCTCAACAACTCTCTGTGGTAGAGAATTCCACAGGTTCACAACTCTCTGGGTGAAGAAGTTTCTCCTCATCTCGGTCCTAAATGACTTACCCCTTATCCTTAGACTGTGACCCCTGGTTCTGGACTTCCCCAACATCGGGAACATTCTTCCTGCATCTAACCTGTCCAATCCCGTCAGAATTTTATATGTTTCTATGAGATCCCCTCTCATTCTTCTAAATTCCAGTGAATATAAGCCCAGTCGATCCAGTCTTTCTTCATATGTCAGTCCTGCCATCCCGGGAATCAGTCTGGTGAACCTTCGCTGCACTTCCTCAATAGCAAGAACGTCCTTCCTCAGATTAGGAGACCAAAACTGAACACAATATTCCAGGTGTGGCCTCACCAAGGCCCTGTACAACTGCAGTAAGACCTCCCTGCTCCTGTACTCAAATCCTCTCGCTATGAAGGCCCACATGCCATTTGCCGCCTTCACCGCCAACCTTCAATGACTGATGTACCATGACACCCAGGTCTCGTTGCACCTCCCCTTTTCCTAATCTGTCACCCATTCAGATAATATTCTGCCTTCGTGTTTTTGCCCCCAAAGTTATGGGGAGGGGGCGGGGAAGTGGAGCTGAGTCCATGATCGGATCAGCCACGATCGTATTAAATGGCGGAGCAGGCTCGAGGGGCCGAATGGCCGACTCCTGTTCCTAATGCTTATACTCTTTGTGACTTGTCTGCCGTTTTGCCCATGTCTAGATTTTGAAAAAATTGCAGCAAGGTTGTACTACAGCTACTCTCCTGACTCAGAAACCAGTGTAGACATTTTCAACGTCAATTCCACCCCCTTCATGATCTACGATTTCGGAGCGCGAACCTTCGTCATCAACGGGAAAGAGACGGACGGGAGTGAGGAGCTGGGTCCGGAGGAAGTGACTTATTACCAAGAGAGGGCTCGAGGATTCCAATCACGGCTGCAGAGCATCACCAAGGAAATGATAACCCTGACACACGCTGCTAAAGTCCCCAGCAGTAAGTTGCAGACTGGTGCCGTTCAATGCAGCTGGCCATAAGGTATTCCCTCAGTCCCGCCTCTCCGACAGTACGGCGCTCCCTCAGTACCTCCCCTCCGACAGTGCGGCGCTCCCTCAGTACCTCCCCTCCGACAGTGCGGGGCTCCCTCAGTACTGCCTCTCCAACAGTGCGGGGCTCCCTCAGTACTGCCTCTCCGACAGTGCGGGGCTCCCTCAGTACTGCCTCTCCGACAGTGCGGGGCTCCCTCAGTACCTCCCCTCCGACAGTGCGGTGCTCCCTCAGTACCTCCCCTCCGACAGCGCAGTGCGGCACTCCCTCAGTACTGCCTCTCCGACAGTGCGGCACTCCCTCAGTACTGCCCCTCCCACAGTGCGGCGCTCCCTCAGTACCTCCCCTCCGACAGCGCAGTACGGCACTCCCTCAGTACTGCCCCTCCGACAGTGCGGCGCTCCCTCAGTACCGCCCCTCCGACAGTGCGGCGCTCCCTCAGTACCGCCCCTCCGACAGCGCAGTACGGCACTCCCTCAGTACCGCCCCTCCGACAGTGCGACGCTCCCTCAGTACCACCCCTCTGACAGTGCGGCGCTCCCTCAGTACCGCCCCTCCGACAGTGCGGCGCTCCCTCAGTACCGCCCCTCCGACACTCTGGCACTCCCTCAGTACCGCCCCTCCGACACTGTGGCACTCCCTCAGTGCCACCCCTCCGACACTGTGGCACTCCCTCAGTACCGCTCCTCCGACACTGTGGCACTCCCTCAGTACTGCCCCTCCGACACTGTGGCACTCCCTCAGTACTGCCCCTCCGACACTGTGGCACTCCCTCAGTGCCGCCCCTCCGACACTGTGGCACTCCCTCAGTACCGCCCCTCCGACACTGTGGCACTCCCTCAGTGCCGCCCCTCCGACACTGTGGCACTCCCTCAGTACCGCCCCTCCGACAGCGCAGTGCAAATGCACTTCTCTCCCCGCGCTCCCCCAGTTCCTGTTCTGGTTCCTGGGGCCCCCCCTCCGACAACAAGGGAACCTTTGGAGACCGGTAACGCTATCATTTCCGTTGCAGAGAAGCCAGAAGCCGAAATCTACACGGAGAAAGACTACGCACCGGGCCGGCCAAACATTCTGTATTGTTACGCCGAGAAATTCTACCCGTACGAGATTGAAATGAAGTTCCTGGTCAATGGGAGGGGATTTGCCGGGCAGGTCCATTCACTCCCGGTCCTGGTGGAGGACGATTGGACCTTCAATGTCTTTGCCTACATCCGGATTGAGCCACAGGACGGGGACACTTACAGTTGCCAGATTGATCACCCCAGCCTCGACAAACCGCTGACAGTTGTGCTGGGTAGGTCAAGTAGGGACACACGGGCAATGGTGGATGGGTAAAGGTCAGCTGGTCCATCCAGGATGTCCCACACAATTGTGTATCACTCAGTACTGCCCCTCCGACAGTGCGGCGTTCCCTCAGTACTGCCCCTCCGACAGTGCAGCGCTCCCTCAGTATCGCCCCTCCGACAGTGCGGCGCTCCCTCAGTACTGCCCCTCCGACAGTGCGGCGCTCCCTCAGTATCGCCCCTCCGACAGTGCGGCGTTCCCTCAGTACTGCCCCTCCGACAGCTCAGTGCGGTGCTCCCTCAGTACCGCCCCTCCGACAGTGCGGCGTTCCCTCAGTACTGCCCCTCCGACAGCTCAGTGCGGTGCTCCCTCAGTACCGCCCCTCCGACAGTGCGGCGCTCCCTCAGTACTGCCCCTCCGACAGTGCGGCGCTCCCTCAGTACTGCCCCTCCGACAGTGCGGCACTCCCTCAGTACTGCCCCTCCGACAGCTCAGTGCGGTGCTCCCTCAGTACTGCACTGGGAGTGTCAGCCTGGATTTATGTGCTCGAGTCTCTGGAGTGGGACTCGAACCCACAACCTTCTGGCTCTGAGGCGAGGGTGCTGCCCACTGAGCCACGACGGACACAAACGCTGGGCAAGGAGAGGGGCAGCCTGAGGTATCTCCACGGTTGAATATCCTTCCAGCTTTCCTCCATACGCCAGCTCGTTGGAGCTTTCCGGCGATCGTTGTGTGCTCCAGGTGCGCTGAAACCCTTTCGCAGTGCAGTCACTGCCCTTAGAGACACAAACATGAAGAACAGCCATTGGTGGTGAGCTAATGGGTCACTGAGTACCTGATCGAGAAACAGGGGCAGGAGTCGGCCATTCGGCCCCTCGAGCCTGCACCACCATTCAATAAGATCCTGGCTGATCATTCCCTCAGTACCCCATTCCTGCTTTCTCTCCATACCCTTTAATCCCTTTAGCCGTAAGGGCCACATCTAACTCCCTTTTGAATATATCTAACAAACTGGCCTCAACAACTCTCTGTGGTAGAGAATTCCACAGGTTCACAATTCTCTGAGTGAAGAAGTTTCTCCTCATCTCGGTCCTAAATGGCTTACCCCTTATCCTTAGACTGTGACCCCTGGTTCTGGACTTCCCCAACATCGGGAACATTCTTCCTGCATCTAACCTGTCCAGTCCCGTCAGAATTTTATATGTTTCTATGAGATCCCCTCTCATCCTTCTAAACTCCAGTGAATATAAGCCCAGTCGATCCAGTCTTTCTTCATATGTCAGTCCTGCCATCCCGGGAATCTTCGCTGCACTCCCTCAATAGCAAGAATGTCCTTCCTCAAGTTAGGAGATCAAAACTGAACACAATATTCCAGGTGGGGCCTCACCAAGGCCCTGTACAACTGCAGTAAGACCTCCCTGCTCCTATACTCAAATCCTCTCGCTATGAAGGCCAACATATCATTTGCCTTCTTCACTGCCTGCTGTACCTGCATGCCAACTTTCAATGACTGATGTACCATGACACCCAGGTCTCGTTGCACCTCCCCTTTTCCTAATCTGCCGCCATTCAGATAATATTCTGCCTTCGTGCTTTTGCCCCCAAAGTGGATTACCTCACATTTATCCACATTATACTGCATCTGCCATGCATTTGCCCACTCACCTAACCTGTCCAAGTCACCCTGCAGCCTCTTAGCATCCTCCTCACAGCTCACACCGCCACCCAGCTTAGTGTCATCTGCAAACTTGGAGATATTACATTCAATTCCTTCGTCTAAATCATTAATGTATATTGTAAATAGCTGGGGTCCCAGCACTGAACCTTGTGGTACCCCACTAGTCAAATGGGCCACCCCTTAGTCTGAGACTGTGCCCCCTAGTTCTAGATTCCCCCACGAGGGGGAAACATCCTCTCTGCATCTACCCTGTCCAGCCCCCCTCAGAATCTGATACGTTTCGATAAGATCACCTCTCATTCTCCTAAACTCCAATGAGTACAGGCCCAACCTGCTCAACCTTTCCTCATAAGAATTTGTCGATTTTTACACAGGTCAGTCGGCAAGAAATCGGAGCAGGATGCCGGACTCTGGGACCATTGTTTGCACTGTGGGAGTTATCCTGGGAGCTCTGGGCTTGGCGATTACCCTGTTCCTGATCGCTAAAATATGCAAACGGTGAGATCCACGCAGCCTTATCCTTTTCTGTTTCTGCACCGTGTAATATTGAGCTACCCCCTCGTTGACCACTGCTCCACCCAGTGGTCTAGAGTGGTATCATCATCGGCAGTCCCTCGGAATCGAGGGAGACTTGCTTCCATTCTGAAAGTGGGTTCTTCGGTGGCTGAACAGTCCAATACAGGAATTACAGACCCTGTCACAGGTGGGACTGATAGTGGTTCGAGGAATCTGCCACCCAGCTCATGGTCTACAGGGCTGTAGTGATGCCCGCCCTCCTGTATGGCTCAGAGACATGGATCATGTACAGTAGACACCTCAAGTCGATGGAGAAATATCACCAACGCTGTCTCCGCAAGATCCTGCAAATCCCCCGGGAGGACAGATGCACCAACGTTAGCGTCCTCGACCAGGCCCAACATCCCCCAGCATCGAAGCACTGACCACACTCGACCAGCTCCGCTGGGCAGGGCCACATTGTCCACATGCCCCCGACACGAGACTCCCAAAGCAAGCGCTCTACTCGGAACTCCTTCACGGGCAAACGAGCCAAAGGTGGGCAGAGGAAACGTTACAGGGACCACCCTCAAAGCCTCCCTGATAAAGTGCAACATCCCCACCGACACCTGGGAGTCCCTGGCCCAAAGACCAGTCCGCCCTAAGTGGAGGGAGTGCATCCGGGAGGGCGCTGAGCACCTCGAGTCTCGTCGCCGAGAGCGTGCAGAAACCAAGCGCAGGCAGCGGAAGGAGCGTGCGGCAAACCAGTCCCACCCTCCCCTTCCCTCAACCACTGTCTGTCCCACCTGTGACAGGGACTGTGGCTCCCGTATTGGACTGTTCAGCCACGTGAGGCCTCATGTTAAGAGTGGAAGCAAGTCTTCCTCGATCCCGAGGGACTGCCGATGATGATGAGTGAAGGTGTGGGTAGGGAGACTCAACGTTCGGGCGTTTCGAAGGCGACGGGCAGCGACTGATACCTCCGTTAATTCCCTTCCAGGCCGGCTAAGCTTTGCGCTGGACGGGTCGGCAAGCAGTGAGCTCGAGGGAGAGGATGGAGACGTGACGGAGAAAGGTCAGTGTGATTAACCCCATTGCAAGTTCCACCCGGTGTCACCGTCACGGTGACCAGACACGGCATTGGTTCACGATCCAGTGTCCGGGAACTTTAACCCCGTCCCAAACATTCTCCAACGGTTCCATCTGACAGCAACCGAGCACACATTGAAACATCGCGGATTAACCCCGTCATCCGCAACAGAAATCCAGTGTCGAATGGACACAGGCCCACAGGAAAACACAGGCCCAGAACTCAACACCAATTGGCACTGTGTTTAATGGGAGTGTTTGATGGGACAGTGTATAGGGAGCTTTACTCTGTATCTAACCCCCTGTCCCTGCCCTGGGAGTGTTTGATGGGACAGTGTCGAGGGAGCTTTACTCTGTATCTAACCCCCTGTACCTGCCCTGGGAGTGTTTGACGGGACAGTGTAGAGGGAGCTTTACTCTGTATCTAACCCCCTGTACCTGCCCTGGGAGTGTTTGATGGGACAGTGTAGAGGGAGCTTTACTCTGTATCTAACCCCCTGTACCTGCCCTGGGAGTGTTTGATGGGACAGTGTCGAGGGAGCTTTACTCTGTATCTAACCCCCTGTACCTGCCCTGGGAGTGTTTGATGGGACAGGGTAGAGGGAGCTTTACTCTGTATCTAACCCCCTGTACCTGCCCTGGGAGTGTTTGATGGGACAGTGTAGAGGGAGCTTTACTCTGTATCTAATCCCCTGTACCTGCCCTGGGAGTGTTTGATGGGACAGTGTAGAGGGAGCTTTACTCTGTATCTAACCCCCTGTACCTGCCCTGGGAGTGTTTGATGGGACAGTGTAGAGGGAGCTTTACTCTGTATCTAACCCCGGATGCTGACACCGAGTGTAGGACAAATACCGAACATGTTTAAACGACCTGGACCGGATTCACGTTGCAATATGGTAAATACTTGCCGTCTGCTTTGTCTCCAGATTCGGCGTAAGTTCGATCAGAGACCATCCATTCTTCACCGACAGGAGGATCATGGGACGTTGTGTCAAACAGAAACATTAATTGGAGATTCATCGTTTGCTTGTGGGGTGATTTTAGCCGGTAACCGATATTGTTCACAGGGGCTGGGGTAATCTTCTGTCTATACTCTTGATCAGTAAACACAATGGCAACCAGCTTGTCAATTCTTCATCCATGATTCTTGCCGCGGGGAAATCTAATTGATAACTGGTGCTGAACAGCAACTTCAAATTGTATTAATATAGCGCCATTAACGTAACGAAATGTCGCAAGGGGCTTCACAGGAGTATTCGAGAGGGGCTGAACGGCCTCCTGTTCCTAATGTAACAGGCTCGAGGGGCTGAACGGCCTCCTCCTGTTCCTAATGTAACAGGCTCGAGGGGCTGAACGGCCTCCTCCTGTTCCTAATGTAACAGGCTCGAGGGGCTGAACGGCCTCCTCCTGTCCCTAATGTAACAGGCTCGAGGGGCTGAACGGCCTCCTCCTGTTCCTAATGTAACAGGCTCGAGGGGCTGAACGGCCTCCTCCTGTCCCTAATGTAACAGGCTCGAGGGGCTGAACGGCCCCCTCCTGTCTCTAATGTAACAGGCTCGAGGGGCTGAACGGCCTCCTCCTGTCCCTAATGTAACAGGCTCGAGGGGCTGAACGGCCTCCTCCTGTTCCTAATGTAACAGGCTCGAGGGGCTGAACGGCCTCCTCCTGTTCCTAATGTAACAGGCTCGAGGGGCTGAACGGCCTCCTCCTATCCCTAATGTAACAGGCTCGAGGGGCTGAACAGTCTCCTGTTCCTAATGTAACAGACTCGAGGGGCTGAACGGCCTCCTCCTGTTCCTAATGTAACAGGCTCGAGGGGCTGAACGGCCTCCTCCTGTTCCTAATGTAACAGGCTCGAGGGGCTGAACGGCCTCCTCCTATCCCTAATGTAACAGGCTCGAGGGGCTGAACAGTCTCCTGTTCCTAATGTAACAGGCTCGAGGGGCTGAACGGCCTCCTCCTATCCCTAATGTAACAGGCTCGAGGGGCTGAACAGTCTCCTGTCCCTAATGTAACAGGCTCGAGGGGCTGAACGGCCTCCTCCTGTCCCTAATGTAACAGGCTCGAGGGGCTGAACGGCCTCCTCCTGTTCCTAATGTAACAGGCTCGAGGGGCTGAACGGCCTCCTCCTGTCCCTAATGTAACAGGCTCGAGGGGCTGAACGGCCTCCTCCTGTTGCTACAAGAAGCTGACGCTGTCCCCATTGAGACCACTTCCCCCGCAGGTAGTTCCTGAGCCTAGCCGGGGACAGTGCGGGTTAAACCAGGCTGCCCTGTCAAACAGCTCGTGATCTGTACCACAGAGACCAGCGAGGTATACAACTAAGAACTGTGAATCCCCTCGAGGGTTCATGACAGGGAGAACTGCCCCTGCTCTCCTTCGACATCTATCCACCAGAGACCATCACACATCCGCCTCTCCCTCAGTACTGCCCCTCCGACAGTGCGGCGCTCCCTCAGTACCGCCCCTCCGACAGTGCGGGGCTCCCTCAGTACCGCCCCTCCGACAGTGCGGCACTCCCTCAGTACTGTCCCTCCGATAGTGCGGGGCTCCCTCAGTACCGCCCCTCCGACAGTGCGGCGCTCCCTCAGTACCGCCCCTCCGACAGTGCGGCACTCCCTCAGTACCGTCCCTCCGACAGTGCGGGACTCCCTCAGTACCGCCCCTCCGACAGTGCGGCACTCCCTCAGTACTGCCCCTCCGACAGTGCGGCACTCCCTCAGTACCACCCCTCCGACAGTGCGGCGCTCCCTCAGTACCACCCCTCCGACAGTGCGGCACTCCCTCAGTACTGCCCCTCCGACAGTGCGGCACTCCCTCAGTACCGTCCCTCCGACAGTGCGGCACTCCCTCAGTACCGCCCCTCCGACAGTGCGGCACTCCCTCAGTACCGTCCCTCCGACAGTGCGGGACTCCCTCAGTACTGCCCCTCCGACAGTGCGGGGCTCCCTCAGTACTGCCCCTCCGACAGTGCGGGGCTCCCTCAGCACTGCCCCTCCGACAGTGCGGCACTCCCTCAGTACTGCCCCTCCGACAGTGCGGGGCTCCCTCAGTACTGCCCCTCCGACAGTGCGGCACTCCCTCAGTACCGCCCCTCCGACAGTGCGGCACTCCCTCAGTACCGCTCCTCCGACAGTGCGGGACTCCCTCAGTACTGCCCCTCCGACAGTGCGGGGCTCCCTCAGTACCGCTCCTCCGACAGTACGGCACTCCCTCAGTACCGCCCCTCCGACAGTGCAGCGCTGCCTCAGTACTGCCCCTCCGACAGTGCGGCACTCCCTCAGTACCGCTCCTCCGACAGTGCGGGACTCCCTCAGTACTGCCCCTCCGACAGTGCGGGGCTCCCTCAGTACCGCTCCTCCGACAGTACGGCACTCCCTCAGTACCGCCCCTCCGACAGTGCAGCGCTGCCTCAGTACTGCCCCTCCGACGGTGCGGCACTCCCTCAGTACTGCCCCTCCGACAGTGTGGCACTCCCTCAGTACTGCCCCTCCGACACTGTGGGGCTCCCTCAGTACCGCCCCTCCGACAGTGCGGGGCTCCCTCAGTACTGCCCCTCCGACAGTACGGCTCTCCCTCAGTACCGCCCCTCCGACAGTGCGGTGCTCCCTCAGTACTGCCCCTCCGGTACTCCCTCAGTACCGCCCCTCCGACAGTGCGGCGCTCCCTCAGTACTGCCCCTCCGACAGTGCGGCGCTCCCTCAGTACTGCCCCTCCGACAGTGCGTCGCTCCCTCAGTACTGCCCCTCCGACAGTGCGGGGCTCCCTCAGTACTGCCCCTCCGACAGTGCGGGGCTCCCTCAGTACTGCCCCTCCGACAGTGCGGCACTCCCTCAGTACCGCCCCTCCAACAGTGCGGCGCTCCCTCAGTACCGCCCCTCCGACAGTGCGGTGCTCCCTCAGTACTGCCCCTCCGACAGTGCGGAGCTCCCTCAGTACCGCCCCTCCGACAGTGCGGTGCTCCCTCAGTACCGCCCCTCCGACAGTGCGGGGCTCTCTCAGTACCGCCCCTCCGACAGTGCGGGACTCCCTCAGTACTGCCCCTCCGACAGTGCGGCACTTCCTCAGCACTGCCCCTCCGACAGTGCGGCACTCCCTCAGTACTGCCCCTCCGACAGTGCGGGGCTCCCTCAGTACTGCCCCTCCGACAGTGCGGCACTCCCTCAGTACCGCCCCTCCGACAGTGCAGCACTCCCTCAGTACCGCTCCTCCGACAGTGCGGGACTCCCTCAGTACTGCCCCTCCGACAGTGCGGGGCTCCCTCAGTACCGCTCCTCCGACAGTACGGCACTCCCTCAGTACCGCCCCTCCGACAGTGTGGCACTCCCTCAGTACTGCCCCTCCAACACTGTGGGCCTCCCTCAGTACCGCTCGTACGACAGTGCGGCGCTCCCTCAGTGCTGCCCCTCCGACAGTACGGCTCTCCCTCAGTACTGCCCCTCCGACAGTGCGGTGCTCCCTCAGTACTGCCCCTCCGGTACTCCCTCAGTACCGCCCCTCCGACAGTGCGGCGCTCCCTCAGTACTGCCCCTCCGGTACTCCCTCAGTACCGCCCCTCCGACAGTGCGGCTCTCCCTCAGTACTGCCCCTCCGACAGTGCGTCGCTCCCTCAGTACTGCCCCTCCGACAGTGCGGGGCTCCCTCAGTACTGCCCCTCCGACAGTGCGGGGCTCCCTCAGTACTGCCCCTCCGACAGTACGGCGCTCCCTCAGTACTGCCCCTCCGACAGTGCGGTGCTCCCTCAGTACTGCCCCTCCGGTACTCCCTCAGTACCGCCCCTCCGACAGTGCGGCGCTCCCTCAGTACTGCCCCTCCGACAGTGCGGCGCTCCCTCAGTACCGCCCCTCCGACAGTGCGGCACTCCCTCAGTACTGCCCCTCCGACAGTGCGGCACTCCCTCAGTACCGTCCCTCCGACAGTGCGGCACTCCCTCAGTACCGCCCCTCCGACAGTGCGGCACTCCCTCAGTACCGTCCCTCCGACAGTGCGGGACTCCCTCAGTACTGCCCCTCCGACAGTGCGGGGCTCCCTCAGTACTGCCCCTCCGACAGTGCGGGGCTCCCTCAGCACTGCCCCTCCGACAGTGCGGCACTCCCTCAGTACTGCCCCTCCGACAGTGCGGGGCTCCCTCAGTACTGCCCCTCCGACAGTGCGGCACTCCCTCAGTACCGCCCCTCCGACAGTGCGGCACTCCCTCAGTACCGCTCCTCCGACAGTGCGGGACTCCCTCAGTACTGCCCCTCCGACAGTGCGGGGCTCCCTCAGTACCGCTCCTCCGACAGTACGGCACTCCCTCAGTACCGCCCCTCCGACAGTGCAGCGCTGCCTCAGTACTGCCCCTCCGACAGTGCGGCACTCCCTCAGTACCGCTCCTCCGACAGTGCGGGACTCCCTCAGTACTGCCCCTCCGACAGTGCGGGGCTCCCTCAGTACCGCTCCTCCGACAGTACGGCACTCCCTCAGTACCGCCCCTCCGACAGTGCAGCGCTGCCTCAGTACTGCCCCTCCGACAGTGCGGCACTCCCTCAGTACTGCCCCTCCGACAGTGTGGCACTCCCTCAGTACTGCCCCTCCGATACTGTGGGGCTCCCTCAGTACCGCCCCTCCGACAGTGCGGGGCTCCCTCAGTACTGCCCCTCCGACAGTACGGCTCTCCCTCAGTACCGCCCCTCCGACAGTGCGGTGCTCCCTCAGTACTGCCCCTCCGGTACTCCCTCAGTACCGCCCCTCCGACAGTGCGGCGCTCCCTCAGTACTGCCCCTCCGACAGTGCGGCGCTCCCTCAGTACTGCCCCTCCGACAGTGCGTCGCTCCCTCAGTACTGCCCCTCCGACAGTGCGGGGCTCCCTCAGTACTGCCCCTCCGACAGTGCGGGGCTCCCTCAGTACTGCCCCTCCGACAGTGCGGCACTCCCTCAGTACCGCCCCTCCAACAGTGCGGCGCTCCCTCAGTACCGCCCCTCCGACAGTGCGGTGCTCCCTCAGTACTGCCCCTCCGACAGTGCGGAGCTCCCTCAGTACCGCCCCTCCGACAGTGCGGTGCTCCCTCAGTACCGCCCCTCCGACAGTGCGGGGCTCTCTCAGTACCGCCCCTCCGACAGTGCGGGACTCCCTCAGTACTGCCCCTCCGACAGTGCGGCACTTCCTCAGCACTGCCCCTCCGACAGTGCGGCACTCCCTCAGTACTGCCCCTCCGACAGTGCGGGGCTCCCTCAGTACTGCCCCTCCGACAGTGCGGCACTCCCTCAGTACCGCCCCTCCGACAGTGCAGCACTCCCTCAGTACCGCTCCTCCGACAGTGCGGGACTCCCTCAGTACTGCCCCTCCGACAGTGCGGGGCTCCCTCAGTACCGCTCCTCCGACAGTACGGCACTCCCTCAGTACCGCCCCTCCGACAGTGTGGCACTCCCTCAGTACTGCCCCTCCAACACTGTGGGCCTCCCTCAGTACCGCTCGTACGACAGTGCGGCGCTCCCTCAGTACTGCCCCTCCGACAGTACGGCTCTCCCTCAGTACCGACCCTCCGACAGTGCGGTGCTCCCTCAGTACTGCCCCTCCGGTACTCCCTCAGTACCGCCCCTCCGACAGTGCGGCGCTCCCTCAGTACTGCCCCTCCGGTACTCCCTCAGTACCGCCCCTCCGACAGTGCGGCTCTCCCTCAGTACTGCCCCTCCGACAGTGCGTCGCTCCCTCAGTACTGCCCCTCCGACAGTGCGGGGCTCCCTCAGTACTGCCCCTCCGACAGTGCGGGGCTCCCTCAGTACTGCCCCTCCGCCAGTACGGCGCTCCCTCAGTACTGCCCCTCCGACAGTGCGGTGCTCCCTCAGTACTGCCCCTCCGGTACTCCCTCAGTACCGCCCCTCCGACAGTGCGGCGCTCCCTCAGTACTGCCCCTCCGACAGTGCGGCGCTCCCTCAGTACTGCCCCTCCGACAGTGCGTCGCTCCCTCAGTACTGCCCCTCCGACAGTGCGGGGCTCCCTCAGTACTGCCCCTCCGACAGTGCGGGGCTCCCTCAGTACTGCCCCTCCGACAGTGCGGCGCTCCCTCAGTACCGCCCCTCCGACAGTGCGGAGCTCCCTCAGTACTGCCCCTCCGACAGTGCGGAGCTCCCTCAGTACCACCCCTCCGACAGTGCGGTGCTCCCTCAGTACCGCCCCTCCGACAGTGCGGGGCTCTCTCAGTACCGCCCCTCCGACAGTGCGGCGCTCCCTCAGTACCGCCCCTCCGACAGTGCGGAAC
This sequence comes from Pristiophorus japonicus, assembly GCF_044704955.1. Lineage (NCBI taxonomy): Eukaryota > Metazoa > Chordata > Chondrichthyes > Pristiophoridae > Pristiophorus > Pristiophorus japonicus. Next base: position 2,400,007 of record NC_092008.1, on the reverse strand, counting down.
TCCCTCAGTACCGCCCCTCCGACAGTGCGGCACTCCCTCAGTACCGCCCCTCCGACAGTGCGGGACTCCCTCAGTACTGCCCCTCCGACAGTGCGGGACTCCCTCAGTACTACCCTCCGACAGTGCGGCACTTCCTCAGCACTGCCCCTCCGACAGTGCGGGACTCCCTCAGTACTGCCCCTCCGACAGTGCGGGGCTCCCTCAGTACCGCTCCTCCGACAGTACGGCACTCCCTCAGTACCGCCCCTCCGACAGTGCGGCGCTGCCTCAGTACTGCCCCTCCGACAGTGCGGCACTCCCTCAGTACTGCCCCTCCGACAGTGTGGCACTCCCTCAGTACTGCCCCTCCGACACTGTGGGGCTCCCTCAGTACCGCTCGTACGACAGTGCGGCGCTCCCTCAGTACTGCCCCTCCGACAGTACGGCTCTCCCTCAGTACCGCCCCTCCGACAGTGCGGCACTCCCTCAGTACTGCCCCTCCGACAGTGCGGCACTCCCTCAGTACTGCCCCTCCGACAGTGCGGCGCTCCCTCAGTACCGCCCCTCCGACAGTGCGGCGCTCCCTCAGTACTGCCCCTCCGACAGTGCGGAGCTCCCTCAGTACCGCCCCTCCGACAGTGCGGTGCTCCCTCAGTACTGCCCCTCCGACAGTGCGGAGCTCCCTCAGTACCGCCCCTCCGACAGTGCGATGCTCCCTCAGTACTGCCCCTCCGACAGTGCGGTGCTCCCTCAGTACTGCCCCTTCGACAGTGCGGAGCTCCCTCAGTATTGCCCCTCCGACAGTGCGGAGCTCCCTCAGTACCGCCCCTCCGACAGTGCGGAGCTCCCTCAGTACCGCCCCTCTGACAGTGCGGCCCCTCTGAGGCAGAACATTTTGTGGGGTGGAAATCCCCCCCAGAGACTTGAGCACAAAATTATACGCTGACACTTCAGTGCAATATTCCAACTCGCACCGAGTCCCGCTCACCCATCACCCGCTGTGCCCCGTGTCCTAACTCACACCCAGTCCCGCTCACCCATCACCCCCTGTGCTCACTGACCCCGTGTTCTAACTCACATCCAGTCCCACTCACCCATCACACCCTGTGCTCGCTGACCCCCTGTCCTAACTCGCACCCAGTCCCGCTCACCCATCACCCCCTGTGCCCCGTGTCCTAACTCACACCCAGTCCCGCTCACCCATCACCCCCTGTGCTCACTGACCCCGTGTTCTAACTCACACCCAGTCTCAATCACCCATCACACCCTGTGCTCGCTGACCCCGTGTCCTAACTCGCACCGAGTCCCACTCACCCATCACCCCCTGTGCTCACTGCCCCGTGTCCTAACTCGCACCGAGTCCCACTCACCCATCACCCCCTGTGCTCACTGCCCCGTGTCCTAACTCGCACCCAGTCCCGCTCACCCATCACCCCCTGTGCTCACTGACCCCGTGTCTTAACTCACACCCAGTCCCGCTCACCCATCACCCACTGTGCTCACTGACCCCGTGTCCTAACTCGCACCGAGTCCCGCTCACCCATCACCCCCTGTGCTCACTGACCCCGTGTCCTAACTCGCACCCAGTCCCGCTCACCCATCACCCCCTGTGCTCACTGACCCCGTGTCCTAACTCGCACCCAGTCCCACTCACCCATCACCCCCTGTGCTCACTGACCCCGTGTCCTAACTCGCACCGAGTCCCACTCACCCATCACCCTCTGTGCTCGCTGACCTACATTGGCTCCCAGTTAAACAACGCCTCGATTTCAAAATTCTCATCCTCCTCTTCAAATGCCTCCATGGCCTTCATCTCTCTCTATCTCTGTAACCCCTTCCAGTCCCTACACACCTCCCTAGCTCTGTAACCTCCTCCAGCCCCTGCACCCCTCCCTATCTCTGTAACCTCCTCCAGCCCCTACACCCGTCCCTAGCTCTGTAACCTCCTCCAGCCCCTACACTCCTCCCTATCTCTGTTACCTCCTCCACCCCCTACACCCCTCCCTATCTCTGCAACCCCCTCCAGCCCCTACACCCCTCCCTGTCTCTGTAACCCCCTCCAGCCCCTACACCCCTCCCTATCTCTATAACCCCCTCCAGCCCCTACGCCCCTCCCTATCTCTGTTACCTCTTCCAGCCCCTACACCCCTCCCTATCTCTGTTACCTCCTCCAGCCCCTACACCCCTCCCTATCTCTGTAACCTCCTCCAGCCCTACACCCCTCCCTATCTCTGTTACCTCCTCCAGCCCCTACACTCCTCCCTATCTCTGTAACCCCCTCCAGCCCCTACACCCCTCCCTATCTCTGTTACCTCTTCCAGCCCCTACACTCCTCCGTATCTCTGTAACCGCCTCCAGTCCCCTACACCCCTCCCTATCTCTGTAACCCCCTCCAGCCCCTACACCCCTCCCTATCTCTGTAACCCCCACCCCCCCCCCCCCCGAGATCTCTGCACCCCTCTAATTCTGCCCTCCTGACCATCCCTGATTATAATCGCTCCACCATCGGAGGCCATGCCTTCTGTTGCCTGGGCCCCAAGCTCTGGAACTCCCTCCCTAAACCTCTCCGCCTCTCTCTCCTCCTTCAAGACGCTCCTTAAAACCTCCCTCTGTGACCCAGCTTTTGGTCACCTGTCCCTAATATCTCCTTATGTAGCTCGGGGTCAAATTGTGTTTGATAATCGCTCCTGTGTAGCACCTGGGGACGTTTCACTACGTCAAAGGCGCTATATAAATGAAGGTTGTGTTTATCTTTTGTTGTGCGTTCTTCCTCTTTGAGAGCGGGTGGGGTTTGTCCGGTGGTTTCCCTGAATCGAGGACACACTAAAAGAACGTGGGTCTGGTGAGAGGTTCAGGGCTCACCACAGGGCAGTGAACAAAGGCATTCTCCATCCAACACTGCCATCTAGCAAAACGCAAGGTAACGTTAGTGCTCACAGTCCCGCAAGTAAAGACAGATGTGCATTTATATAGCACCTGTCACCCACCTCAGGGCGTCCCAAAGCGCCTCACAGACAATGAAGTACAATCGGAGTGCGCTCCCTGTTGTAATGTGGGAAACGCCAATTGGCGCACAGCAAGCTCCCACACACAGCGATGTGATAATGACCCGGATCGTCTGTTTTAGTGATGTTGGTCGAGGGATAAATATTGGCCCCAGGACACCGGGGAGAACTCCCCCTGCTCTTCTTCCAATAGTGGCCCCGGGATCTTTTACATCCACCCGAGAGGGCAGACGGGGCCTCGGTTTAATGTCTCATCCCGAAATACAGCCCCTCCGACAGTGCGGCGCTCCCTCAGTACCGCCCCTCCGACAGTGTGGCACTCCCTCAGTACCACCCCTCCGACAGTGCGGCGCTCCCTCAGTACCGCCCCTCCGACAGTGTGGCACTCCCTCCGTACCGCCCCTCCGACAGTGCGGCGCTCCCTCAGTAACGCCCCTCCGACAGTGTGGCACTCCCTCAGTACCGGCTCTCCGACAGTGCGGCGCTCCCTCAGTACCGCCCCTCCGACAGTGCGGCGCTCCCTCAGTACCGCCCCTCCGACAGTGTGGCACTCACTCAGTACCGCCCCTCCGACAGTGCGCCACTCCCTCAGTACCGCCCCTCCGACAGTGCGGCGCTCCCTCAGTACCGCCCCTCCGACAGTAAAACCTCTTTACGCAGCGAGTGGGTAGGATCGGGAACGCGCTGCCTGTGAGGGCGCTGGAGACAGACTCAATCGCGGCTTTCAATAGGGAGTTGGATAAATACCCGAAGGAATCGGATTAGCGAGGCTCCGGGGAGAGGGCGGGGCAGTGGGACCGGGCGCGTGTGGGGCACGGGCTAGAGGGGCCGAATGGCCTCCTGCGCTGTGACCATCAATGACTCGATGATTGTAATTTCTCGGTTGAAGTATTTCGGCGGAATGCCTGAGATTGTGAACACCAGTGTGTCAGCTTTAATTTGAAACAGTTTAAGAGCAGATACAGCAGTTTACATTGTGGAAAACAGTGCGAGAGGAGAGAGTCGCTCCGTCGCTGTCCCCGCGATCCCGCCGACGCAAATTACCGGCTGCAACAAATAACCCTGACCCCCCCCCCCCCGGTGCTTTACTGACCGCGCGCTGGGGAGACGCCGAAGGTGCCCCTCCATTAATCTGCCGGCATTTCGCAGCGCGAAGGGGGTCGCGATTGGGGTCGTGGTCAACGGCTGCTACCATCATCGGTCAGAGGCGTGCCGCGCTCCGGCTGAAATTCAGTCGGCTCTTTGGCCGAGGCGCCGAGAGGGAACACTGCGCCAGCTAATGCCGCGGTGACTCCATCCAGCACGCCACGCCTCCGTCGCGAAGTTTTCCTGTTGCGACTACCGTACGGGCAGGGAAACGCGGCAGTTAAAGAGCGGGTGTCGGGCGCAATCGCCCAGAGAGGAAGGTAAGTATCTCTCTTTATTGGTTTCCGCCTTGTTTTCGTTAGATTTAAGAGCGGTGGGGGGCAGAAGTTTGTGTGTCGGAGAAGTTTCAGTTACTACTTTTTACTTCCCGGTTTGCAGCCAGGGTGGCGGTAGGCTGCCGTCGGGAGATTCGGTCGGGCCTCCCGCGCCCCCGCCCGAGTGGGTGGTGAGCACCGACACCGTTCGCGCTGCTCCCTCGTGTTTGGACAGTCGGAGCCAGGCGGTAAAATCGGCGTTGGAGCGCTGACGGTGTCTCGGAAACGGCGGGATCCAATTCCGACCGCCAATGGGCGCGATTCATCCCAAACCCCACCCCCAGCGGGAAAACACACAAACAGATCACGGAGCAAGTGAACCTCGAGGGCACTCGTCGGAAACAAAAAAACCCAGAAAATTGAGGCGGACACACGCGGAAATAAAGTCTTCAGACTCGGCCGGGAACGTTCATCATCGTCGGCGTGGTCCGTGCGATCTACGGCGGGAAGGAGAAGGAGATTAAAGGAGGAGGTACTCCCTCAGTAGCGCCCCTCTGACAGTGCGGCACTCCCTCAGTACCACCCCTCCGACAGTGCGGCACTCCCTCAGTACCGCCCCTCCGACAGTGCGGCACTCCCTCAGTACCGCCCCTCCGACAGTGCGGCACTCCCTCAGTACCGCCCCTCCGACAGTGCGGCGCTCCCTCAGTACCGCCCCTCCGATAGAGCGGCGCTCCCTCAGTACCGCCCCTCCGACAGTGCGGCACTCCCTCAGTACCGCCCCTCCGACAGTGCGGCGCTCCCTCAGTACCGCCCCTCCGATAGAGCGGCGCTCCCTCAGTACCGCCCCTCCGACAGTGCGGCACTCCCTCAGTACTGCCCCTCCGACAGTGCGGCACTCCCTCAGTACCGCCCCTCCGATAGAGCGGCGCTCCCTCAGTACCGCCCCTCCGACAGTGCGGCACTCCCTCAGTACCGCCCCTTCGACAGTGCGGGGCTCCCTCAGTACCGCCCCTCTGACAGTGCGGCACTCTCTCAGTACCGCCCCTCCGACAGTGCGGCACTCCCTCAGTACCGCCCCTCCGACAGTGCGGCACTCCCTCAGTACCGCCCCTCCGACAGTGCGGCACTCCCTCAGTACCGCCCCTCCGACAGTGCGGCGCTCCCTCAGTACCGCCCCTCCGACAGTGCGGCGCTCCCTCAGTACCACCTCCCAGGGGGTGCAGGGGGTTTATCGAACCCCCGCTCGTTGTCCAGAACCGTTCTGGGATTGTCGGTCTGCCCCGGAGATTTCCGGGACCCTCGTGGACAGCCCACACTCCCGTTCCCCCCCCTCCTCGCTTACAGACATCACCGTGGTAACCGTGGCCATACGTGACGGAACCATTACCTCAGGCGGTGGATTTCGTTAACCCCTCGGCTGAAAGGGAAGAGAATAAATTGTCAGTTCATCCGCCTCGAAGCTCAGGCCTTGGATTGTCGTCCAACGAGCTGGACAGATACAACGGTTATTTCCTTATTCACCCCCTCCCCCGCAACCTCTCCCCACCCCCCCCCTAACCCCAGACCCTCGTCCGATCGATCGAGGTTTATTGAGATAATGAAAGGACTTGCATTTAGATAGCGCCTTTCACGTCCACCGGACGTCTCAAAGTGCCTCACAGCCAATGAAGTACCCTTTGAAGTGCGCTCACTGATGTCATCGCGGCAGCCAACTTGTGCACAGCAAGATCCCACACTCAGAGACGTGATAAAGACCCAGATCGTCTGTTGGTCGAGGGATAAATATTGGCCCCAGGACACCGGGGAGAACTCCCCCTGCTCTTCTTCCAATAGTGGCCCCGGGATCTTTTACATCCACCCGAGAGGGCAGACGGGGCCTCGGTTTAATGTCTCATCCGAAATACAGCCCCTCCGACAGTGCGGCACTCCCTCAGTACCGCCCCTCCGACAGTGCGGCACTCCCTCAGTACCGCCCCTCCGACAGTGCGGCGCTCCCTCAGTACTGCCCCTCCGACAGTGCGGTGCTCCCTCAGTACCGCCACTCCGACAGGCTCGAGGGGCTGAATGGCCTCCTCCTGTCCCTAATGTAACAGGCTCGAGGGGCTGAACGGCCTCCTCCTGTCCCTAATGTAACAGGCTCGAGGGGCTGAACGGCCTCCTCCTGTTCCTAATGTAACAGGCTCGAGGGGCTGAACGGCCTCCTACTGTCCCTAATGTAACAAACTCGAGGGGCTGAAAAGCCTCCTCCTGTCCCTAATGTAACAGGCTCGAGGGGCTGAACGGCCTCCTCCTGTCCCGAATGCAACAGGCTCGAGGGGCTGAACGGCCTCCTCCTGTCCCGAATGCAACAGGCTCGAGGGGCTGAACGGCCTCCTCCTGTCCCTAATGTAACAGGCTCGAGGGGCTGAACGGCCTCCTCCTGTTCCTAATGTAACAGGCTCGAGGGGCTGAACGGCCTCCTCCTGTCCCTAGTGTAACAGGCTCGAGGGGCTGAACGGCCCCCTCCTGTCCCTAATGTAACAGGCTCGAGGGGCTGAACGGCCTCCTCCTGTCCCTAATGTAACAGGCTCGAGGGGCTGAACGGCCTCCTCCTGTCCCTAATGTAACAGGCTCGAGGGGCTGAACGGCCTCCTCCTGTCCCTAATGTAACAGGCTCGAGGGGCTGAACGGCCGCCTCCTGTCCCTAATGTAACAGGCTCGAGGGGCTGAACGGCCTCCTCCTGTTCCTAATGTAACAGGCTCGAGGGGCTGAACGGCCTCCTCCTGTCCCTAATGTAACAGGCTCGAGGGGCTGAACGGCCTCCTCCTGTCCCTAATGTAACAGGCTCGAGGGGCTGAACGGCCTCCTCCTGTCCCTAATGTAACAGGCTCGAGGGGCTGAACGGCCTCCTCCTGTTCCTAATGTAACAGGCTCGAGGGGCTGAACGGCCTCCTCCTGTCCCTAATGTAACAGACTCGAGGGGCTGAACGGCCTCCTCCTGTCCCTAATGTAACAGACTCGAGGGGCTGAACGGCCTCCTCCTGTCCCTAATGTAACAGACTCGAGGGGCTGAACGGCCTCCTCCTGTCCCTAATGTAACAGGCTCGAGGGGCTGAACGGCCTCCTCCTGTCCCTAATGTAACAGACTCGAGGGGCTGAACGGCCTCCTCCTGTCCCTAATGTAACAGACTCGAGGGGCTGAACGGCCTCCTCCTGTCCCTAATGTAACAGACTCGAGGGGCTGAACGGCCTCCTCCTGTCCCTAATGTAACAGGCTCGAGGGGCTGAACGGCCTCCTCCTGTTCCTAATGTAACAGGCTCGAGGGGCTGAACGGCCCCCTCCTGTCCCTAATGTAACAGGCTCGAGGGACCGAGTGACCCCCCTCCTGCCCCGAATTGTGCCGCTGTTGATCAGTGACACGGTTTACGAATACCTCCCTTACCCGAGGAGCCGCTGGAGTTGGAGGTGTTGGATTCACTGCTCCGCACACTGGCCTGGCAGGGATTCGATCCACATGGTCCCGTACGCCTCGTGAACTTGGCTGCAACGAGAAGGATCGGCAAACTGTTAACCCTCTCCACCCCAAAATATACCCCCCCTGGCCCCAAAATGATTCAGAGTTAAAGGACTGTGCATCTCACCCGTCGACTGGATCTTGGAGCGTTTGCAACCTGGAATGAGAAAGGTACGGTGAGCAGTTTGTCATCAATCCCAGGGACGGGCGTCTTTCAAATGTACCCTCCCCCTCCCTCTTTTATTTCACCGGCTTTTAATCTCCTCCTCTGCTCCATCGCCTCCTCGCTCTCCCTCGCTCTCTCTGTCCCTCTCGCTCTCTCTGTCTCTCTCACTCTCTCTCTCTCTCTCTTGCTCTCGTTCTGTCTCTCTCTCTCTTGCTCTCGCTCTCTCTCTCCCCCTCTCTCTCTCTCTCTCTCTCTCTCTCACTCTCCCTCCGCGAACAAGGATTATCATTTAAACTGGTGAAGTCTTTGAAAGAAGAATGAAGCATTTATATAGCGCCTAACACCCTCTCAGGACGTCCCAAACCGCCTCACAGCCAATGAGGTACTATCGGAGTGCGCTCGCTGTTGCAATGTGGGAAACGCCAATTTGCGCACAGCAAGCTCCCACACACAGTGATGTGATAATGACCCAGATCGTCTGTTTTAGTGATGTTGGTCGAGGGATAAATATTGGCCCCAGGACACCGGGGAGAACTCCCCCTGCTCTTCTTCCAATAGTGGCCCCGGGATCTTTTACATCCACCCGAGAGGGCAGACGGGACTCGGTTTAATGTCTCATCCGAAATACGGCACCTCCGACAGTGCGGCGCTCCCTCAGTACTGCCCCTCCGACAGTGCGGCACTCCCTCAGTACTGCCCCTCCGACAGTGCGGCACTCCCTCAGTACCGCCCCTCCGACAGTGCGACGCTCCCTCAGTACCGCCCCTCCGATACTGCGGCAATCCCTCAGCACCGCCCCTCCGACAGTACGGCGCTCCCTCAGTACTGCCCCTCCGACAGTGCTGCACTCCCTCAGTACTGCCCCTTCGACAGTGCGGCGCTCCCTCAGTACCGCACCTCCGACAGTGCGGCACTCCCTCAGTTCTGCCCCTCCGACAGTGCGGCGCTCCCTCAGTAACGCCCCTCCGACAGTGCGGCACTCCCTCAGTACCGTCCCTCCGACAGTGCGGCACTCCCTCAGTACTGCCCCTCCGACAGTGCGGCACTCCCTCAGTACCGCCCCTTCGACAGTGCAGCGCTCCTCAGTACTGCCCCTCCGACAGTGCGGCGCTCCCTCAGTAACGCCCCTCCGACAGTGCGGCACTCCCTCAGTACTGCCCCTCCGACAGTGCGGCACTCCCTCAGTACCGTCCCTCCGACAGTGCGGCACTCCCTCAGTACCGCCCCTTCGACAGTGCAGCGCTCCTCAGTACTGCCCCTCCGACACTGCGGCACTCCCTCAGTACCGCCCCTTCGACAGTGCGGCACTCCCTCAGTACTGCCTCTCCAACACTGCAGCGCTCCTCAGTACTGCCCCTCCGACACTGCGGCACTCCCTCAGTACTGCACTGGGAGGGTCAGCCTGGATTCTGTACTCGAGTTCCTGGAGTGGGACTTGACCCCACGACCTTCTGACGCTGAGGCGAGGGAGCTGCCCACTGAGCCAGACTGACACACCTTTACTCCGTCATACCTCAAACTTTAATTTCAAAGCGTATCTGTTTAAAGATCCCGTTTATTTTGACTATCTCCTTTCGTTAACCCATCCCTTGTCCTGTGGGGTGTGGTAGCACAGTGGTTATGTACACTCAACCTGCTCCGCTGGGCAGGGCCACATTGTCCGCATGTCCCCCAGACACGAGACTCCCAAAGCAAGCGCTCTACTCGGAACTCCTTCACGGGCAAACGAGCCAAAGGTGGGCAGAGGAAACGTTACAGGGACCACCCTCAAAGCCTCCCTGATAAAGTGCAACATCCCCAACGACACCTGGGAGTCCCTGGGCCCAAAGACCAGTCCCGCCCTCAGTGGAGGGAAGTGCATCCGGGAGGGCGCTGAGCACCTCGAGTCTCGTCGCCGAGAGCGTGCAGAAACCAAGCGCAGGCAGCGGAAGGACCGTGCGGCAAACCAGTCCCACCCTCCCCTTCCCTCAACCACTGTCTGTCCCACCTGTGACAGGGACTGTGGCTCCCGTATTGGACTGTTCAGCCACCTAAGGACTCGTGTTAGGAGTGGAAACAAGTCTTCCTCGATCCCGAGGGACTGCCGATGATGACGGTGGGTATATTACTGGGCCAGGAATCCTGAGCCCTGGACTAACGATCCAGGGACACCAGTTCAGGGCGGCTGGGGAATTTGAACTCAATTGAACAGCTCTGACGGTAACGGAACTTGCCGTTAAAACCCATCGGGTTCAGTGATGTGTCCTTCAGGGAAGGAAATCTACCGCCCTTACCCGGTCTGGCCGCTATGCGAGTCCAGGCCCACAGCAATGTGTGCGTGACTTGTAACTGCCCTCTGATCTGGCCCAGCGAGCCCCTCAGTTGTATAAGGGTCAGCGCCACCTTCTCGCGGGCGATTAGCGGACGGGCAATAAATGCCGGCCTTGCCAGTGACGCCCACAGCCCCGGGAACCAACAGTAAAAGAACATTCCCCCTCGACATACTGAAAGCCCCATTTTTACACGCACCAGAAACACAGGCAGTGAGTGGAAACACATTTGTGCTCTCCCCTAAAGTCAGCACGAAAGGCGCCATCGCATCAGACCCCCAATTAAACCCGCGACATTAACGATCGTTGGTAACGGGCGCAAGGTGCTTACGGTTGATGGCGCAGTGATACACGATCGTGGTCACCACAGCAGCGCTCAGTCCCAGTATCCCCAGCACAGCTCCGATGGTGATCAAAGTTTCATTCTCAGCATTCCTGTTCCGATCTGAAGAGAGCACAGTTACTGGGCCAGCTGTTCACCGCAAGAACAGTATCGCTGAAGTTCCCCGCTGATGGGAACCCGAACCGGGTGGTGTCCGAGAATAGGATCAGTAGGCCATTCGGCCCCTCGAGCCTGCACCGCCATTCAATGTATAACTGGAGCAAGACTTCCCTGCTTTTATACTCCATCCCCTTTGCAATAAAGGCCAAGATACCATTGGCCCTTCCTGATCACTTGCTGTACCTGCATACTATCCTTTTGTGTTCCATGTACAAGTAACCCCCAGGTCCCGCTGTACTGCGGCACTTTGCAATCTTTCTCCATTTAAATAATAACTTGCTCTTTGATTTTTTTTTCTGCCAAAGTGAACGACCTCACACTTTCCCACATTATGCTCCATCTGCCAAATGTTTTGCCCACTCACTGAGCCTGTCTGTGTCCTTTTGCAGATTTTTTGTGTCCTCCTCACACATTGCTTTTCCTCCCATCTTTGTATCGTCAGCAAACTTGGCCACGTTACACTCAGTCCCTTCTTCCAAGTCGTTAATATAGATTGTAAATAGTTGGGGACCCAGCACTGATCCCTGTGGCACCCCACTAGTTACTGGTTGCCAACCAGAGAATGACCCATTTATCCCGACTCTCTGTTTTCTGTTCGTTAGCCAATCCTCTATCCATGCTAATATATTACCCTCAACCCCGTGAACTTTTATCTTGTGCTGTAACCTTTTATGTGGCACCTTGTCAAATGACTTCTGGAAATCCAAATACACCACATCCACTGGTTCCCCTTTATCCACCCTGTTCATTACATCCTCTGTGATGATTATTTCTTCAATAAGGAGGGAGAAAGTGTAATGGACTTCTGATGTAATAACTACTACTGATGCAGTGACAATAACAGGTCATGTGTCAAGGTCATGTGATACAGTTCTGCTCGGGGCCATTTACAGCGTGTGTTGTGTGTTTGGGGTGTTAGAGATATCACGGTTGGGTCTTACGGCGACCTCTGTGTCTGAGCTTCCCCGAGTTGCTGAACTTACCGAGTTGCACCACGAGTTTGCCGTTGATGGCCGCGTGTTCCACTTGACAGGAGGTCGAACGGTGAACACCTCCGGCCAAGGGCAGGACACTCCAGGCCTGAAAGGTCCCATCCCTTTGAGGTACCACCTGAGTCCTGGCTGCTCCCTGGACAACACCTCCCCCGTCTCTGACCCAGCTCAGGTCAATCTCACGGGGAAAGAAGTCCGTCGCCAAGCACACCAAATAATCCCGCCCGCCTTCCGTCCGAACAAAGGTGTTGATGGACGTGGGAGCTGTGAAAACAGACAGCAGGTTATACCGTGGGCCGTGTAGAGGGAGCTTTACTCTGTATCTAACCCCCTGTACCTGTCCTGGGAGTGTTTGATGGGGACAGTGTAGATGGAGCTCCCTCAGTACCGCCTCTCCGACAGTGCGGCGCTCCCTCAGTACCGCCCCTCCGACAGTGCGGCGCTCCCTCAGTACCGCCCCTCCGACAGTGGGGCACTCCCTCAGTACCGCCCCTCCGACAGTGCGGCACTCCCTCAGTACTGCCCCTCCGACAGTGCGGCACTCCCTCAGTACCGCCCCTCCGACAGTGCTGTGCTCCCTCAGTACCGCCCCTCCGACAGCGCAGTGCGGCGCTCCCTCAGTACCGCCCCTCCGACAGTGCGGGGCTCCCTCAGTACCGCCCCTCCGACAGCGCAGTGCGGCGCTCCCTCAATACCGCCCCTCCGACAGCGCAGTGCGGCGCTCCCTCGGTACTGCCCCTCCGACAGTGCGGCACTCCGTCAGTACTGCCCCTCCGACAGGGTGGCACTCCCTCAGTACCGGCCCTCCGACAGTGCGGCACTCCCTCAGTACCGGCCCTCCGACAGTGCGGGGCTCCCTCAGTACTGCCCCTCCGACAGTGCGGCACTCCCTCAGTACCGGCCCTCCGACAGTGCGGGGCTCCCTCAGTACTGCCCCTCCGACAGTGCGGCACTCCCTCAGTACCGGCCCTCCGACAGTGCGGGGCTCCCTCAGTACCGCCCCTCCGACAGCGCAGTGCGGCGCTCCCTCAGTACCGCCCCTCCGACAGTGCGGGGCTCCCTCAGTACCGCCCCTCCGACAGCGCAGTGCGGCGCTCCCTCAGTACCGCCCCTCCGACAGCGCAGTGCGGCGCTCCCTCGGTACCGCCCCTCCGACAGTGCGGCACTCCCTCAGTACCGGCCCTCCGACAGTGCGGCACTCCCTCAGTACCGGCCCTCCGACAGTGCGGGGCTCCCTCAGTACTGCCCCTCCGACAGTGCGGCACTCCCTCAGTACCGCCCCTCCGACAGCGCAGTGCGGCGCTCCCTCAGTACCGCCCCTCCGACAGCGCAGTGCGGCACTCCCTCAGTACCGGCCCTCCGACAGTGCGACACTCATGTCTATAAAGTGGGGTCTTTAACCCACCACCTTGTGGCTCAGATGCGAAGCTGCTGCCCACTGAGCCAGGGCTGAGCGTTTGGGCGATTTCGCGAGTGTAAGTGGCTATGTTTAGAAAATGACCTTACCAATATTTGCCAGCGAGGTGTTGCTCGATATTGCTGCTTGCTTTGTTTTCTCACAGAGGTGCTGAATAAAGTGAGGGACAGACTCGAGGTAATCCACGTCCGAGTTCCTCCTACTTACCTCGGGCTGTGCAACAGGCTGACTGGCCACCAGTCGTTTATTCACTGGATCCCAGCGGAGCAGTTCTCTGCCGTCGAAAGCATCTTGCCAAAACACATTGGCCAGTTTATTGGCTCGATACAGGCATCCACAGTGCGTCTGATACAGGTGCAGATCTGAAAATCAAAGATACATACGGACATCAGAAATAGGAGCAGGAGAGGGCCGTTCAGCCCCTCGAGCCTGTTACATTAGGAACAGGAGGGGGCCGTTCAGCCCCTCGAGCCTGTTACATTAGGGACAGGAGGAGGCCGTTCAGCCCCTCGAGCCTGTTACATTAGGGACAGGAGGAGGCCGTTCAGCCCCTCGAGCCTGTTACATTAGGGACAGGAGGAGGCCGTTCAGCCCCTCGAGCCTGTTACATTAGGGACAGGAGGAGGCCGCTCAGCCCCTCGAGCCTGTTACATTAGGGACAGGAGGAGGCCGTTCAGCCCCTCGAGCCTGTTACATTAGGGACAGGAGGAGGCCGTTCAGCCCCTCGAGCCTGTTACATTAGGGACAGGAGGGGGCCGTTCAGCCCCTCGAGCCTGTTACATTAGGAACAGGAGGAGGCCGTTCAGCCCCTCGAGCCTGTTACATTAGGAACAGGAGGAGGCCGTTCAGCCCCTCGAGCCTGTTACATTAGGGACAGGAGGAGGCCGTTCAGCCCCTCGAGCCTGTTACATTAGGGACAGGAGGAGGCCGTTCAGCCCCTCGAGCCTGTTACATTAGGGACAGGAGGAGGCCATTCAGCCCCTCGAGCCTGTTACATTAGGGACAGGAGGAGGCCATTCAGCCCCTCGAGCCTGTTACATTAGGGACAGGAGGAGGCCATTCAGCCCCTCGAGCCTGTTACATTAGGGACAGGAGGGGGCCGTTCAGCCCCTCGTGTCCGCGCCGGCCGACAAAGAGCCACACGGCCCTCGGTCAGCAGCCTGAATGTTACATACAAACCCATGAACAATGACAGAAAGGCAAAGAGCACCCAGCCATTGGCTCCCGGGTAAGCAACGCCTCGATTTCAAAATTCTCATACATATTTACAAATCCCTCCAGCCCCTACACCCCTCCCTATCTCTGTAACCTCCTCCAGCCCCTACACCCCTCCCTATCTCTGTAACCTCCTCCAGCCCCTACATCCCTCCCTATCTCTGTAACCTCCTCCGGCCCCTACATCCCTCCCTATCTCTGTAACCCTCTCCAGCCCCTACACCCCTCCCTATCTCTGTAACCTCCTCCGACCCCTACAGCCCTCCCTATCTCTGTAACTTCCTCCAGCCCCTACACCCCTCCCTTTCTCTGTAACCTCCTCCAGCCCCTATACCCCTCCCTATCTCTGTAACCTCCTCCAGCCCCTACACCTCTATCCTACCTCTGTAACCCCCTCTAGCCCCTACACCCCTCCCTATCTCTGTAACTCCCTCCAGCCCCTACACCCCTCCCTATCTCTGTAACCCCCTCTAGCCCCTACTCCACTCCCTATCTCTGTAACCCCCTCTAGCCCTACACCCCTCCCTATCTATGTAACCCCCTCCAGCCCCTAGATCCCTCCCTTTCTCTGTAACCTCCTCCAGCCCCTACACCCCTCCCTATCTCTGTAACCTCCTCCAGCCCCTACACCCCTCCCTATCTCTGTAACCTCCTCCAGCCCCTACACCCCTCCCTATCTCTGTAACCTCCTCCGGCCCCTACATCCCTCCCTATCTCTGTAACCTCCTCCGGCCCCTACAGCCCTCCCTATCTCTGTAACTTCCTCCAGCCCCTACACCCCTCCCTATCTCTGTAACCTCCTCCAGCCCCTACACCCCTCCCTTTCTCTGTAACCTCCTCCAGCCCCTACACCTCTATCCTACCTCTGTAACCCCCTCTAGCCCCTACACCCCTACCTATCTCTGTAACCCCCTCCAGCCCCTACACCCCTCCCTATCTCTGTAACCCCCTCTAGCCCCTACTCCACTCCCTATCTCTGTAACCCCCTCTAGCCCTACACCCCTCCCTATCTATGTAACCCCCTCCAGCCCCTAGATCCCTCCCTTTCTCTGTTACCTCCTCCAGCCCCTACACCCCTCCCTATCTCTGTGACCTCCTCCAGCTCTACACCCCTCTCTATCTCTGTAACCCCCTCCAGCCCTTACACCCCTCCCTCTCTCTGTAACCTCCTCCAGCCCCTACACCCCTCCCTATCTCTGTAACCTCCTCCAGCCCCACAACCCCCCGAGATGTCTGCGCCTCTCTAATTCTGCCCTCCTGTGCATCCCTGATTATAATCGCTCCACCATCGGTGGCCGTGCCTTCTGTTGTCTGGGCACCAAGCTCTGAAACTCCCTCCCTAAACCTCCCCACCTCTCTCTCCTGCTCCTTTAAGACGCAGCTTAAAACCTCCCTCCGTGACCCAGCTTTTGGTCGCCTGCCCTGAATTTCTCCTTGTGTGGCTCGGTGTCAAATTTCCTGTCTGATAATCGCTCCTGTGGATCGCCTTGGCACGTTTCACTACGATAAAGGTGCTATATAAATGCATTGTTGTTGTCGCCGAATCACACAATGCTCACAGCACAGTCGGAGGCCATTTGGCCCCTCTCGCCCGGACCCACTCTCGCCCGGACCCACTCCCCCGCCCTTTCCCCGGAGCCCTGCTTATTATCCAATTCCCGTTTGAAAGCCGCGATTGAGTCTGCCCTCCGTCGCCCTCTCAGGCAGCGCGACCCTAACCCCACTCGCTGCGGAAAACAAGTTGTTCCTGGTGTGGCCTTTCTGCTGATCGCCTTAAATCTGCGTCCCTCTGGTTCTCCACCCTTCCACCAACGGGAACAGTCTCCCTCGATCTTACTCTCTTCCACCCCCCTCGTGGTTTTGGCCGTAATCTTTTCGCTCCAGGGAGGCAATTGAGTGAACCCAACACTAACTACATTTGATAAAGAAACACTCGTTTGCAAAGGCTGTTTTTTGGGCTCTGTTTGTGCCTGGTTTACGGTTCAATAAACGTCTCCCTTGGACTGTTGGAGGTGAGCCAGCATCTCCTGGCTCGTAAGCAAGCTTCAAATGTTGGCTACCGTCTTCTGCTGCTTGCAAACGGCCGCCGCCATTCTTACCAATCCAGTCGCAGAATCGCCTGTAATGGCTTCGCGTCTCGTGCCACACAAGTGCCAGGCCATCGGCAACAAGCGAGAGTCTAACCACCGCCCCCTTGACATTCACCGGCATTCCCATCGCCCAATCCCCCCGCCATCCACATCCTGGGGGTCACCATTGACCAGAAACTTCACTGGACCAGACACATAAATACTGTGGCCACAAGAGCGGGTCAGAGGCTGGGTATTCTGCGGCCAGTGTCTCACCTCCTGAACTCCCCAAAGCCTCTCCACCATCGACAACCCACAGGTCAGGAGTGTGATGGAACACTCCCCACTTGCCTGGGTGGTGCAGCTCCAACAACACTCGAGACGCTCGACACCATCCAGGACAAAGCAGCCCCGCTCGATGGGCCACGCTCCCCACCACCTCCAACACTCACTCCCTCCACCACCTCCAACACTCACTCCCTCCACCACCTCCAACACTCCCTCCCTCCACCACCTCCAACACTCACTCCCTCCACCACCTCCAACACTCCCTCCCTCCACCACCTCCAACACTCACTCCCTTCACCACCTCCAACACTCACTCCCTCCACCACCTCCAACACTCACTCCCTCCACCACCTCCAACACTCACTCCCTCCACCACCTCCAACACTCACTCCCTCCACCACCGGCGCACCGTGGCTGCAGTGTGCACCGTCCACAAGATGCACCGCGGCAACTCGCCAAGGCTTCTTCGGCAGCACCTCCCGAACCCGCGACCTCTACCCGCCTAGAAGGTCAAGGGCAGCAGGTCCATGGGAACACCACCCCCTCCACGTTCCCCTCCCAGTCACACACACACCGTCCCTCGACTTGGAAATATATCGGCCGTTCCTCCATCGTCGCTGGGTCCCAATCCTGGAACTCCCTCCCTAACAGCACTGTGGGAGCACCTTCACCACACGGACTGCAGCGGTTCAAGAAGGGGGCTCACCACCACCTTCTCAAGGGGCGATTAGGGGACGGGCAATAAATGCCGGCCTTGGCCAGCGACGCCCACATCCCGTGAAGGAATGTTTAAAAAACCGACACTGGCAGGTTTTCAGTCGGTAATCCCCGCGATACGATGGGGCTGCCCCTCGCTGGATCGGCAGTGGGACAGAAGGTTGATGCGAGCGAGGGTTAATGAAGCCACTTACCGCTCCAGCCCTCCACCGCGACCACGACAGTCACCATCGCCACCAGGGCGGTCCATCGGGAGCAAGCCGGCATCTCGACGGGCGGCCGAAGGATCGGCCAGCCGTCTGGGCTGTTGGTGTGTCTCGTCCAAGCGAGGAATGGTTCTGAATCGCTCAGGTACAGACGCTCGGCATACCAACCCGACTCCTCCCACACACAGCCGTCGGCTGGGAAACTCCCCCAGCACTCACATCGCCCAACCTCGCCAACACCAGACAAGGCTTCTTTCATCAATTCATTCACTTCCTCTTCCTCGTGTCTTGCTCAAGACGTCCATTAAAGGGATGGTTTCCATTAAAGGGAGAGTTATCGGTGCCAAGAGATGTGACTGGTGAGACGCCCCTTGATGAGTTGCGGCATTAATCACACGGGATATACGGCCCAGAAACCGGACATTTGGGCCCAACCGGTCCGTGCCGGTGTTTATGCCCCACTCGAGCCTCCTCCCGTCTTTCCTCATCTAAATCTATCGGCATGACCCTCGATTCCCTTCTCCCTCATATACTTGTCCAGCCTCCCCTTAAATGCATCGATACTATTCACCCTCCGACAGTGCGGCGCTCCCTCAGTACCGCCCCTCCGACAGTGCGGCGCTCCCTCAGTACCGCCCCTCCCACAGTGCGGCGCTCCCTCAGTACCGCCCCTCCGACAGTGCGGGGCTCCCTCAGTACCGCCCCTCCCACAGTGCGGCGCTCCCTCAGTACTGCCCCTCCGACAGCGCAGTGCGGCGCTCCCTCAGTACCGCCCCTCTGACAGTGCGGCGCTCCCTCAGTACCGCCCCTCCGACAGTGCGGGGCTCCCTCAGTACCGCCCCTCCGACAGTGCGGGGCTCCCTCGGTACCGCCCCTCCGACAGTGCAGCGCTCCCTCAGTACCGCCCCTCCGACAGTGCGGGGCTCCCTCAGTACCGCCCCTCCGACAGTGCGGCGCTCACTCAGTACCGCCCCTCCGACAGTGCGGCGCTCTCTCAGTACCGCCCCTCCGACAGCGCAGTGCGGCGCTCCCTCAGTACCGCCCCTCCGACAGCGCAGTGCGGCGCTCCCTCAGTACCGCCCCTCCGACAGTGCGGCGCTCCCTCAGTACCGCCCCTCCGACAGTGCAGCGCTCCCTCAGTACCGCCCCTCCGACAGTGCGGGGCTCCCTCGGTACCGCCCCTCCGACAGTGCAGCGCTCCCTCAGTACCGCCCCTCCGACAGTGCGGGGCTCCCTCAGTACCGCCCCTCCGACAGTGCGGCGCTCACTCAGTACCGCCCCTCCGACAGTGCGGCGCTCTCTCAGTACCGCCCCTCCGACAGCGCAGTGCGGCGCTCCCTCAGTACCGCCCCTCCGACAGTGCGGTGCGGCGCTCCCTCAGTACCGCCCCTCCGACAGTGCGGCGCTCCCTCAGTACCGCCCCTCCCACAGTGCGGGGCTCCCTCAGTACCGCCCCTCCGACAGTGCGGCGCTCCCTCAGTACCGCCCCTCCCACAGTGCGGGGCTCCCTCAGTACCGCCCCTCCCACAGTGCGGCGCTCCCTCAGTACCGCCCCTCCGACAGTGCAGTGCGGCGCTCCCTCAGTACCGCCCCTCCGACAGCGCGGTGCGGCGCTCCCTCAGTACCGCCCCTCCGACAGTGCAGTGCGGCGCTCCCTCAGTACCGCCCCTCCGACAGCGCGGTGCGGCGCTCCCTCAGTACCGCTGACAGAGGAAGTCCTCGAGTACGTGAGTAAGCAGGGGTTTACGATCGTGGACTGAGTATGACATGCAGCTGGTATGAAACCTTCCCATGGAGAATGGGTGCGTGTCGGAACTCACAGAGGGGGACGAGCGGGAACGGGGGGAGGGGGGTAGAATAAAACGGTTGGGTTCATGTGGGAAGTTAAAGTGTTCAGAGCACAAGAAACAGGAGCAGGAGTCGGCCATTCGGCCCCTCGAGCCTGCTCCGCCATTTAATACGACCATGGTTGATCTGATCATGGACTCAGCTCCACTTCCCTGCCCGCCCCCTTATCCCCTTATCGGTTAAGAAACTGTCTATCTCTGTCGTAAATATATTCAATGTCCCGGCTTCCACAGCTCTCTGAGGCAGCGAATTCCACAGATTTACAACCCTCTGAGAGAAGAAATTTTTCCTCATCTCAGTTTTAAATGGGCGGCCCCTTATTCTAAGACCATGCCCCCTAGTTCTAGTCTCCCCCATCAGTGGAAACATCCTCTCTGCATCCACCTTGTCAAGCCCCCTCATAATCTTATACGTTTCGATAAGGCCACCTCTCATTCTAAAGGCCCTATCTCCTCAATCTCTCCACATTGGACAATCCCAATCCCCCCATCCCAGGAATCAGTCTGGTGAACCTTCGTTGCTCTCCCTCAATGGCGAGTATATCTTTCCTTAGGTAAGGAGATCAGAACTGTGCACGGTGCTCCAAGTGTGGTCTAACCCAGGTATATAGAGACCAGAATTGTGCACAGTGCTCCAAGTGTGGGCTAACCCAGGTATACGGAGACCAGAACTGTGCACAGTGCTCCAAGTGTGGTCTAACCCAGGTATATAGAGACCAGAATTGTGCACAGTGCTCCAAGTGTGGGCTAACCCAGGTATATGGAGACCAGAACTGTGCACAGTGCTCCAAGTGTGGTCTAACCCAGGTATATGGAGACCAGAACTGTGCACAGTGCTCCAAGTGTGGTCTGACCACACAGATGGACAGTGGTACAATTGTAGCAAGACTTCCTTACTGTTATACTCAAACCCTCTTGTACTAAAGTGTTAAATGTTGAAATTGGCGGCCGACAGGCCGGGGGAAAATCACCTTCAACCCACCTCTCCAGGAAATTCCCCGGGACTTGTTTCCTGTAAGACCGGTTTCGGCATCTTGATCCGGAGCCAAGTGTCGGATGAGTTAGGATCTCTGTGCAAAAAACCTGCAGCCAATGAGACGCGCGGAGGGCGCGACTGAATTCCTTCACTGGGAAGGGAGCTCCGTGAGGCTTGAAAACTCATCGGCCAAGGTGCTGGGGCAGAGCGGTGATCGGATGGGTTCTACGTGCACACTCTGAACCTTCCTGCAGGAGCATGACCTCGTTGACCAACGTGGGAGCGCGTGTCTTCCTACTCACTGCGCTGTCTCTAACCATGGCAGCAAAGGCAAGAGGTATCGGTGAGTCACCTCAATCTTACAGTCCCTCCGAGTCGAGGAAGACTTGGATCCACTCCTAAAGTGAGTCCTTCGGTGGCTGAACAGCCCAATACGGGAGCCACAGTCCCTGTCACAGGTGGGACAGACAGTGGTTGAGGGACGGGGAGGGTGGGACTGGTTTGCCGCACGCTCCTTCCGCTGCCTGCGCTTGCTTTCTGCACGCTCTCGGCGACGGGACTCGAGGTGCTCAGCGCCCTCCCGGGTGCACTCCCTCCACTTAGGGCGGACTGGTCTTTGGGCCCGGGGACTCCCAGGTGTCGGTGGGGATGTTGCACTTTATCAGGGAGGCTTTGAGGGTGGTCCCTTGTAACGTTTCCTCTGCCCACCTTTGGCCCGTTTGCCCGTGAAGGAGTTCCGAGTAGAGCGCTTGCTTTGGGGAGTCTCGTGTCGGGGGGGCATGAGGACAATGTGGGCCCTGCCCAGCGGAGCTGGTCGAGTGTGGTCAGTGCTTCGATGCTGGGGATGTTGGGCCTGGTCGAGGACGCTAACGTTGGTGCGTCTGTCCTCCCAGGGGATTTGCAGGATGTTGCGGAGACAGCGTTGGTGGTATTTCTCCCGCGACTTGAGGTGTCTACTGTACACGGTCCGTGTCTCTGAGCCATACAGGAGGGCGGGTATCACTACAGCCCTGTAGACCATGAGCTTGGTGCTGGATTTGAGGGCCTGGTCTTCGAACACTCTCTTCCTCAGGCGGCCGAAGGCTGCACTGGTGCACTGGAGGCGGTGTTGGACCTCGTTGTCATAGTCTGCCCTTGTTGAGAGGCTCCCGGGGTATGGGAATGGGTCCAAGGGGCAAGGGTTAACCAGGACGACTGGAGACCAGCTCTGCTGCACGGGCCTAGTGCGTCCACATATCGCACACAGTGTGGGCTGGGCCCGTGCTACCCCTGGGCCCTTGGCTCCTCTGGGCCCCGTCCCCTCATTCGCCGCACCTCCGCCATGTGATGTAGCCTCCAGTGTCTAATCTCTGTGCGCTCTCTCTACTATTTCCACCCCTGCCCTCCCAGAGTATGAGATCATCGCTGTCAGACTCCATTACAGCCACACCCCGGATTCGGAGCACACCGCGGACGTCTTCAGCATCAACTCCGCCCCCATCCTGGCCTACGATTACGGCGCGCGGAGCTTTGTCATCAACGGGATTGTGACAGACGGGAGGAAGGAGCTGGGGCAGGAAGGCGTGACCTTTTTCCAGGAGTCGACCCGTCGGTTCCAGACCCAGCTGCGCAGTTTCACCCGCGACATCCTCAATCGCACGGCCTCGACCATTCTGACAAGTACGTCGCTGCATTCCCGCCATTATGCACATGTCGATGATTTGCGCGGGGCAACCAAATGTCACATTTCCAAGTTTGCTGAGCACACAAAGCGAGGTGGGGTTGCGAGTTGTGAGGAGGTGGTTGCAAAGGCGATTTAGGCCAGTTGAGCGAGTGGGCAAGCACGTGGCAGATGCAGTTTAAGGCGGACAAATGTGAAGTTACCCACTGTGGTCGGAAAAACATAAGGACCACAAGTGTTATTTAAATGGCGATATCTCGGGAAGTGTCGATGTACAGAGGGGCCTGGGTGTCCTTGTATACCAGTCACTGAAAGCAGACACGCAGGTGCAGCGAGCAGTGAGGGAGGCCGATGGTATGTTGGCCTCCATTGCGAGAGGGTTTGCGTGCAGGAGCAAGGGTGTCTTACTCCAGTTATACAGGGCCCTTGGTGAGACCGCACCTGGAGTATTGTGAGCAGTTTTGGTCTCCTTACCTAAGGAAGGATATACCGGCCAGAGAGGGAGTGCAGCGAAGGTTCACCAGACTGATTCCTGGGATGGGCAGGACTGTCGTATGAGGAGAGATTGGGTCGACTGGGCCTGTATTCACTGGAGTTTAGAAGAATGAGAGGGGATCTCATCGGAAGGTATAAAATTCTGATGGGGTTGGACAGACTGGATGCGGGGAGGATGTTTCCCCCGGGGCTGGGAAGTCTAGAACAAGGGGGTCACAGTCTCAGGATACGGGGTAGGAAATTTAGGAGCGAGATGAGGAGAAATGTTTTCACTCCGAGGGTGGTGAACCTGTGGAATTCTCTCCCACAGAAGGCTGTGGAGGCCAAGTTACTGAATATATTTAAGAGGGAGATAGATAAGATTTCTAGACACAAAAGTAATCAAGGGGTATGGGGAAAAAGCGGGAATATGGTGTTGGGATAGAGGATCAGCCATGATCATATTGAATGGTGCAGGCTCGAGGGGCCGAATGGCCTACTCCTGCTCCTATTTTCTATGTTTCTAAGAGTGAAGATGTCTTACTCCAGTTACACAGGGCCCTGCTGAGACCGCACCTGGAGTATTGTGAGCAGTTTGGGCCTCCTTACCTAAGGAAGGATATACTGGCCATAGAGGGAGTGCAGCGAAGGTTCACCAGACTGATTCCTGGGAGGGTAGGACTGTCGTATGAGGAGAGATTGAGCAGACTGGGCCTGTATTCACTGGAGTTTAGAAGAATGAGAGGGGATCTCATTGAAACACACACAATTCTTACAGGGCTCGACAGGGTAGATGCAGGGAGGGTGTTTTCTCTCGTGGGGGAATCTACATAAGAATATAAGAAACAGAAACTCAGAAACATAGAAAATAGGTGCAGGAGCAGGCCATTCGGCCCCTCGAGCCTGCACCACCATTCAATAAGATCATGGCTGATCATTCCCTCAGTACCCCATTCCTGCTTCCTCTCCATACCCCTTGATCCCTTTAGCCGTAAGGGCCACATCTAACTCCCTTTTGAATATATCTAACGAACTGGCCTCAACAACTTTCTGTGGTAGAGAATTCCACAGGTTCACAACTCTCTGAGTGAAGAAGTTTCTCCTCATCTCGGTCCTAAATGGCCTACCCCTTATCCTTAGACTGTGACCCCTGGTTCTGGACTTCCCCAACATCGGGAACATTCTTCCTGCATCTAACCTGTCCAATAGGAGCAGGAGTCGGCCATTCGGCCCCTCGAGCCCGCTCCGCCATTCAATCCGATCTTGGGCTCAGCTCCACTTCCCCGCCCGCCCCCTTCACTCCCTTATCGCTCAAAAATCTGTCCATCACCCCCTTAAATATATTCAATGACCCAGCCCCCCACAGCTCTCTGGGGCAGAGAATTCCACAGATTCACCAGAAGAACTTCCTCCTCATCTCCGTCTTAAACTACTCCCCCTCGTCCTAGATTCCTCCACGATGGGAAACTAGGGGGCGTAGCCTCAGAATAAGGGGTCGGCCATTTAGGACGGAAATGAGGAGGAATTTCTTCTGGTGAATCTGTGGAATTCTCTGCCCCAGAGAGCTGTGGGGGGCTGGGTCATTGAATATATTTAAGGGGGAGATAGACAGATACTTGAGCGATAAGGGAGTGAAGGGGCGGGCGGGGAAGTGGAGCTGAGCCCATGATCGGATCAAGCCGCGATCTTATTGAATGGCGGAGCAGGCTCGAAGGGAAGAATGGCCGACTCCTGCTCCTGTTTCTGATGTTCTTATGGGATGATCTGAGGTGGTGAAAGGCCTTGTCGAAATGCAAGTCTTTCTTCCTTATAAATGCCCTTCTCTCCCCGCGCTCCCCCAGTTCCTGTTCTGGTTCCTGGGGCCCCGCCTCCTACAACAAGGGAACGTTTGGAGACCGGTAACGCTATCATTTCCGTTGCAGAGAAGCCAAAAGCCGAAATCTACACGGAGAAAGACTACGCACCGGGCCGGCCAAACATTCTGTATTGTTACGCCGAGAAATTCTTCCCCTACGAGATTGAAATGACGTTCCTGGTCAATGGGAGGGAATTTGCCGGGCAGGTCCATTCACTCCCGGTCCTGGTGGAGGACGATTGGACCTTCAACATCTTTGCCTACATCCAGATCGAGCCACAGGACGGGGATACTTACAGCTGCCAGATTGATCACCCCAGCCTCGACAAGCCGCTGACAGTTGTGCTGGGTAGGTCAAGTAGGGACAGGGAGAATCGGAGAATCGGAGAGCTTCGCGGCGCGGGAAGGAGGCCATTGCGGCCCATCGTGTCCGCCTCGCGCCGGCCGACCAAGAGCCATCCCGGCCTAATCCCACTTTCCCGCTCTGGGTCCGTAGCCCTGTGGGTTACGGCACTTCGAGCGCACGTCCAAATGTGGTGAGGGTTTCTGCCTCTACCCCCCTTTCAGGCAGCGAGTTCCCCCCCCAGACCCCCAGCACCCTCTGGGTGAAGACTTTTCCCCTCAAATCCCCTCTAGACCTCCCCCCCAATTACTTTCAATCTCTGCCCCCTGGTTGTTGATCCCTCTGCCAAGGGGAACAGGTCTGTCCTATCCACTCTATCCAGGCCCCTCACACCTCAATTAAATCTCCCCTCAGCCTCCTCTGTTCCAAAGAAAACAACGCCAGCCTCTCCAATCTTTCCTCATCGCTGAAATTCTCCAGTCCCGACAACATCCTGGTAAATCTCCTCTGTACCCTCTCCAGTGCAACATCCTGGTAAATCTCCTCTGTACCCTCTCTAGTGCAACATCCTGGTAAATCTCCTCTGTACCCTCTCTAGTGCAACATCCTGGTAAATCTCCTCTGTACCCTCTCCAGTGCAACATCCTGGTAAATCTCCTCTGTACCCTCTCCAGTGCATCATCCTGGTAAAATACCCTCTGTACCCTCTCTAGTGCAACATCCTGGTAAATCTCCTCTGTACCCTCTCTAGTGCAACATCCTGGTAAATCTCCTCTGTACCCTCTCTAGTGCAACATCCTGGTAAATCTCCTCTGTACCCTCTCTAGTGCAACATCCTGGTTAATCTCCTCTGTACCCTCTCCAGTGCAACATCCTGGTAAATCTCCTCTGTACCCTCTCCAGTGCAACATCCTGGTAAATCTCCTCTGTACCCTCTCTAGTGCAACATCCTGGTAAATCTCCTCTGTACCCTCTCCAGTGCAACATCCTGGTAAATCTCCTCTGTACCCTCTCCAGTGTGATCACACCCTTCCTGTAATGTGGTGACCAGAACTGCACGCAGTACTCCAGCTGTGGCCTAACTAGTGTTTTATAAGGATAACCTCCCTGCTCTTGTATTCCATGGTCATTATCATCATCGGCAGTCCCTTGGAATCGAGGAAGACTTGCTTCCACTCGAACAATGAGTCACTCTTAGCATGAGTCCTCAGGTGGCTGAACAGTCCAATACGGGAGCCACAGTCCCTGTCACAGGTGGGACAGACAGTGGTTGAGGGAAGGGGAGGGTGGGACTGGTTTGCCGCACGCTCCTTCCGCTGCCTGCGCTTGGTTTCTGTACGCTCTCGGCGACGAGACTCGAGGTGCTCAGCGCCCCTCCCGGATGCACTTCCCCCACTTAGGGCGGGACTGGTCTTTGGGCCCAGGGACTCCCAGGTGTCGGTGGGGATGTTGCACTTTATCAGGGAGGCTTTGAGGGTGGTCCCTTGTAACGTTTCCTCTGCCCCACCTTTGGCTCGCTTGCCGTGAAGGAGTCCCGAGTAGAGTAAAGGGCACCCGGCCCACCCAGCCCCTGTCCCACACAGTCGCGATACTCCCGCCTATCACAACACACACACACACACACACTCCCCATCCCACCCCCAAACCCTGCGATCTCCTGGGGCAGGGGCACAAAACCAGAGAAACAAAAAAAAACCTCCAGGGCCAACTTGGGGGG
This sequence comes from Pristiophorus japonicus, assembly GCF_044704955.1. Lineage (NCBI taxonomy): Eukaryota > Metazoa > Chordata > Chondrichthyes > Pristiophoridae > Pristiophorus > Pristiophorus japonicus. The sequence goes on along the minus strand of NC_092008.1, from coordinate 2,373,372 downwards.
GGAAAAAAAATCTGTGAAATTCCTCTGCGACCCATCTCGGCGATGGGAACTAGTCCCGGAGTTCCCTCTGGCCCTGAATTCCGTGCCGTACCCGCCCCTCTGCAAGAGGCGATCTCTGCCCCAGTCAGAAATAGATCCAGGTCTCGCTCGAAGGAATTGAGCAAGTCTGCATCCACCGCGTGAGACGGCAGCTTGTTCCCGGGTGGGCGACGATTCTCTGGGAATAGGCCACCTCCTCACACCGAACCTGGAACTAATCCCATACAACTTACATGTGTGCCCCCTGTTCCTGTCCAACCTGTTTAATTGAAATAACCGTTCAGCCGGAACACCATCTGATCCCCTTCATTATCTTATAAACCCCAATCAGGTTGCCCTCAGTCTAGGCTGCTCGAAGGCCCAGGGTCCCAACTTGTTCAGCCTCTCCTGATAACGAAGTGCTTTAGACTTGGAATTAGTCCAGTGGCCCTAAGTCTACTCCAGTAACGACGTGTTAAGTTCCTGTCGACTGCACTTGGAAAATACACAGGATCAGAACGTCTCACACTCCTGTGTGTGTGTGTGTGTGAGAGAGCGTCACAAGCTCACTGCCTGAAAGGGTGGGAGAGAATTGGGAGAATAAACCTAGGCTGACACTCTGTGTGGTGTTGAGGGAGCGCCGCACTGCGCTGTCGGAGGGGGCGGTACTGAGGGAGCGCCGCACTGCGCTGTCGGAGGGGCGGTACTGAGGGAGTGCCGCACTGCGCTGTCGGAGGGGGCGGTACTGAGGGAGTGCCGCACTGTCGGAGGGGCGGTACTGAGGGAGCGCCGCACTGCGCTGTCGGAGGGGCAGTACTGAGGGAATGCCGCACTGTCGGAGGGGCGGTACTGAGGGAATGCCGCACTGTCGGAGGGGCGGTACTGAGGGAGCCCCGCACTGTCGGAGGGGCGGTACTGAGGGAGTGCCGCACTGTCGGAGGGGCGGTACTGAGGGAGCCCCGCACTGCGCTGTCGGAGGGGCAGTACTGAGGGAATGCCGCACTGTCGGAGGGGCGGTACTGAGGGAGTGCCGCACTGTCGGAGGGGCTGTATTTCGGATGAGACATTAAACCGAGGCCCCCGTCTGCCCTCTCGGGCGGATGTAAAAGATCCCGGGGCCACTATTGGAAGAAGAGCAGGGGGGAGTTCTCCCCGGTGTCCTGGGGCCAATATTTATCCCTCGACCAACATCACTAAAACAGACGATCCGGGTCATTATCACATCGCTGTGTGAGGGAGCTTGCTGTGCGCCAATGGGCGTTTCCCACAATACAACAGTGACTACACTTAAACAAATAGTGCTTCATTGGCTGTGAGGCGCTTTAGGACGTCCGATGGTCGTGAAAGTCGCTATATAAATGCAAATCTTTGTTCCCTTCGCTAACCCTTCCACCTATGGCTTTAAATAACGTTGCCTCAGTACTACGCGCATTTGTCGAACCGTAAAGGTCTTTGAATAGCGGACAAGGAATTAATTTTCCGTCCTGATTCTCACACAGGTGGGCCTCCCGTGATTCCCAATTCCGGGATCATTGTCTGCGCTGTGGGAGTTATCCTGGGAGCTCTGGGATTGGCGATCGCCCTGTTCCTGATCGTTAAAATGTCCAGTCGGTGAGTACCTCCCCAATATTCTGTTCCCCTGGTCGATGTCTGCCCTTGTTGATAAGAGGCTCCCGAAGTATTGGGAAGTGGTCCTTGGTGTTCAGAGCCGTGCCGTGGATCTTGATGACTGTGGGGGGCAGTGCTGTGTGGGGGTGGGGGGGGCAGTGCTGTGTGGGGGGGGGGGCAGTGCTGTGTGGGGGGGGGGCAGTGCTGTGTGCGGGGTGCAGTGCTGTGTGGGGGAGAGGCAGTGCTGTGTGGGGGGGAGGGGGGCAGTGCTGTGTGGGGGGAGGGGGGGGCAGTGCTGTGTGGTGGGGGAGGGGGGCAGTGCTGTGTGGGGGGGCAGTGCTGTGTGGGGGAGGGGGGGCAGTGCTGTGTGGGGGAGGGGGCAGTGCTGTGTGGGGGAGGGGTGCAGTGCTGTGTGGGGGAGGGGGCAGTGCTGTGTGGGGGAGGGGTGCAGTGCTGTGTGGGGGGGGCAGTGCTGTGTGTGGGGGGGGGCAGTGCTGTGTGGGGGGGGGGCAGTGCTGTGTGGGGGGGGCAGTGCTGTGTGGGGGGGGGCAGTGCTGTGTGGGGGGGGGCAGTGCTGTGTGGGGGGGGCAGTGCTGTGTGGGGGGGGCAGTGCTGTGTGGGGGGGGCAGTGCTGTGTGGGGGGAGGGGGGCAGTGCTGTGTGCGGGGTGCAGTGCTGTGTGGGGGGGGGCAGTGCTGTGTGGGGGGGGCAGTGCTGTGTGGGGGGGGGCAGTGCTGTGTGGGGGGGGGGCAGTGCTGTGTGGGGGGAGGGGGGCAGTGCTGTGTGCGGGGTGCAGTGCTGTGTGGGGGGGGCAGTGCTGTGTGGGGGGGGCAGTGCTGTGTGGGGGGGGGGCAGTGCTGTGTGGGGGGAGGGGGGCAGTGCTGTGTGGGGGGAGGGGGGCAGTGCTGTGTGGGGGAGGGGAGCAGTGCTGTGTGGGGGGGGCAGTGCTGTGTGTGGGGGGGGCAGTGCTGTGTGGGGGGGGGCAGTGCTGTGTGGGGGGGGGCAGTGCTGTGGGGGGGTGGGCAGTGCTGTGTGGGGGGGGCAGTGCTGTGTGGGGGGGGGGGCAGTGCTGTGGGGGGGGGCAGTGCTGTGTGGGGGGGGCAGTGCTGTGTGGGGGGGGGGCAGTGCTGTGTGGGGGGGGCAGTGCTGTGTGGGGGGGGGCAGTGCTGTGTGGGGGGGGGGCAGTGCTGTGTGGGGGGGGCAGTGCTGTGTGTGGGGGGGGCAGTGCTGTGTGGGGGGGGGCAGTGCTGTGTGGGGGGGGGGCAGTGCTGTGTGGGGGGGGGCAGTGCTGTGTGGGGGGGGCAGTGCTGTGTGGGGGGGGGCAGTGCTGTGGGGGGGGTGGGCAGTGCTGTGTGGGGGGGGGCAGTGCTGTGTGGGGGGGGGCAGTGCTGTGGGGGGGGGCAGTGCTGTGTGGGGGGGGGCAGTGCTGTGTGGGGGGGGCAGTGCTGTGTAGGGGGGGCAGTGCTGTATGGGGGGGGGCAGTGCTGTGTGGGGGGGGCAGTGCTGTGTGTGGGGGGGGCAGTGCTGTGTGGTGGGGGAGGGGGGCAGTGCTGTGTGGGGGGAGCAGTGCTGTGTAGGGGGGGCAGTGCTGTATGGGGGGGGGCAGTGCTGTGTGGGGGGGGAGGGGGGCAGTGCTGTGTGTGGGGGAGGGGAGCAGTGCTGTGTGGGGGGGAGGGGAGCAGTGCTGTGTGGGGGGGAGGGGAGCAGTGCTGTGTGGGGGGGGGCAGTGCTGTGTGGTGGGGGAGGGGGGCAGTGCTGTGTGGGGGGGGGCAGTGCTGTGTGGGGGGGGCAGTGCTGTGTGTGGGGGGGGGGCAGTGCTGTGTGGGGGGGGGGCAGTGCTGTGTGGGGGGGGGGCAGTGCTGTGTGGGGGGGAGGGGGACAGTGCTGTGTGGGGGGGGGGCAGTGCTGTGTGGGGGGGGCAGTGCTGTGTGGGGGGGGGGCAGTGCTGTGTGGGGGGGGGCAGTCCTTTGTGGGGGAGGGGAGCAGTGCTGTGTGGGGGAGGGGGCAGTGCTGTGTGGGGGGGGGCAGTGCTGTGTGGGGGGGGCAGTGCTGTGTGTGGGGGAGGGGGGCAGTGCTGTGTGGGGGGGGGGCAGTGCTGTGTGGGGGGGGGGCAGTGCTGTGTGGGGGGGGGCAGTGCTGTGTGTGGGGGAGGGGGGCAGTGCTGTGTGGGGGGGGCAGTGCTGTGTGGGGGGGGCAGTGCTGTGTGGGGGGAGGGGCAGTGCTGTGTGTGGGGGGGGCAGTGCTGTGTGTGGGGGGGGGCAGTGCTGTGTGGGGAGGGGCAGTGCTGTGTGTGGGGGAGGGGGGCAGTGCTGTGTGGGGGGGGCAGTGCTGTGTGGGGGGGGGGCAGTGCTGTGTGGGGGGGGCAGTGCTGTGTGGGGGGGGGCAGTGCTGTGTGGGGGGGGCAGTGCTGTGTGGGGGGGGGGGCAGTGCTGTGTGGGGGGGGCAGTGCTGTGTAGGGGGGGAGCAGTGCTGTGTGGGGGGGGCAGTGCTGTGTGGGGGAGGGGGGCAGTGCTGTGTGTGGGGGGGGGCAGTGCTGTGTGGGGGGGAGGGGGGCAGTGCTGTGTGGGGGGGGGGCAGTGCTGTGTGTGGGGGAGGGGGCAGTGCTGTGTGTGGGGGGGGGGCAGTGCTGTGTGGGGGCGGGGAGCAATGCTGTGTGGGGAGGGGCAGTGCTGTGTGTGGGGAGGGGGGCAGTGCTGTGTGGGGGGGGGCAGTGCTGTGTGGGGGGGGGGCAGTGCTGTGTGTGGGGGGGGCAGTGCTGTGTGTGGGGGGGGGGCAGTGCTGTGTGTGGGGGGGGGCAGTGCTGTGTGGGGGGGGGCAGTGCTGTGTGGGGGGGGCAGTGCTGTGTGTGGGGGAGGGGGGCAGTGCTGTGTGGGGGGGGGCAGTGCTGTGTGTGGGGGGGGGCAGTGCTGTGTGGGGGGGGGGCAGTGCTGTGTGGGGGGGGGCAGTGCTGTGTGGGGGGGGGGGGCAGTGCTGTGTGTGGGGGGGGGCAGTGCTGTGTGGGGGGGGGCAGTGCTGTGTGTGGGGGGGGGGCAGTGCTGTGTGGGGGAGGGGGGCAGTGCTATGTGGGGGGGGCAGTGCTGCGTGGGGGAGGGGGGCAGTGCTATGTGGGGGGGGCAGTGCTGCGTGGGGGAGGGGGGCAGTGCTATGTGGGGGGGGGCAGTGCTGTGTGTGGGGGAGGGGAGCAGTGCTGTGTGGGGGGGGCAGTGCTGTGTGGGGGGGGGGGCAGTGCTGTGTGGTGGGGGAGGGGGGCAGTGCTGTGTGGGGGGGGGCAGTGCTGTGTGGGGGGGGGGGCAGTGCTGTGTGGGGGGGGGGGCAGCGCTGTGTGGGAGGGGGGCAGTGCTGTGTGGGGGGGCAGTGCTGTGTGGTGGGGGGGCAGTGCTGTGTGGTGAGGGGGCAGTGCTGTGTGGGGGGGGCAGTGCTGTGTGGTGAGGGGGCAGTGCTGTGTGGGGGGGGCAGTGCTGTGTGGGGGGGGGCAGTGCTGTGTGGGGGGGGGCAGTGCTGTGTGGGGGGGGGGCAGTGCTGTGTGTGGGGGAGGGGGACAGTGCTGTGTGGGGGGGGCAGTGCTGTGTGGTGGGGGGGGCAGTGCTGTGTGTGGGGGAGGGGGGCAGTGCTGTGTGGGGGGGGCAGTGCTGTGTGGGGGGGCAGTGCTGTGTGGGGGGGGCAGTGCTGTGTGGGGGGGGGCAGTGCTGTGTTGGGGAGGGGGGGCAGTGCTGTGTGGGGGGGGGGGGCAGGCTGGTGGAAGACCTTTGCCTTACATAAGAACATAAGAACAGAAGAAATAGGAGCAGGAGTCGGCCATTCGGCCCCTCGAGCCTGCTCCGCCATTTAATACGACCGTGGCTGATCCGATCATGGACTCAGCTCCACTTCCCTGCCCGCCCCCTTATCCCCTTATCGGTTAAGAAACTGTATCTCTGTCTTAAATTTATCCAATGTCCCGGCTTCCACAGCTCTCTGAGGCAGCGAATTCCACAGATTTGCAACCCTCTGAGAGAAGAAATTCCTCCTCATCTCAGTTTTAAATGGGCGGCCCCTTATTCTAAGACCATGCCCCCTAGTTCTAGTCTCCCCCATCAGTGGAAACATCCTCTCTGCATCCACCTTGTCGAGCCCCCTCATAATCTTATACGTTTCGATAAGATCACCTCTCATTCTTCTGAACTCCAATGAGTAGAGGCCCAACCTGCTCAACCTTTCCTCATAAGTCAACCCCCTCATCCCCGGAATCAACCGAGTGAACCTTCTCTGAACTGCCTCCAAAGCAAGTATATCCTCTCGTAAATACGGAAACCAAAACTGCACGCAGTACTCCAGGTGTGGCCTCACCAATACCCTGTATAACTGTAGCAAGACTTCCCTGCTTTTATACTCCATCCCCTTTACAATAAAGGCCAAGATACCATTGGCCTTCCTGATCACTTGCTGTACCTGCATACTATCCTTTTGTGTTTCATGCACAAGTACCCCCAGCTCCCGCTGTACTGCGGCACTTTTCAATCTCTCTCCATTTAAATAATAACTTGCTCTTTGATTTTTTTTCTGCCGAAGTGGATAACCTCACACTTTCCAACATTATACTCCATCTGACAAATTTTTGCCCACTCACTGAGCCTGTCTGTGTCCTTTTGCAGATTTTGTGTCCTCCTCACACGTTGCTTTTCTTCCCCTTTGTTGAATATACTGGCCTAGGATCTCATTCTCAGAATCGGAATCATCGACGTAATGTAATGAAAACCTGGAGTACTGCGTGCAGTTTTGGTAATACTCGAGGTTAGGAAACAAAAGATGTGTCTACATAGGGTGTGAATGGCGTGGTAATTACCAGCTGCCGTGATAGACAAAGAGGAAATAAACATAAGCTCTGGGGGAGGGGGTTGGGGGAGCCAAAGCTGGGCAGAGGTTACGCCCTGAAACTGTTGAACTCTTGAGTCCCGAAGGTTGCAAAGAACCTCAGTGAGAGATGAGGTGCTGTTCCTCGAGCTTGCGATGAGCTCCGTTGGAACAGTGTCGGAGACCGAGGAGGGAGAGGTCAGAGTGGGAATGGGGGCGGGGAATTAAAGGGACAGGCCGACCGGACGCTCGGGGTCACGTTCCGCAGGTCTCTGGTCTTTCCCGCCCTTACTGTCGATTCTATTCAGGAAGCCTTTTATTTTTTTCCCCGTTAAGCCTGCGGTCGCAGGCCCCGCCGTTACTCCTCGATCCACGTCGTGCAACTCACCATCATCATCATGGGCAGTCCCTCGGAGCCGAGGGAGACTCGCTTCCACGCTAAACGTGAGTCCTTCGGTGGCTGAACAGCCCAATACGGGAGCCACAGTCCCTGTCACAGGGTGGGACAGACGGTGGTTGAGGGAAGGGGGAGGGTGGGACTGGTTTGCCGCACGCTCCTTCCGCTGCCTGCGCTTGGTTTCTGCACGCTCTCGGGCGACGAGACTCGAGGCGCTCAGCGCCCTCCCGGATGCACTCCCTCCACTGAGGGCGGACTGGTCTTTGGGCCCAGGGACTCCCAGGTGTCGGTGGGGGATGTTGCACTTTATCAGGGGAGGCTTTGAGGGTGGTCCCTTGTAACGTTTCCTCTGCCCACCTTTGGCTCGCTTGCCGTGAAGGAGTTCCGAGTCGAGCGCTCGCTTTGGGAGTCTCGTGTCTGGGATATGCGGATGATGCAACGACTGGTGTACGTGCAAGGAACGGTCGTGTGTTAAAGTCAGGTGATGACCCTTTCTGTGTTGGAACCACCCTGTCGATCGGGGTTTGTGAGTGAGGCCGGTAAGAATATATCGCCCGGCGCTCCCGCGATCGCTCAACGTTTGGGCGTTTCGAAGGCGACGGGCAGCGACTGATACCTCCGTTAATTCCCTTCCAGGCCGGCTAAGCTTTGCGCTGGACGGGTCGGCAAGCAGTGAGCTCGAGGGAGAGGATGGAGACGTGACGGAGAAAGGTCAGTGTGATTAACCCCATTGCAAGTTCCACCCGGGGTCACCGTCACGGTGACCAGACACGGCATTGGTTCACGATCCAGTGTCCGGGAACTTTAACCCCGTCCCAAACATTCTCCAACGGTTCCATCTGACAGCAACCGAGCACACATTGAAACATCGCGGATTAACCCCGTCATCCGCAACAGAAATCCAGTGTCGAATGAACACAGGCCCACAGGAAAACACAGGCCCAGAACTCAACACCAATTGGCACTGTGTTTAATGGGAGTGTTTGACGGGACAGTGTAGAGGGAGCTTTACTCTGTATCTAACCCCCTGTACCTGCCCTGGGAGTGTTTGATGGGACAGTGTAGAGGGAGCTTTACTCTGTAACTAACCCCCTGTACCTGCCCTGGGAGTGTTTGATGGGACAGTGTAGAGGGAGCTTTACTCTGTATCTAACCCCCTGTACCTGCCCTGGGGGTGTTTGACGGGACAGTGTAGAGGGAGCTTTACTCTGTATCTAACCCCGTGCTGTACCTGCCCTGGGAGTGTTTGATGGGACAGTGTAGAGGGAGCTTTACTCTGTATCTAACCCCCTGTACCTGCCCTGGGAGTGTTTGATGGGACAGTGTAGAGGGAGCTTTACTCTGTATCTAACCCCCCTGTACCTGCCCTGGGAGTGTTTGATGGGACAGTGTAGAGGGAGCTTTACTCTGTATCTAACCCCGGATGCTGACACCGAGTGTAGGACAAATACCGAACATGTTTAAACGACCTGGACCGGATTCACGTTGCAATATGGTAAATACTTGCCGTCTGCTTTGTCTCCAGATTCGGCGTAAGTTCGATCAGAGACTATCCATTCTTCACCGACAGGAGGATTATGGGTCGTTGTGTCAAACAGAAACATTAATTGGAGATTCATCGTTTGCTTGTGGGGTGATTTTAGCCGGTAACCGATATTGTTCACAGGGGCTGGGGTAATCTTCTATCTATACTCTCGATCAATAAACACAATGGCACCCAGCTTGTCAATTCTTTGTCGATGATTCTTGCCGCGGGGAAATCTAATTGATAACTGGTGCTGAACAGCAACTTCAAATTGTATTAATATAGCGTCCTTAACGTAACGAAATGTTGCAAGGGGCTTCACAGGAGTATTCGAGAGGGGCTGAACGGCCTCCTCCTGTCCCTAATGTAACAGGCTCGAGGGGCTGAACGGTCTCCTGTTCCTAATGTAACAGGCTCGAGGGGCTGAACGGCCTCCTCCTGTCCCTAATGTAACAGGCTCGAGGGGCTGAACGGCCTCCTCCTGTCCCTAATGTAACAGGCTCGAGGGGCTGAACGGCCTCCTCCTGTCCCTAATGTAACAGGCTCGAGGGGCTGAACGGCCTCCTCCTGTTCCTAATGTAACAGGCTCGAGGGGCTGAACGGCCTCCTCCTGTTCCTAATGTAACAGGCTCGAGGGGCTGAACGGCCTCCTCCTGTTCCTAATGTAACAGGCTCGAGGGGCTGAACGGCCTCCTCCTGTTCCTAATGTAACAGGCTCGAGGGGCTGAACGGCCTCCTCCTGTTCCTAATGTAACAGACTCGAGGGGCTGAACGGCCTCCTCCTGTTCCTAATGTAACAGGCTCAAGGGGCTGAACGGCCTCCTCCTGTTCCTAATGTAACAGGCTCGAGGGGCTGAACGGCCTCCTCCTGTCCCTAATGTAACAGGCTCGAGGGGCTGAACGGCCTCCTCCTGTCCCTAATGTAACAGGCTCGAGGGGCTGAACGGCCTCCTCCTGTCCCTAATGTAACAGGCTCGAGGGGCTGAACGGCCTCCTCCTGTTCCTAATGTAACAGGCTCGAGGGGCTGTCCCAGGACGGGTCTCGGTTTAACGTCTCATCGAAAAGATGGCACCTCCGACAGTGCGGCATTCCCTCAGTACCGCCCCTCCGACAGTGCGGCGCTCCCTCAGTACCGCCCCTCCGACAGTGCGGCACTCCCTCAGTACCGCCCCTCTGACAGCGCAGGTATTGATCCAACCCCCCCTCTGCCCTCTCGGGTGGATGTAAAAGATCCCGGGGCCACTATTGGAAGAAGAGCAGGGGGAGTTCTCCCCGGTGTCCTGGGGCCAATATTTATCCCTCGACCAACATCACTAAAACAGACGATCCGGGTCATTATCACATCGCTGTGTGTGGGAGCTTGCTGTGCGCAAATTGGCGTTCCCCACATTACAACAGGGAGCGCACTCCGATTGTACTTCATTGTCTGTGAGGCGCGTTGGGACGCCCTGAGGGGGGTGACAGGTGCTATATAAATGCACATCTGTCTTTACTTGCGGGACTGTGAGCACTAACGTTACCTTGCATCTTGCTAGATGGCAGTGTTGGATGGAGAATGCCTTTGTTCACTGCCCTGTGGTGAGCCCTGAACCTCTCACCAGACCCACGTTCCTTTAGTGTGTCCTCGATTCAGGGAAACCACCGGACAAAGCCCACCTGCTCTCAAAGAGGAAGAACGCACAAGGAAAGATAAACACAACCTTCATTTATATAGCGCCTTTGACGGAGTGAAACGTCCCCAGGTGCTACACAGGAGCGATTATCAAACACAATTTGACCCCGAGCCACATAAGGAGATATTAGGGACAGGTGACCAAAAGCTGGGTCACAGAGGGAGCTTTTAAGGAACGTCTTGAAGGAGGAGAGAGAGGCGGAGAGGTTTAGGGAGGGAGTTCCAGAGCTTGGGGCCCAGGCAACAGAAGGCACGGCCACCGATGGTGGAGCGATTATAATCAGGGATGGTCAGGAGGGCAGAATTAGAGGAGCGCAGAGATCACGGGGGGGTGGGGGGGTTACAGAGATAGGGAGGGGTGTAGGGGCTGGAAGGGGTTACAGAGATAGGGAGGGGTGTAGGGGCTTGAGGAGCTTTCATAGATAGGGAGGGGTGTACGGGCTGGAGGGGGTTACAGAGATAGGGAGGTGTGTAGGGGCTGGAGGAGGTTACAAAGATAGGGAGGGGCTGTAGGAGGTTACAGAGATAGGGAGGGGTCTAGGTGCTAGAGGGGGTTACAGACATAGGCAGGGGTGTAGGGGCTGGAGGAGGATACAGAGATAGGGAGGGATGTAGGGGCTGGAGGAGGTTACAGAGATAGGGAGGGGTGTAGGGGCTGGAGAGGGTTATAGAGATAGGGAGGGGTGTAGGGGCTGGAGGGGGTTACAGAGATAGGAAGGGGTGTAGGGGCTGGAGGGGGTTACAGAGATAGGGAGGGGTGTAGGAGCTGGAGGAGGTTACAGAGACAGGGAGGGGTGTAGGGGCTGGAGGAGGATACAGAGATAGGGAGTGGTGTAGGGGCTGGAGGAGGTTACAGAGACAGGGAGGGGTGTAGGTGCTGGTGGGGGTTACAGAGATAGGGAGGTGTGTAGGGACTGGAGGGGGTTACAGAGATAGGGAGGGATGTAGGGGCTGGAGGGGGTTACAGAGATAGGGAGAGGTGTAGGGGCTGGAGGGGGTTACAGAGATTGGGAGTGGTGTAGGAGCTGGAGGAGTTTACAGGGATAGGGTGGAGTGTAGAGGCTGGAGAGGTGTTACAGAGATAGGGAGGGGTGTAGGGGCTGGAGCAGGTTACAGAGATAGGGTGGGGTGTAGGGGCTGGAGGAGGTTACAGAGACAGGGACGGGTGTAGGGGCTGGAGGAGGTTACAGATATAGGGAGGGGTGTAGGGGCTGGAGGAGGTTACAGAGACAGGGAGGGGTGTAGGGGCTGGTGGGTGTTACAGAGACAGGGAGGGATGTAGGGGCTGGTGGGGGTTACAGAGATAGGGAGGGGTGTAGGGGCTGGTGGGGGTTACAGGGATAGGGAGTGGCGAGAGCCATGGAGTGATTTGTAAACAAGGATGGAGAATTTTGAAATCGAGTCTTTGCTTAACAGTGAGCCAATGTACATCAGTGAGCACAGGGGGTGATGGGTGAGTGGGACTGGGTGTGAGTTAGGACACGGGGGCAGTGAGCACAGGGGGTGATGGGTGAGCGGGACTGAGTGTGAGTTAGGACACGGGGGCAGTGAGCACAGGGGGTGATGGGTGAGTGGGACTGGGTGTGAGTTAGGACACGGGGGCAGTGAGCACAGGGAGTGATGGGTGAGTGGGACTGGGTGTGAGTTAGGACACGGGGGCAGTGAGCACAGGGGGTGATGGGTGAGCGGGACTCGGTGCGAGTTGGAATATTGCACTGAAGTGTCAGCGTATAATTTTGTGCTCAAGTCTCTGGGGGGGATTTCCACCCCACAAAATGTTCTGCCTCAGAGGGGCCGCACTGTCGGAGGGGCGGTACTGAGGGAGCACCGTACTGTCGGAGGGGCGGTACTGAGGGAGCGCTGTACTGTCGGAGGGGCGGTACTGAGGGAGCGCTGTACTGTCGGAGGGGCAGTACTGAGGGAGCGCTGTACTGTCGGAGGGGCAGTACTGAGGGAGCGCCGTACTGCACTGTCGGAGGGGCAGTACTGAGGGAGCGCCGCACTGTCGGAGGGGCAGTACTGAGGGAGCGCCGCACTGTCGGAGGGGCGGTACTGAGGGAGCGCCGCACTGTCGGCGGGGCAGTACTGAGGGAGTGCCGCACTGTCGGAGGGGCAGTACTGAGGGAGCGCCGTACTGCACTGTCGGAGTGGCAGTACTGAGGGAGTGCCGCACTGTCGGAGGGGCAGTACTGAGGGAGCGCCGCACTGTCGGAGGGGCAGTACTGAGGGAGCGCCGCACTGTCGGCGGGGCAGTACTGAGGGAGTGCCGCACTGTCGGAGGGGCAGTACTGAGGGAGCGCCGCACTGTCGGAGGGACAGTACTGAGGGAGCGCCGCACTGTCGGAGGGGCAGTACTGAGGGAGTGCCGCACTGTCGGAGGGGCAGTACTGAGGGAGCGCCGTACTTCACTGTCGGAGGGGCGGTACTGAGGGAGTGCCGCACTGTCGGAGGGGCACTATTTCGAAGAAGATCAGGGGGATTATCCCCGCCATGAACAGACGAGGGGATTCACAGTCCCGATCACACCTTCTGCCTCTCTTGCAATGAGGCTTCAGGTATGTGAGAGACACAAACGATGTATCGCTATTCCCCCGAGGCGTTAAAACTCAATTATTTTACACAGAGAGTCAGTCTCACTAACGTGACGAAGGTGATTTCCACAGGTACGAGGAACTAACGCAATCATAATTCCAGCCAAGGTGGTCCTGTCGTCTTAAGCTGTGGGGAAGAACATTTCGTAATGTGACCTATTTACTGAATGCAGCTCCTGTTACATTAGGGACAGGAGGAGGCCGTTCAGCCCCTCGAGTCTGTTACATTAGGAACAGGAGGAGGCCGTTCAGCCCCTCGAGCCTGTTCCATTAGGGACAGGAGGAGGCCGTTCAGCCCCTCGAGCCTGTTACATTAGGAACAGGAGGAGGCCGTTCAGTCCCTCGAGCCTGTTACATTAGGGACAGGAGGAGGCCGTTCAGCCCCTCGAGCCTGTTACATTAGGGACAGGAGGAGGCCGTTCAGCCCCTCGAGCCTGTTACATTAGGAACAGGAGGAGGCCGTTCAGTCCCTCGAGCCTGTTACATTAGGGACAGGAGGAGGCCGTTCAGCCCCTCGAGCCTGTTACATTAGGGACAGGAGGAGGCCGTTCAGCCCCTCGAGCCTGTTACATTAGGAACAGGAGGAGGCCGTTCAGCCCCTCGAGCCTGTTACATTAGGGACAGGAGGAGGTCGTTCAGCCCCTCGAGACTGTTACATTAGGAACAGGAGGAGGCCGTTCAGCCCCTCGAGCCTGTTACATTAGGAACAGGAGGAGGCCATTCAGCCCCTCGAGCCTGTTACATTAGGGACAGGAGGAGGCCGTTCAGCCCCTCGAGCCTGTTACATTAGGGACAGGAGGAGGTCGTTCAGCCCCTCGAGACTGTTACATTAGGAACAGGAGGAGGCCGTTCAGCCCCTCGAGCCTGTTACATTAGGAACAGGAGGAGGCCGTTCGGCCCTCGAGCCTGTTACATTAGGGACAGGAGGAGGCCGTTCAGCCCCTCGAACCTGTTACATTAGGAACAGGAGGAGGCCGTTCAGCCCCTCGAGCCTGTTACATTAGGGACAGGAGGAGGCCGTTCGGCCCTCGAGCCTGCTCTGCCATTTAATAAGATCACGGCTGATCTTCGACCTCAACTCCACTTTCCCGCCCGATCCCTCGATTCCCCTCGAGTCCAAAAATCTACCAATCTCGGCCTTGAATACACTCAACGACTGAGCCTCCACTTCCCTCTGGGGCAGAGAATTCCAAAGATTCACCCCCCTCCGAGTGAAGAAATTCCTCCTCATCTCAGTCCTAAATGGCCGACCCCTTATCCTGAGACTGTTTGACCCCTGGTTCTAGACTCCCCAGCCCCGGGGGGGAAACACCCTCCCTGCATCTACCCTGCCAATCCCCCTCAGAATCGGAGATGTTTCAATGAGATCGCCTCTCATTCTTCTCAACTCCAGAGAATATCGGCCCAGTCTGCTCAATCTCTCCTCATAGGACAATGCCCCCATCCCAGGAATCAGTCTTCTTTAAAAATTTGTTCCTGCAATGTGTGCATCGCTGGCAAGGCCGGCGTTTATTGCCCGTCCCCTAATCGCCCCTTGAGAAGGTGGTGGTGAGCCCCCTTCTTGAACCGCTGCAGTCCGTGTGGTGAAGGTGCTCCCACAGTGCTGTTAGGGAGGGAGTTCCAGGATTGGGACCCAGCGACGATGGAGGAACGGCCGATATATTCCCAAGTCGAGGGATGGTGTGTGTGACTGGGAGGGGAACGTGGAGGGGGGTGGTGTTCCCATGGACCTGCTGCCCTTGACCTTCTAGGCGGGTAGAAGCCGCGGGTTCGGGAGGTGCTGCCGGAGAAGCCTTGGCAAGTTGCCGCGGTGCATCTTGTGGACGGTGCACACTGCAGCCACGGTGCGCCGGTGGTGGAGGGAGTGAGTGTTGAAGGCGGTGGAGGGAGTGAGTGTTGGAGGTGGTGGAGGGAGTGAGTGTTGGAGGTGGTGGGGTGCGTGGCCCATCGAGCGGGGCTGCTTTGTCCTGGATGGTGTCGTGCGTCTCGAGTGTTTGTTGGAGCTGCAACTCACCCAGGCAAGTGGGGAGTGTTCCATCGCACTCCTGACTTGTCGTCATCATCATCGGCAGTCCCTCGGAATCGAGGAAGACTTGCTTCCACTCTTAACATGAGTCCTTAGGTGACTGAACAGTCCAATACGGGAGCCACAGTCCCTGTCACAGGTGGGACAGACAGTGGTTGAGGGAAGGGGAGGGTGGGACAGGTTTGCCGCACGCTCCTTCCGCTGCCTGCACTTGGTTTCTGCACGCTCTCGGCGACGAGACTCGAGGTGCTCAGCGCCCTCCCGGATGCACTTCCTCCACTTAGGGCGGGACTGGTCTTTGGGCCCAGGGACTCCCAGGTGTCGGTGGGGATGTTGCACTTTATCAGGGAGGCTTTGAGGGTGGTCCCTTGTAACGTTTCCTCTGCCCGCCTTTGGCTCGTTTGCCCGTGAAGGAGTTCCGAGTAGAGCGCTCGCTTTGGGAGTCTCGTGTCTGGGGACATGCGGACAATGTGGCCCTGCCCAGCGGAGCTGGTCGAGTGTGGTCAGTGCTTCGATGCTGGGGATGTTGGCCTGGTTCGAGGTCGCCTCCAGTGCGCCAGTGCAGTCTTCGGCCGCCTGAGGAAAAGAATGTTCGGCGACCAGGCCCCTCAAATCCGCCACCCAGCTCATGGTCTACAGGGCTGTAGTGATACCCGCCCTCCTGTGTGGCTCAGAGACATGGACCATGTACAGTAGACACCTCAAGTCGCTGGAGAAATACCACCAACGCTGTCTCCGCAAGATCCTGCAAATCCCCCGGGAGGACAGATGCACCAACATCTGTGTGATTTACGATCCTATTCAGCACCTTGGGGCATAGTTCCAAACCACACATTGCATCGCAGAGAAAAAGGCTAGCATATCCAAGCTTCTAATTAACCGCATCAGATCAAGTTATTGATATACGAGATAGGCAGTGAAAATCAGATCCTTGTCAACTCCGTGTGTACCAGTAACTGGACCCAAGCGAGGTAGGTTTTACCTGCTTTGACACAATTGACTGGTTGTTCTTGTCACTGGCTCCATTACCGGGACTTTCCAACAGTTGTTTACGCTGTAAAATTAGTCCGAGTCACGCACCTCCCGTGGAAACTACAAGTGCGTCTGTCGCTGCACTGAAGCTTGTCCGAATTGACAGCGCTTGTCACGGCCATGGGTTGTCAGTCATGGCCAACGGCCGATATTCCATCATCCATCGTCATCATGGTGATACCCGCCCTCCTGTATGGCTCAGAGACATGGACCATGTACAGTAGACATCTCAAGTCGCTGGAGGAATACCACCAACGCTGTCTCCGCAAGATCCTGCAAATCCCCCGGGAGGACAGACGCACCAACGTTGGCGTCCTCGACCAGGCCCAACATCCCCAGCATCGAAGCACTGGCCACACTCGACCAGCTCCGCTGGGCAGGGCCACATTGTCCGCATGTCCCCCCCGACACGAGACTCCCAAAGCCAAGCGCTCTACTCGGAACTCCTTCGCGGGCAAACGAGCCAAAGGTGGGCAGAGGAAACGGTACAAGGGACCCACCCTCAAAGCCTCCCTGATAAAGTGCCTATGATGATGAGGCTGTCCCTCGGAATCGAGGAAGACTTGCTTCCACTCTAACCATGAGCCCTTAGGTGGCTGAACAGCCCAATACGGGAGCCACAGTCCCTGTCACAGGTGGGACAGACAGTGGTTGAGGGAAGGGGAGGGTGGGACTGGTTTGCCGCACGCTCCTTCCGCTGCCTGCGCTTGCTTTCTGCACGCTCTCGGCGACGAGACTCGAGGTGCTCAGCGCCCTCCCGGATGTACTTCCTCCACTTAGGGCGGGACTGGTCTTTGGGCCCAGGGACTCCCAGGTGTCGGTGGGGATGTTGCACTTTATCAGGGGAGGCTTTGAGGGTGGTCCCTTGTAACGTTTCCTCTGCCCACCTTTGGCTCGTTTGCCGTTGTTTTGGATCGGTAATAACAGACCCAGGTTCGGGATCTGGATGAATGTTAAATAAGAGACGAGACAAATGAAGTAAAGAATAAGACACCGGTTACTGAGAGAAAAGAAACATTAGTAATACAGTTTACGAAGAAAAGAGAAGTATGATAAGATGCAACAAAGCTCACGGCCGTTAGCCTGTCGAGAACTCCGCAGCGAGGGCTGATCTGGAGCATTGGGGGTCCCAGCACCGCTCACCAATCACGGTCCAAGGTGAAGTTCGAAGAGCTACAGGACAGTGCTGTACCTTTATACTATCAAACAAACATACTATTGAACAAAACATGGGTGCATGTGGCTTACGGCCAACTCCTAATCTGTAAGGCTCCAGCTGCTCGGGCACAAAGCATGAGATCTCGAGGCACAGACCGTCTCATAACAAACTGGTGTGGGTCCCAAGGTCGCTTTCTCTCTCTCTCTCTATAGCAACAACATTCCACGGGGCATGGGACAGAGACACACTGTAAATATCATAATTAACAGTGTGTGATTAACCCCACACAATACAGACGTGAAGGAGTTCCGGGTAGAGCGCTTGCTTTGGGGAGTCTCGTGTCTGGGGGGACATGCGGACAATGTGGCCCTGCCCAGCGGAGCTGGTCGAGTGTGTGGTCAGTGCTTCGATGCTGGGGATGTTGGGCCTGGTCGAGGACGCTAACGTTGGCGCGTCTGTCCTCCCGGGGGATTTGCAGGATCTTGCGGAGACAGCGTCGGTGGTATTTCTCCAGCGACTTGAGGCGTCTGCTGTACATGGTCCCTGTCTCGTCCACAGCAGCCGCTGTCCCTCAATGGCAAACCGCCCAAAATGGCACTTGGTGACCCATTGCTCGAACCTCCAACCCCTTTGCCCCGGGGAGAGCATAAGAACTGGAGGGGTTAAAAATCATTAGTATTGCGAAAAGGTTTGTGGCTGAGTTCGTAGAAACTGTCAAGAAGATAACATCTGGCAAATGTCCTAGTACACAGGGCCTTGGTGAGGCCTCACCTGGAATATTGTGTTCAGTTTTGGTCTCCTAATCTGAGGAAGGATGTTCTTGCTATTGAGGGAGTGCAGCGAAGGTTCACCAGACTGATTCCCGGGATGGCAGGACTGACATATGAGGAGAGACTGGATCGACTAGGCTTATATTCATTTGAATTTAGAAACATAGAAACATATAAAATTCTGACGGGACTGGTCAGGTTAGATGCAGGAAGAATGTTCCCGATGTTGGGGAAGTCCAGAACCAGGGGTCACAGTCTAAGGATAAGGGGTAAGCCATTTAGGACCGAGATGAGGAGAAACTTCTTCACCCAGAGAGTGGTGAACCTGTGGAATTCTCTACCACAGAAAGTTGTTGAGGCCAGTTCATTAGATATATTCAAAAGGGAGTTAGATGTGGCCCTTACGGCTAAAGGGATCAAGGGGTATGGAGAGAAAGCAGGAATGGGGTACTGAGGGAATGATCAGCCATGAACTCATTGAATGGTGGTGCAGGCTCGAAGGGACGAATGACCTGCTCCTGCACCTATTTTCTATGTTTCCATGTTTCTATGAAACGAGGAAGACTTGCTTCCATGCCAAAAAGGGATGAGTTCTTTATGCAGAGGGTTGTGGGGATCTGGAACTCGCTGCCTGGAAGAGTGCTGGATGCAGAAACCCTCAACATTTTTAAGAGATGGTTGGATGGGCACTTAAAGTGCAGTAACCTGCAGGGTTACGGACCTAGAGCTGGTCATTGGGATTAGACTGGATAACCTTTTGTTGGACGGAGCAGATATAATGGTAAGTACTGCAGGGAATCGAATACGGCCAGGGGGATCTCCTGGTCTAGTGTCGATCGCCTGGATGGGTCGGAGAGGAATTTTCCCAGATTTTTCTCTCCCTAAATTGGCCTGGGTTTTTATCCGGTTTTTTGCCTCTCCCAGGAGATCACGTGGCTCCGGTTGGGGTGGAGTGTAGAATGTTTCAGTGTAAGGGGTGTCGCAGTTGTGTGAGGCGGACTGGTTGGGCTGGGTGCTCTTTGCCTTTCCGTCATTGTTCATAAGTTTATATGTAACCTTCAGGGCTGCTGACCGAGGGCCGTGCGGCTCTTTGTCGGCCGGCACGGACACGATGGGCCGGAATGGCCTCCTCCTGCACTGTAAATTTCTATGTTTCTATGTTTCTATCACAGGCGGTCCCTGGAAACGAGGATGACTCGCTTCCAACGCCAAAAAGGGACGAGTTCACAGGTGTTTCAATGAAGGAGCTAATATTCCAGATCCCGAACTAAATCCTGAAGGGCGGGAAGATGCCTGTGGGTGGATTTTTTTTAACGTGGGGTGACCGTTGCACACCAGCCACCACACGGGGCTTGACAGAGCGAGGTCTGGGTCCAGGGGCAAGGGTTGAACCAGGACGACTGGAGACCAGCTCTGCTGCACGGACCCAGTGTGCGCCCACATATCGCACACAGTGTGGGCGCTGGGCCCCGTGCTGCCCCTGGGTCCCCCCGAACTCTCGCCTCTCCCGGGCTCCGAAATCACAGGCAAGTTCCAGCCTGCAAAGCAGTTTTGTTTGAAAGTTACTGGGTTATGAGGCTGATGCGCAGACCTGTGGCTGTACCCAGAGCCAGCTTGAACACGGTTCGGTCAGCCTGTTTTGGGGGTTTCTGGGTGAAGCGTTGTGGATTCACTGGGCAGAGGCACTGACCCCTGGTCTGTCCCGATTGGCTAATGGTTTGGTGGACAAATACGTCAAACCCTGGTCTGTACCAGGCCACCGATGGTTTAGTGTCCGACCACTCTTCTGTAGCTTAGCGCAATTACTGCTATCCTGACTCGCGATCAGCAAACTCAACACAGACCAGGTATAGTACCTACAACCTTCCTAGTCTGCGGGGCCCAGCATCGAACAACTTTGCCAGCAGGGGAAACACCTGAATTCTATTTTAAACCCATAAAAACATTCTCACCTTCTTTCACTCACAAACATCATTGAATGTTGGCCCCATTCACTGGTGCACCTCCCTATCCCCCCATTTACTGGTGCCCCTCGCTATCCCCACATTTACTGGTGGCCTCCCCAAAATTAAACTGACCTTAAAGCAATGGTCTAACCCAGGTATATGGAGACCAGAACTGTGCACGGTGCCCCCAATGTGGTCTAACCCAGGTATATGGAGACCAGAACAGTGCACGGTGCCCCCAATGTGGTCTAACCCAGGTATATGGAGACCAGAACTGTGCACAGTGCTCCAAGTGTGCTCTAACCCAGGTATATGGAGACCAGAACAGTGCACAGTGCTCCAAGTGTGCTCTAACCCAGGTATATGGAGACCAAAACAGTGCACAGTGCTCCAAGTGTGCTCTAACCCAGGTATATGGAGACCAGAACTGTGCACGGTGCTCCAAGTGTGGTCTAACCCAGGTATATGGAGACCAGAACAGTGCACAGTGCTCCAAGTGTGCTCTAACCCAGGTATATAGAGACCAGAACTGTGCACAGTGCTCCAAGTGTGGTCTAATCCAGGTAAATGGAGACCAGAATTGTGCACGGTGCTCCAAGTGTGGTCTAACCCAGGTATATGGAGACCAGAACTGTGCACGGTGCTCCAAGTGTGGTCTAACCCAGGTATATGGAGACCAGAACGGTGCACAGTGCTCCAAGTGTGGTCTAACCCAGGTATATGGAGACCAGAACTGTGCACGGTGCTCCAAGTGTGGTCTAACCCAGGTATATGGAGACCAGAACTGTGCACAGTGCTCCAAGTGTGGTCTAACCCAGGTATATGGAGACCAGAACTGTGCACGGTGCTCCAAGTGTGGTCTAACCCAGGTATATGGAGACCAGAACTGTGCACAGTGCTCCAACTGTGGTCTAACCCAGGTATATGGAGACCAGAACTGTGCACAGTGCTCCAAGTGTGGTGTAACCCAGGTATATGGAGACCAGAACTGTGCACAGTGCTCCAAGTGTGGTCTAACCCAGGTATATGGAGACAAGACCTGTGCACGGTGCTCCAAGTGTGATCTAGCCCAGATATATGGAGACCAGAACGGTGCACAGTGCTCCAAGTGTGGTCTAACCCAGGTATATGGAGACCAGAACTGTGCACGGTGCTCCAAGTGTGGTCTAACCCAGATATATGGAGACCAGAACTGTCCACATTGCTCCAAGTCTGGTCTAACCTAGGTATATGGAGATCAGAACTGTGCACGGTGCCCTAAGTGTGGTCTAACCCAGGTATATGGAGACCAGAACTGTGCACATTTCTCCAAGTGTGTTCTAATCCAGGTATATGGAGACCAGAACTGTGCACGGTGCTTCAAGTGTGGTCTAATCCAGGTAAATGGAGATCAGAACTGTGCACAGTGCTCCAAGTGTGGTCTAACCCAGGTATATGGAGACCAGAACTGTGCACGGTGCTCCAAGTGTGGTCTAACCCAGGTATATGGAGACAAGAACGGTGCACAGTGCTCCAAGTGTGGCCTAACCCAGGTATATGGAGACCAGAACTGTGCACGGTGCTCCAAGTGTGGTCTAACCCAGATATATGGAGACCAGAACGGTGCACAGTGCTCCAAGTGTGGTCTAACCCAGATATATGGAGACCAGAACGGTGCACAGTGCTCCAAGTGTGGTCTAACCAAGGTATATGAAGACCAGAAGTGTGCACAGTGCTCCAAGTGTGGTCTAACCCACTTGAGGTGTCTCCTGTACTTTCCTTTTTCTCTGGTTTCCCGCCTCTCGCGGTTATCTCATCCCAGGTAACGGCTCGATCGCTGACCACTTTACATCGGATCTATCTCTGACCAGTTCACATTGCTTAACAATGGACTTTCCATCTTTGCCTGTTACCTGAGATGTGTTGCCTTCTCCTGGCCATTGTAACGTGTCCTGTACCATTCCCTCCCATCAGATGTGGATTTTTCGGTGTACAACATGGAAAAATACTCGGCCCCCTCCCACAATAGGCTACCAGCTCTTTCGGCGGTGAGAAATATTAAACACAACGTCCAGATAATGTCCGTCAATCCTTGGTGAGCCGATGTGTACACCCACTTCTTTCAACACATCCTATCTAAACCAGCATTCTAAACGAGCTTATCGTAGTAACACCAAACAACTGGTTGGAGTGGAGACAGTAATCATAGAAAAAACAAATTACGACGGTACTAAGGAGTCACATGGAATGATAACAGAAGACAAAGAAGGATTGAGACACCACAGTTTTTTCTGTCAAACCTAGTCAAGGACGAGATAGCCACAGAAGACAAATAGGTGTGGGAAGGAATTCACAGAAATGATGTAGCACATAACTAATCAGATAAGAGGCGCACGGAAGTGAAATAATGAAACTGTATGTACCAATGAAATTGTTGTAACTGGGCGAGGACTTGTGAGGCTTTAGGGGAAGCAACCAATGGTAACGCTTCTTTGCGTATGATTCATGATTTTGTATGTATTTTGAATGTATAAAAATAGGAGCCCCGAAGCTGCTCGGAGAGAACGGCTGGGGGTGTTGGCCTGGTCGAGGACGCTAACGTTGGTGCGTCTGTCCTCCCAGGGGATTTGTAGGATCTTGCGGAGACATCGTTGGTAGTATTTCTCCAGCGATTTGAGGTGTCTGCTGTACATGGTCCCTGTCTTGTCCACAGCAGCCTCTGTCCCTCAATGGGACATGGCGTGAAATGGCACTTGGTGACCGATTGCTAGAATCTCTAACTCCTTGCCCCCCTGGGAGAGAATAAGAACACAAGAAATAGGAGCAGGAGTCGGCCATTCGGCTCCTCGAGCCTGCTCTGCCATTCAATAAGATCATCGCTGATCTGATCTTGGGTTCAGCTCCACTTCTCCGCCCGTTCCCCATAACCCTTCACTCCCTTATCGCTCAAAAATCTGTCTATCTCCACCTTAAATATATTCAGTGACCCAGCCCCCACAGCTCTCTGGGGCAGAGAATTCCACAGATTCACCAGAAGAAATTCCTCCTCATCTCCGTCTTAAATGGGCGACCCCTTATTCTGAGACTATGCCCCCTAGTTCTAGATTCCCCCACGAGGGGGAAACATCCTCTCTGCATCCACCCTGTCCAGCCCCCTCAGAATCTGATACGTTTCGATAAGATCACCTCTCATTCTTCTAAACTCCAATGAGTACAGGCCCAACCTGCTCAACCTTTCCTCATAAGACAACCCCCTCATCTCCAGAATCAGCCGAGTGAACCTTCTCTGAACTGCCTCCAATGCAAGTATATCCTTTCGTAAATATGGAAACCAAAACTGCACGCAGTACTCCAGGTGTGGCCTCACCAATACCCTGTATATTTGTAGCGGGACTTCTCTGCTTTTTATTCTCTGCATTAAAGGCCAACATTCCATTGGCCTTCCTGATTACCTGCAAACTAACTTCTTGTGTTTCATGCACAAGGACCCACAGATCCCACACTCTCCACTTGCCTGGATGAGTTGCAACTCCAACAACACTGAGAAGCTCAACACCATCCAGGACAAAGTAGCCCGCTTGTTTGGCGCCTGTATTGAACCTTCATTAGACCACACTTGGAGCACCGTGCACAGTTCTGGTCTCCATATACCTGGGTTGGACCACACTTGGAGCACTGTGCACAGTTCTGGTCTCCATATACCTGGGTTAGACCACACTTGGAGCATCGTGCACAATTCTGGTCT
Organism: Pristiophorus japonicus; assembly: GCF_044704955.1. Taxonomy (NCBI): domain Eukaryota; kingdom Metazoa; phylum Chordata; class Chondrichthyes; family Pristiophoridae; genus Pristiophorus; species Pristiophorus japonicus. Next base: position 2,350,074 of record NC_092008.1, on the reverse strand, counting down.
CCATATACTTGTTATCAACGAATTAAAGCACGGGAGTGTCTTTTAATTAGGTTTATTGTCTAAACTGACTTGAACGATAAGGGAGTGAAGGGTTATGGGGAACGGGCGGGGAAGTGGAGCTGAACCCAAGATCAGATCAGCGATGATCTTATTGAATGGCAGAGCAGGCTCGAGGGACCGAATAGCCGACTCCTGCTCCTATTTCTTGTGTTCTTATTCTCTCCCCGGGGGACAAGGAGTTAGAGATTCCAGCAATCGGTCACCAAGTGCCATTTCGTGCTGTGTCCCATTGAGGGACAGAGGCTGCTGTGGACAAGACAGGGACCGTGTACAGCAGACACCTCAAATCGCTGGAGAAATACCACCAACGATGTCTTCGCAAGATCCTACAAATCCCCTGGGAGGACAGACGCACCAACGTTAGCGTCCTCGACCAGGCCAACACCCCCAGCCCGTCTCTCCGAGCAGCTTCGGGGCTCCTATTTTTATACATTCAAAATACATACAAAATCATGAATCATACACAAAGAAGCGTTACCATTGGTTGCTTCCCCTAATGCCTCACAAGTCCTCGCCCAGTTACAACAATTTCATTGGTACATACAGTTTCATTATTTCACTTCTGTGAGCCTCTTATCTGATTAGTTATGTGCTACATCATTTCTGTGAATTCCTTCCCACACCTATTTGTCTTCTGTGGCTATCTCATCCTTGACTGTGGTGTCTCAATCCTTCTTTGTCTTCTGTTATCATTCCATGTGACTCCTTAGTACCGTCGTAATTTGTTTTTTCTATGATTACTGTCTCCACTCCAACCAGTTGTTTGGTGTTACTACGATAAGCTCGTTTAGAATGCTGGTTTAGATAGCATGTGTTGAAAGAAGTGGGTGTACACATCGGCTCACCAAGGATTGACGGACATTATCTGGACGTTGCGTTTAATATTTCTCACCGCCGAAAGAGCTGGGAGCCTATTGTGGGAGGGGGCCGAGTATTTTTCCATGTTGTACACCGAAAAATCCACATCTGATGGGAGGGAATGGTACAGGACACGTTACAATGGCCAGGAGAAGGCAACACATCTCAGGTAATGGGCAAAGATGGAAAGTCCATTGCTAAGCAATGTGAACTGATCAGAGATAGATCCGATGTAAAGTGGTCAGCGATCGAGCCGTTACCTGGGATGAGATAACCGCGAGAGGCGGGAAACCAGAGAAAAAGGAAAGTACAGGAGACACCTCAAGTGGGTTAGACCACAGTTGGAGCAACGTGCACAGTTCTGGTCTTCATATATCTGGATTAGACCACACTTGGAACACCGTGCACAGTTCTGGTCTCCATATACCTGGGTTAGACCACACTTGGAACACCGTGCACAGTTCTGGTCTCCATATACCTGGGTTAGACCACACTTGGAACACCGTGCACAGTTCTGGTCTCCATATACCTGGGTTAAACCACACTTGGAGCACCGTGCACAATTCTGGTCTCCATATACCTGGATTAGACCACACTTGGACAATGTGCACAGTTCTGGTCTCCATATACCTGGATTAGACCACACTTGGGGAACTTTGCACAGTTCTGGTCTCCATATACCTTGGTTAGACCACACTTGGAGCACTGTGCACAGTTCTGGTCTCCATATACCTGGATTAGAACACACTTGGAGAAATGTGCACAGTTCTCTTCTAAATATACCTGGATTAGATCACACTTGCAGCATTGTGCACAGTTCTGGTCTCCATATACCTGGGTTAGACCACACTTGGAGCACTGAGCACAATTCTGGTCTCTATATACCTGGATTAGAACACACTTGGAGAAATGTGCACAGTTCTCTTCTAAATATACCTGGATTAGATCACACTTGCAGCATTGTGCACAGTTCTGGTCTCCATATACCTGGGTTAGACCACACTTGGAGCACCGTGCACAGTTCTGGTCTCCATATACCTTGGTTAGACCACACTTGGAGCACTGTGCACAGTTCTGGTCTCCAGTTACCTGGATTAGACCACACTTGGAGCACTGAGCACAATTCTGGTCTCTATATACCTGGATTAGAACACACTTGGAGAAATGTGCACAGTTCTCTTCTAAATATACCTGGATTAGATCACACTTGCAGCATTGTGCACAGTTCTGGTCTCCATATACCTGGGTTAGACCACACATGGAACACCGTGCACAGTTCTGATCTCCATGTACCTGGGTTAGACCACACTTGGAGCACCGTGCACAGTTCTGGTCTCCATATACCTGGGTTAAACCACACGTAGGGCACCGTGCACAGTTCTGATCTCCATATACCTGGGTTAGACCACACTTGGAGCACTGTGCACCGTTCTGGTCTCCATATACCTGGGTTAGACCACACTTGGAGCACTGTGCACAGTTCTGGTCTCCATATACCTGGGTTAGACCACACTTGGAGCACTGTGCACAGTTCTGGGCTCCAATTACCTTGGTTAGACCACACCTGGAGCACTGTGGACAGTTCTGGTCTCCATATACCTGGGTTAGACCACACTTGGAGCACTGTGCACAGTTCTGGTCTCCATATACCTGGGTTAGACCACACTTGGAGCACTGTGCACAGTTCTGGGCTCCAATTACCTTGGTTAGACCACACCTGGAGCACTGTGGACAGTTCTGGTCTCCATATACCTGGGTTAGACCACACTTGGAGCACTGTGCACAGTTCTGGTCTCACTATCCCTGGGTTAGATCACGGTTGGAGCACCGTGCACAGTTCTGGTCTCCATATACCTGGGTTAGACCACACTTGGAGCACCGTGCACAGTTCTGGTCTCCATATACCTGGGTTAGACCACACTTGCAGCATTGTGCACAGTTCTGGTCTCCATATACCTGGGTTAGACCACACTTGGAGCACCGTGCACAGTTCTGGTCTCCATATACCTGGGTTAGACCACACTTGAAGCACTGGGTACAGTTCTGGTCTCCATATACCTGGATTAGAACACACGTGGAGAAATGTGCACAGTTCTCTTCTCCATATACCTGGATTAGATCACACTTGCAGCATTGTGCACAGTTCTGGTCTCCATATACCTGGGTTAGACCACACTTGGAGCAACGTGCACAGTTCTGGACTCCATATACCTGGGTTAGACCACACTTGGAGCACTGTGCACTGTTCTGGTCTCCATATACCTTGGTTAGAGCACACTTGGAACACTGTGCACAATTCTGATCTCCATATACCTGTGTTAGATCGCACTTGGAGCATTGTGCACAGTTCTGGTCTCCATATACCTGGGTTAGACCACACTTGGAGCACCGTGCACAGTTCTGGTCTCCATATACCTGTGTTAGTCCACACTTAGGGCACCGTGCACAGTTCTGATCTCCATATACCTGGGTTAGACCAGACTTGGAGCAATGTGCACAGTTCTGGTCTCCATATACCTGGGTTAGACCACACTTGGAGCACTGTGCACAGTTCTGGTCTCCATATACCTGGGTTAGACCACACTTGGAGCACTGTGCACAATTCTGGTCTCCATATACCTTGGTTGGACCACACCTGGAGCGCTGTGCACAGTTCTGGTCTCCATATACCTGGGTTAGACCACACTTGGAGCACTGTGCACAGTTCCGGTCTCCATATACCTGGGTTAGACCACACTTGGAGCACTGTGCACAGTTCTGGTCTCCATTTACCTTGGTTAGACCACACCTGGAGCACTGTGGACAGTTCTGGTCTCCATATACCTGGGTTAGACCACACTTGGAGCACTGTGCACAGTTCTGGTCTCACTATCCCTGGGTTAGGCCACACTTGGAGCACTGTGCACAATTCTGGTCTCCATATACCTGGGTTAGACCACACTAGGAGCCCTGTGCACCGTTCTGATCTCCATATACCAGGGTTAGACGACACTTGGAGCACCGTGCACAGTTCTGGTCTCCATATACCTGGGTTACACCACACTTGGAGCACTGTGCACAGTTCTGGTCTCTATATACCTGGGTTAGACCAGACTTGGAGCAATGTGCACAGTTCTGGTCTCCATATACCTGGTTTAGGCCGCACTTTGAGCACTGTGCACAGTTCTGGTCTTCATATACCTGGGTTAGACCATATTTGGAGCACTGTGCACAGTTCTGGTCTCCATATCTCTGGGTTAGACCAGACTTGGAGCAATGTGCACGGTTCTGGTCTCCATATACCTTGATTAAACCACACTTGGAGCACTGTGCACAGTTCTACCCTTCATATACCTGGATTAGACCATACTTGGAGAATTGTGCACAGTTCTGGTCTCCATATACCTGGATTAGACCACACTGGGAGCACTGTGCACAGTTCTGGTCTCCATATACCTGGGTTAGACCACACTTGGAGCACTGTGCAGAGTTCTGGTCTCCATATACCTGGGTTAGACCACACTTGGAGCACTGTGCACAGTTCTGGTCTCCATATACCTGGGTTAGACCACACTTGGAGCACTGTGCACAGTTCTGGTCTCCATATACCTGGGTCAGACCACACTTGGAGCACTGTGCACAGTTCTGGTCTCCATATACCTGGGTCAGACCACACTTGGAGCACTGTGCACAGTTCTGGTCTCCATATACCTGGATTAGACCACACTTGGAGCACTGTGCTCAGTTCTGTTCTCCATATACCTGGGTTAGACCACAATCAGGAGAAACCTGTTTAGCCAGAGTGTGGTGAGAATGTGGAACTCGCTGCCACAGGGAGGGGTCGAGGCGAATAGTATCGATGCATTTAAGGGGAGGCTGGACAAGCGTATGGGGGAGAAGGGAATAGAGGGTTATGCTGATAGAGTTAGATGAGGAAAGACGGGAGGGGGCTCGAGTGGGGTATAAACACCGGCACGGATGGCCTGTTTCTGGGCCGTATATCCGATGGATTCCTGCACAGAGCGTTCAGGTATTCGAGAGTCAGTGACAGGAAGGTGTGGCAAGTTACCCAGGAGAATTTAAAATACAAAATATTTCAAAGCCTCACCAGCGTAAGAAGAGTTTTTCCACAACTGTAAGGAATTAAAGCTGGTATAAAGCCTGTCCCGGAAATCTGGGCGGATCAGGGTTTAGTAATGGAATGGAAATCTAGACGTTCAAGGTGAAAAGGAAGGGACTGAGTGTAACGTCGCCAAGCTTGCTGACGATATGAAGTTGTGTGGGAAAGCAAATTGTGAGGGGGACACAAAAAATCTGCAACGGGATATAGACAGGCTAAAGCGAGTGGGAAAAATCTGGCAGATGGAGTATAATGTGGGAAAATGTGAGGTTATCCACTTTGGCAGAAGAAATAGAAACGCAAATTACAATTTAAATGGAGAAAGATTGCAAAGTGCCGCAGTACAGCGGGACCTGGGGGTTACTTGTGCATGAAACACAAAAGGTTAGTATGCAGGTACAGCAAGTGATCAGGAAGGCCAATGGTATCTCGGCCTTTATTGCAAAGGGGATGGAGTATAAAAGCAGGGAAGTCTTGCTACAGTTATACAGGGCATTGGTGAGGCCACACCTGGAGTACTGCGTGCAGTTCTGGTCTCCGTATTTACGAAAGGATATACTTGCTTTGGAGGCAGTTCAGAGAAGGTTCACTCGGTTGATTCCGGGGATGAGGGGGTTGACTTTTGAGGAAAGGTTGAGTAGGTTGGGCCTCTACTCATTGGAATTCAGAAGAATTGAGAGGTGATCTTATCGAAACGTATAAGATTATGAGGGGGCTCGACAAGGTGGATGCAGAGAGGATGTTCCCACTGATGGGGGAGACTAGAACTAGGGGGCATGGTCTTAGAATAAGGGGCCGCCCATTTAAAACTGAGATGAGGAGGAATTTCTTCTCTCAGAGGGTTGTAAATCTGTGGAATTCTCTGCCCCAGAGAGCTGTGGAGGCCGGGACATTGGATATATTTAAGGTGGAGATAGACAGATTTTTGAGCGATAAGGTTGTGAAGGGTTATGGGGGGCGGGCAGGGAAGTGGAGCTGAGTCCATGATCGGATCAGCCATGATTGTATTAAATGGCGGAGCAGGCTCGAGGGGCCGAATGGCCGACTCCTGCTCCTATTTCTTATGTTCAATGGGATTCGGGGGGAAATCTCTCCAGTGGCTGGAGTCAGACCGAGTACAGAGGAAGATGATTGTGGTGGTTGGAGGCCAATTATCCCAGCCCCAGGACATAGAAACATAGAAACATTGAAAATAGGTGCAGGAGTGGGCCATTCGGCCCCTCGAGCCTGCATCACCATTCAATATGATCATGGCTGATCATTCCCTCAGTACCCCATTCCTGCTTTCCCTCCATACCCCTTGATCCCTTTAGCCGTAAGGGCCACATCTAACTCCCTTTTGAATATATCTAACGAACTGGCCTCAACAACTCTCTGTGGTAGAGAATTCCACAGGTTCACCACTCTCTGGGTGAAGAAGTTTCTCCTCATCTCGGTCCTAAATGGCTTACCCCTTATCCTTAGACTGTGACCCCTGGTTCTGGCCTTTCCCAACATCGGGAACATTCTTCTTGCATCCTGAGGGTTGACGGTGGATAGGCAATGGCAAACATTTAAAGATCACATGAATGAACTTCTACAATTGTACATCCCTGTCTGGAGTAAAAGTAAAACGGGGAAGGTGGCTCAACCGTGGCTAACAAGGGAAATTAAGGATAGTGTTAAATCCAAGGAAGAGGCATATAAATTGGCCAGAAAAAGCAGCAACCCTGAGGACTGGGAGAAACTTAGAATTCAGCAGAGGAGGACAAAGGGTTTAATTAGGAGGGGGAAATAGAGTATGAGAGGAAGCTTGCCAGGAACATAAAAACTGACTGCAAAAGCTTCTATAGATATGTGAAGAGAAAAAGATTAGTGAAGACAAACATAGGTCCCTTGCAATCTGTCGAGGAAATTTTAGCTTAAATTAACTCAGGCGGAGGCTTTCAGAGTCGTGCTTCGAGAGAATTTTATTTTACAAGCGAGATATCTCGGAGAGCTTGCTCAGTCCGTACCGAGGCAAAAACTCTGAGCTTCACAAGCAAACCCGCTCTATCTTTATACAGTCAAAGCAGGAACTTTATCTAAAACACACCACACATGAACATTAATCATACATTCTGTAAATGCAATCAAAGCAGGAACTTTATCTAAAACACATCACACATGAACATTAATCATACATCCTGTAAATGCAATCAAAGCAGGAACTTTATCTAAAACACACCACACATGAACATTAATCATACGTTCTGTAAATGCAATCAAAGCAGGAACTTTATCTAAAACACACCACACATGAACATTAATCATACATCCTGTAAATGCAAAGGTCATTCCGGGAGGCACACTTTATCTGTCCTTGCATAGTTTCTCCCTGTCCGTATCCTGATAAGCAGGGTATCTGGAAACTCATATAAACACCAGATAGTCATGTATTTACAACATGCTTTGTTTCGAGGCTGAGAAGTTTGGGTGTTTTTTCTAGCTCCACTAATTCTACAAACTCAGCAAAAAGTGACCTTAACCCTTTCCTTTATAATAGGACATAGATCGTTTTCTTCCACAATTCCCTCCTTGTTGATCTTTTACTGGATCAGCACAATTTCTTATATATTCTTTTCGTGTTCAAAAGGGGGTTCATACCCCTCAGGCAGGGTCGGGTCGCATTTTAAGACATTCCTCTTCATTGTAACCATCTAATTTTCCTTCTATGCGACTTAACCTTCCTTTCACGAACACACTTTTCCTTTCTACTTGGGATACCAGGCCCATTACTTGACTAATTCATTTTTTCAATTTTATCCACATTCCACAAATGATTATTAACAATACAAGCATAACCACACCTACGATTACTATGGGGTGTATAGCAAGCTTCAGTACTGCTGTAGCTTTTGGGGACCATCCGGTAAACACATCCCGCCAGTGGTGTACTGTCAAAGAGGTGACTTCATCTGTGATTCTCACTAGTTGTCCCTTCTTGTAACTCATTTCGACTCTAAACTGCCTCGTTTTGACAGAGCTTCCTCAATTTTCTTGTCATTACGCATCAAATTGTGTCGTCTGGTCAGATTAATTACAGGGGGGTAAGGGTTCAATCTTGTGCACAGACAGATATTTTTCTACATTTTGCCATTGCCCAAAGGTATAAGTTCTTTTTTTCTTCTGGGTCATACAGGGTGTAGACTCCTTCTCACGCATTTATTAATGGGGGGCCTATACAAAATTCCATCCAGATAGACAGGCTTATTTCCGGTCACACAGACCTCATTCTGTCCTATTTCCGTAATATCAGTGTCACTTGTTGGCTTTAGTTCCCACTTACATACTCCAATGGAGTGCTGCAGTGAGCATGGTTCGTATATGGCGGTCTGATAGGGACATACCATTCCGAATGGCCACCTAGCACATCCCCTCTGGTGATGTGTCAAATTAATGGGGGGCATTACTTGGAACTGACACCAAATTTCTTTTCTCGTCTTATTTACTATTTCCACAGTTATGTTACATCCTTTTGAATCACAACTGGTATATCTTTCTTGGGGTTTAATGGTTAAATTAAGAAGCTTATCCTTCTGATTGATTTTCAGCAACCCTTCCCACGTGTCAGCATGGAAGGATAATATCTTCCTTTCTAGCTCGGCTCTCAATAACTGTCTGATCGTTTCTTTAAACGTACAATGGGTGTACCTGTTTACCCCTGTTGTTCCTTCATCTTTCCTTCTCTATCCTTTCATTCTGCGTCCAGGTCATTTCGTCTGTGACGTAACCTGATACCTGCAATTGCTGTAATCCTTCATCCCAGGCACTTCTTATTTTTATGCCTTCCCCGATCAGTCCTCCGACGACCTGGATTTTATTTTGTAGGGTCTCGATATCCATGGAGTTCAACGCTCCTATTCCTGCTCCCACTCCATCTAACACAGTTTCTAATAGATCCCGTTTCTTTCTCGGGGGCCTTCCTTTTCCCAGAGATACCTCAACACTGGCTGTGTTGCAGCCATCTTCTTTCTTTGGGGGATATATAATTCGTATTGTTAAATTTAATACACCTGGGGACCTTACCACTGGGATGCAGGTGGCCAATATTCGTTTCAAGTGTCCCGTATCTCGCGGGGAATGCTTATTTTTATTATGGGTCCATTGTTTAGTAGAGGTTGTTCCATTTATTATTTTTGTGAGGTTCATCCACTTTACCCATTCTCTGTTTCCTATTTCAAAGTAGCAGTCTTCTTCCGGTCTACAGAATGTGCCATTGGTCTCTTGACTCTCATTTTGGTCCGTGCTGGTCAGGCAAGTCATGTTTACCTTCCAGTTCAGGGATATATTAAATCCCTCCTCACTGGTCACTTTCACTTCTCCTGATCGCTGATCTATCCCTACTCCACAAGCCTTACACATCACTGTGAAGTTCCCTACCTTACAATTTTTTTTCTTTTTCTTTGGGCATGTAAAGTTATCTTGCTGCCTTGCCTTATCACTTTTCCCCCACTCCATATCTCCCTTCCATACTTTTCCTTCTTCAAGTAATTCTTCTTCCTGTCTGACTCTCCTTACTGCTAAAATGATCAGAACGCCCAATGTCCACTTATAGTTTTTCCAAGAGTCCCGCCTCATCTTCCCTTTTCTGTTTACTTCTATAACACTCTTGAACTTAATTCGTTACAATAACAACACGCAAGCACGATAGTAACCGTAACCCAAATAATAAAGGCCAAAACTGGCATACAAATGAGTTCTGACATTCGTCCCTGGACTTTTGGGTAACTATAGATACTTTTAAGTCCAAAATACACAATGAGTGAACACAAAATAAGAGCAGGTACAGTTCTTCAGCGAGAAGATGGCTGTTTTCTTAGTCGGGCGACCGCAGTACGTCCTGGTTCAATGCCTCTTCCTTCGGCTGTGATTTGTCGGGGAAATAATATTTACAGCGGGTCGCATGCACCCAGTTCGGGTGTTTTTCCAACTTCAAAGCGGTTCGTGTTGTGAGAATGATCTGATACGGTCCTTTCCACCTAGGAGAAAAGGATTCTTTATTTAATGTTTTTACCAACACTTGATCTCCAGGTCTGAAAGGTGCATATTCCCTTCCGACGGGGGCACCTGTGTCTGCTTTATTTGTTCGTGCAGACTCCTTGCTATTTCACACATGGCCTGAGCATACTTTAGTGATTTTTCATCATTCCAAATTAATGCTATTTTTTCAGCCGCCAGTGGAGGTTTTACGCCAGTAGGCATTGGTCGTCCCAACAAGGCTTCATGTGGTGTCAAACCAGTGTTTCGGTTTTTCTGGTTTCTCATTGTATACAGTACCAATGGTAAGGCATCTGGCCACTTCAGTCCAGTCTCCTGACATACCTTGGTGAGGGTAGATTTTATTATCCCATTTACTCTCTCTACCATTCCCGAGGACTGTGGCTGATATGGTATATGTACACTGGAACCCTAACGCTTCTGCAAGGTTTTGCACTATTTTTCCGGTGAAGTGTGTTCCCCTGTCACTGTTGATTCCCATAGGTATCCCATATCTTGGTACTATTTCTTTAAATAGAATTTTTACTACTGTTCGGGCATCGTCTCTCCTAGTGGCGTACACTTCTACCCACCTTGTGAACATATCTACTCTGACTAATAGGTACTTAAGACCTGATACTGGAGGCATGTGGGCAAAATCAATTTGCAAATTCTCAAAGGGCATACTAGGTTGGGGTAGATGATCATATTCAGCAGGCGTTTTACCTCTGTTATTTTGTTGACAAATTTGGCATGTTCTAGCAACTTCCTCAATTACTACTGTTATTCCTGGGGCATACCACTGTGCATTAATAGCATGTATCATCCCTCCTTTGCCCATGTGAGCCTGACCGTGTGCTAGGCGAGACAGGGGCAAAAATAGAGATCGAGGGCAAACAGTTTGCCCATCAGGGTGGCACCAAATGTCGTTTTTGAGAAAACAACCTTGGTTTTCCCAAGTCCTTCTTTCTTGTATAGTAACTTGTTGTTGGGCTGTTTTAAGTAGTTGGATGTCAAGTACCTGTGGAGGGGAGACTGAGACTGCTTGAAGGCAGTCTGCCTGTGCCGAAGTGGCCTGTTTGGCTGCCTCGTCAGCCCTCCTATTTCCTACTGATACTTCATCCTCACCGGTTGTGTGAGCTGCACATTTGATAACGGCTACCTTACTTGGCAACTGAATGGCGTCTAATAGATTAAGCACCAGTTGAGAGTGCTTAATATGCTTTCCACCAGAGGTGATAAAGCCTCTGTTTTTCCACAGTTGTCCAAAATCATGGACCACACCGAATGCATCTCTAGAATCAGTATAGATATTAGCAGTATGGTCTTTAGCTATTATACAAGCTCTAGTGAGGGCAAACAATTCAGCAGCCTGAGCCGAGGTTCCGGGAGGCAGGGCAAATGCTTCAACAGTTTCGTGGGGGTTTACAATAGCATAGCCTGCCAAAAACAAATCATCCGACGGCCTATGTGATGATCCATCCGTATAGAGAATAAGATCAGGATTGTCCATGGGCTCTGTGAGCAAATCGGGTCTTGGTAAGGTGGCTATTTCCACCGTTAACAGACAATCATGCTGGTCTGGATCCTCTACTTCTTTAGTAGGAAGAAAGGTGGCTGGGTTCACTACCGGTGTGCGTCGAAAGGTATAGTTAGGGTGTGACAGCAGTAATACTTCATAACCTGTTCTTCGAGACGCTGTAAAGTGTTGTGTGGCAGCTGAATTCAAAAGTAATAACACAGCATGGGCTGTAATGACAGCACATGGATGATCCAAAACAATAGGTACCGACTTCTCCACCATGACCGCAGTAGCAGCTACAGCACGTAGACATGTGGGCATTCCCCTTACTACTGGAGGCAGCAAACCCGAATAATAAGCAACTGGTCTGTTTCCCCCACCATGTTCTTTGGTTAGCACTGCGGTTGCAAATCCTTCTTTCTCATTCACATACATCTGAAAAGGTTTTCCATAATTCGGAAGTCCCAACGCCGGAGCATTAGTGATGGCTTTCTTTAACTGTTGAAATGCCTCCTCTCTCTCTGGGGTCCACTCCACCTTGGGTGGGGCATCATTCAGGGCAGCTGATCTTAGGACCGCATCCCATTCTCGATAATTGTCTGAATTCTTTCTGGTCCTAGCTGCCTCTGCCCTTGCGATATGTGAAAACCCAAGTACTGGACTTGAGTCTGACAAAATTGTAACTTTGGTAACGACACTCGGTGCCCTCGTTCACATAGGTGCTGTAACAGTTTCAGGGAATCTTGCATGCACCTGTATCCGTGGCTGGAAGCCACAAGCAAATCGTCCGCATACTGCAACAACACAGACTGGTCCGATAATGAACAGTCTTCGAGGTCTCTCTTTACTGCTGCTGCATATACTGCGGGGCTTTCGGTGTATCCTTGGGACAACCTGGTCCATGTGTACTGCTGCTTCTTGTAGGTGAAAGCAAACCGATACTGACTCTCTTGATTTAACGGGATGGAGAAAAAGGCTGAACACAGGTCGACCACAGTAAAGACAGTTGCTGTTGGTGGGATAGCAGATAGTATAATGTTGGTGTCCGGTACCACAGGGGTGATAGGGACTACTATCTTATTAATAGCTCTCAGATCTTGCACAAATCTCCACTCATTCGGCCTATTAACCTTTGGTATGGGCAGTATCGGAGCGTTACACGGGCTCTGTGTCTTTTCTAGAACTCCTTGTTCCAACAATGCAGTCTGTACTGCCTAGTGCTTGGTAACACGGCGTTCTTTATCAGCTGTACCCGATGGGGTACTGCAGAATGTGATTCTTATGTTTTGCCCAAAGTTCCGAAGATACTTGCTTCAATGCCAGTGGCAGCTTAGGGCTTGGTTGTTCCGGGGGGTTGCTGTTTTTCAAAAGTGGAGGCATGATTTTTACCTTTCCACTGGAGAATCCTCCTGGTGCGGGTGACAAATTCTATCTGAACATTCTGCAGTTCTATTACTGCCCAAGGTTGATAGCCGTGTTGCTGTTTTTCCTTTTCTATTCCTACAATCATCGGACCCATAACTTTAGGTTTCGCTGGCGGTTTTACAGCCAAGGTCAGATGGGGTGTCGAGTTCGCTTCTCTAAACCGCTGCTGCTGTAAGGGTGTCAAATCCATGGCTACCCCCAATCCTTCTGGTCCAAAATAAATGCGGGGTGTAGCTTCTACTATTTCTTCTTTTTTAAAAAGGATTGTACCAGCCACTGGTGAGTTTCAGCTTTTTGTCGAGTGTACCAGGCTGTACAGTGAAGCTGAACTGCCTCAAAGCTTGTCAAAATTATATACATCAATTCTTCAGTATTAGAGTCAATTTTAGCTTTTAAATTTTGTATAACTTCAAGTATCAAGGGGGAATAGAAGTTGCCATTCAATTGCCAACAATAGAGGGTAGCCTTTTCTTTGTTATCTTCCCTTTTCTCTTCTTCAATCCCATTAAAGAACTGATGGATTTTATTTGGAGGGAGCTCCATGAACATCCCTTCCTTTGTGCAATAAATTGTGGCTCCCAGTTTGCACAAAGTCTGTCTTCCTAATAAAGGGAGAGGTGTTGTTTTAGAGACTATCAAAGTCTCATCATTAACTGGTTGTCCTTCAATTATCAATTTGGTAGGTTCAGATAAAAATTCTTTCATGGAGATACCGGCCACACCCATACTTAAGACGGTGGTGTTGCTGACAGGTAGTCCCACAGAGGGTGGTACAGAAGGCATAGTAGCACCGGTATCCACCAGGAACTTCACATAAGTGTCTCCTACGTTTACTACTGCCAGAGGGTTTTCTTCGATGTCTGCTGATAAGCGGAGGGCTGCCGCCTGTACCACTCAGCCTCCGGGGCATCCCTATGCTGATCGGTGCGGGTTGGGGTTAGAGAACAAAAACTGAGGGGCCAATGAAGGTGGAGGTTCGGGGAAACCCCCTTGTAACCCTCCAAGCTGTTTCGGGGGGCATCTGCAATCTCGAGCCCAATTCCCTTTCCTTCCGCAATTTCTACACTCATCTTGGGAGCGGTCTCGTTGGGGCCACTGTCCTCTCCCTCTTCCTCTTCCTCATCCCCCAAACCCTCCTCTATTATTCTGTGTTTGTCCTCTTCCCTTTTGCTGATAGTATTGACCTGTTATTTTAGCCTTGTTGTCTTTATAGGTGAACAGTCCCTCCCTATCCATATTGGCCAGTACTGTAATTGTCTCTTTCCAACTTTTTCCTTGCCAGTCCAAAACCTTTATTTTGTATGTTCTTGCTTGTTGTGGCAACATACAATTTAACAAGGTTTGTACTGCCAAAGGTTCATTTTGATCCATCGGTATTCCTGCATGCTCGCCCCAACTATTTTTCCATCTGCCTGCAAAATCTATCATTGATTCTTCTGCTTTCTGCAAGCAGCAGGTGACTTCCCCTATATCCCCATGCTTTTTAGCCCCTTGCAGAATTGCGTTCTTTCCTCGGTTTTTCAGCCAATGGGTTAATGACTCATTGCAGGTACAGCAGGCGGTTAAGAAAGCAAATGGCATGTTGGCCTTCGTAGCGAGGGGATTTGAGTACAGGGGCAGGGAGGTGTTGCTACAGTTGTACAGGGCCTTGGTGAGGCCACACCTGGAGTATTGTGTACAGTTTTGGTCTCCTAACTTGAGGAAGGACATTCTTGCTATTGAGGGAGTGCAGCGAAGATTCACCAGACTGATTCCCGGGATGGTGGGACTGACCTATCAAGAAAGACTGGATCAACTGGGCTTGTATTCACTGGAGTTCAGAAGAATGAGAGGGGACCTCATAGAAACGTTTAAAATTCTGACGGGTTTAGACAGGTTAGATGCAGGAAGAATGTTCCCGATGCTGGGGAAGTCCAGAACCAGGGCTCACAGTCTGAGGATAAGGGGTAAGCCATTTAGGACCGAGATGAGGAGAAACTTCTTCACCCAGAGAGTGGTGAACCTGTGGAATTCTCTACCACAGAAAGTAGTTGAGGCCAATTCACTAAATATATTCAAAAGGGAGTTAGATGAGGTCCTTACTACTCGGGGGATCAAGGGGTATGGCGAGAAAGCAGGAAGGGGGTACTGAAGTTTCATGTTCAGCCATGAACTCATTGAATGGCGGTGCAGGCTAGAAGGGCTGAATGGCCTGCTCCTGCACCTATTTTCTATGTTTCTATGTTCTATGTTTCTATGTTTGCCGTCATTCAGCAAGTCATCATTAACTCTCCAGTCTCCATTTTCCCCTGGTGGGATGTGGAACATATCTTTTACTCCCTGCCAGGAAGACCTATAGGCCGCTTGCAATAATAATTTAACATTCTCCTGGGAGCGGATTGTAAATTGTACACGTTTGCTCAAGCCAGTTGTGAAATGCTACCGGTTTCTTTAGCGGATTTGGGGCGGCTGAGATCATATCTCTGGCTTCTCCAGGGGACCAGGGTTTCAGAACTGCCGTAGTTCCTATCATTACCCTAGGATTTTGGTGGACGGTAGAGTCGGCCGCTTCTCTTGCCGCTTGTTGCCTTGTTTGGTGAGGACCTCTCCTCCCTGCGTCCTGCTTTGCTACCCCTCCCTCTACTGCCTCGGCTTCCCCTGATCCTGATGCTCCCGGATCTCCTCCACCGGCTCCTCCATTAGGTGGCTGATTCCGGAGGGGCTGCTAATTCCCTCGGAACTTGATTTCTGTGGGCAGCGATTATTTCTATCGTTTCCTGCCAACTATCTTGTTTTGGGGGTTCTACACGGGGATAGAGTCCTACTGCTGGTGCTGAGGGGACAGGAAGGCCCGGAGGACTATCAAGGATAACTTAAAACTTCCTCCATATGGCCAATCCCCATCAGACCAACCGTACAAATCGCTACTAAACGTTACCGCGTATCTGTCGTCTCCTGTGTCTTTAATTACAGTGTCCGCCGGCGAGCCGGGCGGCACAATGGGATCTCCGACCTTCTCTCTTTGCTTTGCTACCTTACGGATTCTTTTCTCGGTCTTAGGATGTACTTTCATTCTTTCAGTCGAGAGGTCGTCTTTCTTTCCTTTTCTAGGAGCTGGGCGCGAGTGCCCTGCTCGACGAGAGCCGTTTCCCATTCTTCCGGGTGCAACGTCTCGTGATCTTTTCTGAAATGAGAGTTAGGACAATCCTACAAAATATACAATAATTTACAAAGCGACCCCGGAGCGGTCCGCGTCCAACTTCTTAGAGGGACAAGTGGCGTATAGCCACACGTTCTCTTTTCCGCTCAGCTCGAGGTCTCCTTTTGCCTTTTTGTTACTTTAGCTTCTTTGCGGTAGCTACCTTAAAATTATGCCTCACCCTCCAGGGGATCTCGGCGGCTCATCCCCCTTTCAGCTAGGAAGGTCCTTAAAAATTCCTCTTTTCTCTTTAAAAGTTAAATTTAGTTCTTTCGGATCTCGTTTTTTGAGAGATCCTGCCTGACTACGCCAGAATCTGTCGAGGAAATTTTAGCTTAAATTAACTCAGGCGGAGGCTTTCAGAGTCGTGCTTCGAGAGAATTTTATTTTACAAGCGAGATATCTCGGAGAGCTTGCTCAGTCCGCACCGAGGCAAAAACTCTGAGCTTCACAAGTAAACCCGCTCTATCTTTATACAGTCAAAGCAGGAACTTTATCTAAAACACACCACACATGAACATTAATCATACATTCTGTAAATGCAATCAAAGCAGGAACTTTATCTAAAACACACCACACATGAACATTAATCATACATTCTATAAATGCAATCAAAGCAGGAACTTTATCTAAAACACACCACACATGAACATTAATCATACATTCTATAAATGCAATCAAAGCAGGAACTTTATCTAAAACACACCACACATGAACATTAATCATACATTCTGTAAATGCAATCAAAGCAGGAACTTTATCTAAAACACACCACACATGAACACTAATCATACATTCTGTAAATGCAATCAAAGCAAGAACTTTATCTAAAACACACCACACATGAACATTAATCATACATCCTGTAAATGCAATCAAAGCAGGAACTTTATCTAAAACACACCACACATGAACATTAATCATACATTCTGTAAATGCAATCAAAGCAAGAACTTTATCTAAAACACACCGCACATGAACATTAATCATACATCCTGTAAATGCAATCAAAGCAGGAACTTTATCTAAAACACACCACACATGAACATTAATCATACATTCTGTAAATGCAATCAAAGCAGGAACTTTATCTAAAACACACCACACATGAACATTAATCATACATCCTGTAAATGCAAAGGTCATTCCGGGAGGCACACTTTACCTGTTCTTGCATAGTTTCTCCCTGTCCGTATCCTGATAAGCAGGGTATCTGGAAACTCATATAAACACCAGATAGTCATGTATTTACAACATGCTTTGTTTCAAGGCTGAGAAGTTTGGGTGTTTTTTCTAGCTCCACTAATTCTACAAACTCAGCAAAAAGTGAACTTAACCCTTTCCTTTATAATAGGACATAGATCGTTTTCTTCCACACAGTCAGATTCAGGTGAATTTATAATGGGGAACAAAGAAATGGCAGACCAGTTGAACAAATACTTTGGTTCTGTCTTCACGAAAAAAGACACAAATAACCTTCCGGAAGTATGTGGGGGCCGAGAGTCTAGTGAGAAGGAGGAACTGAAGGATATCCTTATAAGGCTGGAAATTGTGTTGGGGAAATTGATGGGATTGAAGCCGATGAATCCCCGGGGCCTGATAGTCTACATCCCAGAGTACTTAAGGAAGTGGCCCTAGAAATAGTGGATGCATTGGTGATCATTTTCCAACAGTCTATTGACTCTGGATCAGTTCCTATGGACTGGAGGGTAGCTAATGTAACACCACTTTTTAAAAAAGGAGGGAGAGAGAAAACGGATAATTATAGACCGGTTAGCCTGACATCAGTAGTGGGAAAATGTTGGAATCAATTATTAAAGATGAAATAGCAGCACATTTGGAAAGCAGTGACAGGATCAGTCCAAGTCAGCATGGATTTATGAAAGGGAAATCATGCTTGACAAATCTTCTGGAATTTTTTGAGGATGTAACTAATAGAGTGGACAAGGGAGAACCAGTGGATGTGGTGTACTTAGACATTCAAAAGGCTTTTGACAAGGTCCCACACAAGAAATTTGTGTGCAAAATGGTATTGGGGGTAATGTACTGACGTGGATAGAGAACTGGTTGGCAGACAGGAAGCCGAGATTCGGGATAAACGGGTCCTTTTCAGAATGGCAGGCAGTGACTAGTGGAGTACCGCAGGGCTCAGTGCTGGGACCCCAGCTCTTTACAATATACATCAATGATTTAGATGAAGGAATTGAGTGTAATATCTCCAAGTTTGCAGATGACACAAAGCTGGGTGGCAGTGTGAGCTGTGAGGAGGATGCTAAGAGGCTACAGGGTGACTTGGACAGGTTAGGTGAGTGGGCAAATGCATTGCAGATGCAGTATAATGTGGATAAATGTGAAGTTATCCACTTTGGGGGCAAAAACACGAAGGCAGAATATTATCTGAATGGTGACAGATTAGGAAAAGGGGAGGTGCAATGAGACCTGGGTGTCATGGTACATCAGTCATTGAAAGTTGGCATGCAGGTACAGCAGGCGGTTAAGAAGGCAAATGGTATGTTGGCCTTCATAGCGAGAGGATTTGAGTATAGGAGCAGGGAGGTCTTACTGCAGTTGTACAGGGCCTTGGTGAGGCCACACCTGGAATATTGTGTTCAGTTTTGGTCTCCTAATCTGAGGAAGGATGTTCTTGTTATTGAGGGAGTGCAGCGAAGGTTCACCAGACTGATTCCCGGGATGGCTGGACTGACATATGAGGAGAGACTGGATCGACTAGGCTTGTATTCACTGGAGTTTAGAAGGATGAGAGGGAATCTCATAGAAACATATAAAATTCTGACGGGACTGGACAGGTTAGATGCGGGAAGAATGTTCCCGATGTTGGGGAAGTCCAGAACCAGGGGACACAGTCTAAGGATAAGGAGTAAGTCATTTGGGACTGAGATGAGGAGAAACTTCTTCACTCAGAGAATTGTGAACCTGTGGAATTCTCTACCGCAGAGAGTTGTTGAGGCCAGTTCGTTGGATATATTCAAGAGGGAGTTAGATGTGGCCCTTAAGCCTAAAGGGATCAAGGGGTATGGAGAGAAAGCAGGAATGGGGTACTGAGGGAATGATCAGCCATGATCATATTGAATGGTGGTGCAGGCTCGAAGGGCTGAATGGCCTGCTCCTGCACCTATTTTCTATGTTTCTATGTTTTTATCTAACCTGTCCAGTCCCGTCAGAATTTTATATGTTTCTATGAGATCCCCTCTCATTCTTCTAAATTCCAGTGAATACAAGCCTAGTCGATCCAGTCTTTCTTCATATGTCAGTCCTGCCATCCCGGGAATCAGTCTGGTGAACCTTCGCTGCACTCCCTCAATAGCAAGAACGTCCTTCCTCAGATTAGGAGACCAAAACTGAACACAATATTTCAGGTGAGGCCTCACCAAGGCCCTGTACAACTGCAGTAAGACCTCCCTGCTCCTATACTCAAATCCTCTCGCTACGAAGGCCAACATGCCATTTGCCTTCTTCACCGCCTGCTGTACCTGCATGGCCAACCTTCAATGACTGATGTACCATGACACCCAGGTCTCGCTGCCCCTCCCCTTTTCCTAATCTGCCGCCATTCAGATAATATTCTGCCTTCCTGTTTTTGCCCCCAAAGTGGATAACCTCACATTTATCCACATTATACTGCACCTGCCCTGCATTTGCCCACTCACCTAACCTGTCCAAGTCGCCCTGCAGCCTCTTAGCGTCCTCCTCGCTGCAGGAGCTCTCCAGGGCCGTGTCCTAGGCTTAACCATCTTCAGTTGCTCCTTAAATGCGCTTCGCTGCATCGTACGGTCAGAAGTGGGGAAAGAGCAAGAGGCGGGCGGAGTGGGACTGATGGTGTCGTTCGTCCACGGAGACGGCACAGCACGGACTCGATTAGCCAAGGGCCTCCTCCTGTCCTGTCTCGCTCTGTGGTTTTATAGCATGTGCTGAGAGAAGAGGTGAGGGCCATGAATCCTGGCCAACACCACCACAAACAGATGGCTGGGTCACTTATCTCATTTGCCCGTGGTGAGTCAGGTGACGAAGTGAGCACAGACAAGTGGTGCCCGCCACAAACTGCGTTCCCCAGCCACCAACCCCGTCCCTCACCCCAACCTCTGTCTGAGGCTGAACCAGACTGTTCGCAAGCTCGGCCTCGAGTTTCACCCTGACTCGAGCTTCTGACCGCACATTCTCCCCATACCCACCTCCGTACCATCGTCCATCTCTGGCCCCCCCCCCCCCGCCTCAGCTCATCCGCTGCTGAAGCCCTCATCCCTGCCCCTGTTACCTCCAGACTTGACTATTCCAACGTGCTGCGCTCCTGGCTGGCCTCCCACATTCTACCCGACGTAAACTAGAGGTGATCCAAAACTCGACTGCCCCCCGTGTCCTAACTCGCACCGAGTCCCGCTCACCCATCGTCCCCTGTGCTCGCTGCCCCCGTGTCCTAACTCGCACTGAGTCTCGCTCACCCATTACCCCCTGTGCTCACAGCCCCTGAGTCCTAACTCACACCCAGTCCCGCTCACCCATCACCTACTGTGCTCACTGACCCCGTGTCCTAACTCGCACCGAGTCCCGCTCACCCATCACCCCCTGTGCTCGCTGACCCCGTGTCCTAACTCGCACCGAGTCCCGCTCACCCATCACTCCCTGTGCTCACTGCCCCCGTGTCCTAACTCGCACCGAGTCCCGCTCACCCATCACCCCCTGTGCTCACTGACCCCGTGTCCTAACTCGCACCGAGTCCCGCTCACCCATCACCCCCTGTGCTCGCTGACCCGTGTCCTAACTCGCACCAAGTCCCACTCACCCATCATCCCCTGTGCTCACTGACCCCGTGTCCTAACTCGCACCGAGTCCCGCTCACCCATCACCCCCTGTGCTCGCTGCCCCGTGTCCTAACTCGCACCCAGTCCCGCTCACCCATCACCCACTGTGCTCACTGACCCCGTGTCCTAACTCGCACCGAGTCCCGCTCACCCATCACCCACTGTGCTCACTGACCCCGTGTCCTAACTCGCACCGAGTCCCGCTCACCCATCACCCCCTGTGCTCGCTGACCCCGTGTCCTAACTCGCATCGAGTCCCGCTCACCCATCACCCCCTGTGCTCGCTGACCCGTGTCCTAACTCGCACCAAGTCCCACTCACCCATCACCCCCTGTGCTCGCTGACCCCGTGTCCTAACTCGCATCGAGTCCCGCTCACCCATCACCCCCTGTGCTCGCTGACCCGTGTCCTAACTCGCACCAAGTCCCACTCACCCATCACCCACTGTGCTCACTGACCCCGTGTCCTAACTCGCACCAAGTCCCGCTCACCCATTACCCCCTGTGCTCACAGCCCCTGAGTCCTAACTCACACCCAGTCCCGCTCACCCATCACCTACTGTGCTCACTGACCCCGTGTCCTAACTCGCACCGAGTCCCGCTCACCCATCACCCCCTGTGCTCGCTGACCCCGTGTCCTAACTCGCACCGAGTCCCGCTCACCCATCACTCCCTGTGCTCACTGCCCCCGTGTCCTAACTCGCACCGAGTCCCGCTCACCCATCACCCCCTGTGCTCACTGACCCCGTGTCCTAACTCGCACCGAGTCCCGCTCACCCATCACCCCCTGTGCTCGCTGACCCGTGTCCTAACTCGCACCAAGTCCCACTCACCCATCACCCGCTGTGCTCACTGACCCCGTGTCCTAACTCGCACCGAGTCCCGCTCACCCATCACCCCCTGTGCTCGCTGCCCCGTGTCCTAACTCGCACCCAGTCCCGCTTACCCATCACCCACTGTGCTCACTGACCCCGTGTCCTAACTCGCACCGAGTCCCGCTCACCCATCACCCACTGTGCTCACTGACCCCGTGTCCTAACTCGCACCGAGTCCCGCTCACCCATCACCCCCTGTGCTCGCTGACCCCGTGTCCTAACTCGCATCGAGTCCCGCTCACCCATCACCCCCTGTGCTCGCTGACCCGTGTCCTAACTCGCACCAAGTCCCACTCACCCATCACCCCCTGTGCTCGCTGACCCCGTGTCCTAACTCGCATCGAGTCCCGCTCACCCATCACCCCCTGTGCTCGCTGACCCGTGTCCTAACTCGCACCAAGTCCCACTCACCCATCACCCACTGTGCTCACTGACCCCGTGTCCTAACTCGCACCAAGTCCCGCTCACCCATCACCCCCTGTGCTCACTGCCCCCGTGTCCTAACTCGCACCGAGTCCCGCTCACCCATCACCCCCTGTGCTCGCTGACCCGTGTCCTAACTCGCACCGAGTCCCGCTCACCCATCACCCCCTGTGCTCGCTGACCCCGTGTCCTAACTCGCACCGAGTCCCGCTCACCCATCACTCCCTGTGCTCACTGCCCCCGTGTCCTAACTCGCACCGAGTCCCGCTCACCCATCACCCTCTGTGCTCGCTGACCCCGTGTCCTAACTCGCACCGAGTCCCGCTCACCCATCACCCCCTGTGCTCGCTGACCCCGTGTCCTAACTCGCACCGAGTCCCGCTCACCCATCACCCCCTGTGTTCACTGACCCCGTGTCCTAACTCGCATCGAGTCCCGCTCACCCATCACCCCCTGTGCTCGCTGACCCCGTGTCCTAACTCGCACCGAGTCCCACTCACCCATCACCCCCTGTGCTCACTGACCCCGTGTCCTAACTCGCACCGAGTCCCACTCACCCATCGCCCGCTGTGCTCACTGACCCCGTGTCCTAACTCGCACTGAGTCTCGCTCACCCATTACCCCCTGTGCTCACTGCCCCTGAGTCCTAACTCACACCCAGTCCCGCTCACCCATCACCTACTGTGCTCACTGACCCCGTGTCCTAACTCGCACCGAGTCCCGCTCACCCATCACCCCCTGTGCTCGCTGACCCCGTGTCCTAACTCGCACCGAGTCCCGCTCACCCATCACTCCCTGTGCTCACTGCCCCCGTGTCCTAACTCGCACCGAGTCCCGCTCACCCATCACCCCCTGTGCTCACTGACCCCGTGTCCTAACTCGCACCGAGTCCCGCTCACCCATCACCCCCTGTGCTCACTGACCCCGTGTCCTAACTCGCACCGAGTCCCGCTCACCCATCACCCCCTGTGCTCGCTGCCCCGTGTCGTAACTCGCACCCAGTCCCGCTCACCCATCACCCACTGTGCTCACTGACCCCGTGTCCTAACTCGCACCGAGTCCCGCTCACCCATCACCCACTGTGTTCACTGACCCCGTGTCCTAACTCGCACCGAGTCCCGCTCACCCATCACCCCCTGTGCTCGCTGACCCCGTGTCCTAACTCGCATCGAGTCCCGCTCACCCATCACCCCCTGTGCTCGCTGACCCGTGTCCTAACTCGCACCAAGTCCCACTCACCCATCACCCCCTGTGCTCGCTGACCCCGTGTCCTAACTCGCATCGAGTCCCGCTCACCCATCACCCCCTGTGCTCGCTGACCCCGTGTCCTAACTCGCACCGAGTCCCGCTCACCCATCACCCCCTGTGCTCGCTGACCCCGTGTCCTAACTCGCACCGAGTCCCGCTCACCCATCACTCCCTGTGCTCACTGCCCCCGTGTCCTAACTCGCACCCAGTCCCGCTCACCCATCACCCCCTGTGCTCACTGCCCCGTGTCCTAACTCACACCGAGTCCCGCTCACCCATCACCCACTGTGCTCACTGACCCCGTGTCCTAACTCGCACCGAGTCCCGCTCACCCATCACCCCCTGTGCTCGCTGCCCCCGTGTCCTAACTCGCACCCAGTCCCACTCACCCATCACCCCCTGTGCTCACTGACCAAAATTGGCTCCTGGTTAGGCAACGCATCGATTTCAAAATTCTCATCCTTGTTTACAAATCACTCCATGGCCTCACCCCTCCGTATCACTGTAATCTCCTCCAGCTCCTACACCCCTCCCTATCTCAGTACCCGGCCCTATACCCCTCCCTATCTCTGTAATCCCCTCCAGCCCCTACATCCCTCCCTATCTCTGTAACCTCCTCCAGCCCCTACATCCCTCCCTATTTCGATAACCTCCTCCAGCCCCTACACCCCTCCCTATCTCTGTAACCTCCTCCAGCCCTTATACCCCTCCCTATCTCTGTAACCTCCTCCAGCCCCTACACCCCTCCCTGTCTCTGTTACCTCCTCCAGCCCCAACACCCCCCGAGATGTCTACTCCTCCAATTCTGCTCTCCTGAAGCATCCCTGATTAGAATCATTCAACCATTGTCTCATAACACTCCTATGAAGCTCCATGGGACGTTTCACTACATTAAAGTCGCTATATATATGTGAGAACTGAGGGAGCGCCGCACTGTCGGAGGGGCGGTACTGAGGGAGCGCCGCACTGTCGGAGGGGCAGTACTGAGGGAGCGCCGCACTGTCGGAGGGGCGGTACTGAGGGAGCGCCGCACTGTCGGAGGGGCGGTGCTGAGGGAGCGCCGCACTGTCGGAGGGGCGGTGCTGAGGGAGCCCCGCACTGTTGGAGGGGCGGTGCTGAGGGAGTGCCGCACTGTCGGAGGGGCGGTACTGAGGGAGCCCCGCACTGTCGGAGGGGCGGGACTGAGGGAGCGCCGCACTGTCGGAGGGGCGGTGCTGAGGGAGCGCCGCACTGTCGGAGGGGCGGTACTGAGGGAGCGCCGCACTGTCGGAGGGGCGGGACTGAGGGAGCGCCGCACTGTCGGAGGGGCGGTACTGAGGGAGCGCCGCACTGTCGGAGGGGCGGTGCTGAGGGAGCGCCGCACTGTCGGAGGGGCGGTACTGAGGGAGCGCCGCACTGTCGGAGGGGCGGGACTGAGGGAGCGCCGCACTGTCGGAGGGGCGGTACTGAGGGAGCGCCGCACTGTCGGAGGGGCCGTACTGAGGGAGCCCCGCACTGTCGGAGGGGCGGGACTGAGGGAGCGCCGCACTGTCGGAGGGGCAGTACTGAGCGAGTGCCGCACTGTCGGAGGGGCGGTACTGAGGGAGCGTCGCACTGTCGGAGGGGCGGTACTGAGGGAGTGCCGCACTGTCGGAGGGGCGGTACTGAGCGAGTGCCGCACTGTCGGAGGGGCGGTACTGAGCGAGTGCCGCACTGTCGGAGGGGCGGTACTGAGGGAGTGCCGCACTGTCGGAGAGGCGGTACTGAGGGAGCGCCGCACTGTCGGAGGGGCGGTACTGAGGGAGTGCCGCACTGTCGGAGGAGCACTATTTCGAAGAAGAGCAGGGGGATTATCCCCGCCATGAACAGACGAGGGGATTCACAGTCCCGATCACACCCTCTGCCTCTCTTGCAATGAGGCTTCAGGTATGTGAGAGACACAAACGATGTATCGCTATTCCCCCGAGGTGTTAAAACCCAATTATTTTACACAGAGAGTCAGTCTCACTAACGTGACGAAGGGGATTTCCACAGGTACGAGGAACTACCGCAATCATAATTCCAGCCAAAGTGGTCCTGTCGTCTTAAGCTGTGGGGAAAAACATTTCGTAATGTGACCTATTTACTGAATGCAGCTCCTGTTACATAAGAACACAAGAAATAGGAGGAGGAGTCGGCCATTCGGCCCCTCGAGCCTGCTCCGCCATTTAATACGATCGTGGCTGATCCGATCATGGACTCAGCTCCACTTCCCTGCCCGCCCCCTTATCGGTTAAGAAACTGTCTATCTCTGTCTTAACTTTATTCAATGTCCCGGCTTCCACAGCTCTCTGAGGCAGCGAATTTCACAGATTTACAACCCTCAGAGAGAAGAAATTCCTCCTCATCTCAGTTTTAAATGGGCGGCCCCTTATTCTAAGACCATGCCCCCTAGTTCTAGTCTCCCCCATCAGTGGGAACATCCTCTCTGCATCCACCTTGTCGAGCCCCCTCATAATCTGATACGTTTCGATAAGATCACCTCTCATTCTTCTGAATTCCAATGAGTAGAGGCCCAACCTGCTCAACCTTTCCTCATAAGTCAATCCCCTCATCCCCGGAATCAACCGAGTGAACCTTCTCTGAACTGTCTCCAAAGCAAGTATATCCTTTCGTAAATACGGAGACCAGAACTGCACGCAGTACTCCAGGTGTGGTCTCACCAATACCCTGTATAACTGGAGCAAGACTTCCCTGCTTTTATACTCCATCCCCTTTGCAATAAAGGCCAAGATCCCATTGGCCTTCCTGATCACTTGCTGTACCTGCATACTATCCTTTTGTGTTTCATGCACAAGTAACCCCCAGGTCCCGCTGTACTGAGGCACTTTGCAATCTTTCTCCATTTAAATAATAACTTGCTCTTTGATTTTTTTTCTGCCAAAGTGCATGACCTCACACTTTCCAACATTATACTCCATCTGACAAATTTTTGCCCACTCAATGAGCCTGTCTGTGTCCTTTTACAGATTTTTTGTGTCCTCCTCACACATTGCTTTTCCTCCCATCTTTGTATCATCAGCAAACTTGGCTACGTTACACTCAGTCCCTTCTTCCAAGTCGTTAATATAGATTGTAAATAGTTGGGGTCCCAGCACTGATCCCTGCGGCACCCCACTAGTTATTGGTTGCCAACCCGAGAATGAACCAAGTCTGTTTTCAGTTAGTTAGCCAATCCTCTATCCATGCTAATATATTACCCTCAACCCCGTGAACTTTTATCTTGTGCTGTAACCTTTTATGTGGCACCTTGTCAAATGCCTTCTGGAAATCCAAATACACCACATCCACTGGTTCCCCTTTATCCACCCTGTTCGTTACATCCTCAAAGAAATTCCAACAAATTTGTCAAAAATGACTTCCCCGTCATAAATCCATGCTGACTCTGCCTGACCGAATTTTGCTTTTCCAAATGTCCTGCTACTGCTTCTTTAATAATGGACTCCAACATTAAGAACAGGAGGAGGCCATTCAGCCCCTCGAGCCTGTTACATTAGGGACAGGAGGAGGCCGTTCAGCCCCTCGAGCCTGTTACATTAGGGACAGGAGGAGGCCATTCAGCCCATCGAGCCTGTTACATTAGGGACAGGAGGAGGCCGTTCAGCCCCTCGAGTCTGTTACATTAGGGACAGGAGGAGGCCGTTCAGCCCCTCGAGCCTGTTACATTAGGGACAGGAGGAGGCCGTTCAGCCCCTCGAGCCTGTTACATTAGGGACAGGAGGAGGCCGTTCAGCCCCTCGAGCCTGTTACATTAGGAACAGGAGGCCGTTCAGCCCCTCGAGTCTGTTACATTAGGAACAGGAGGAGGCCGTTCAGCCCCTCGAGCCTGTTACATTAGGAACAGGAGGAGGCCGTTCAGCCCCTCGAGCCTGTTACATTAGGGACAGGAGGAGGCCGTTCAGCCCCTCGAGCCTGTTACATTAGGGACAGGAGGAGGCCGTTCAGCCCCTCGAGCCTGTTACATTAGGAGCAGGAGGAGGCCGTTCAGCCCCTCGAGCCTGTTACATTAGGAACAGGAGGAGGCCGTTCAGCCCCTCGAGCCTGTTACATTAGGGACAGGAGGAGGCCGTTCAGCCCCTCGAGCCTGTTACATTAGGGACAGGAGGAGGCCGTTCAGCCCCTCTCGAATACTCCTGTGAAGCCCCTTGCAACATTTCTTTACGTTAAGGGCGCTATATTAATACAATTTGAAGTTGCTGTTCAGCACCAGTTATCAATTAGACTTCCCCGCGGCAAGAATCATCGACAAAGAATTGACAAGCTGGGTGCCATTGTGTTTATTGATCGAGAGTATAGACAGAAGATTACCCCAGCCCCTGTGAACAATATCGGTTACAGGCTAAAATCACCCCACAAGCAAACGATGAATCTCCAATTAATGTTTCTGTTTGACACAACGTCCCATAATCCTCCTGTCGGTGAAGAATGGATGGTCTCTGATCGAACTTACGCCGAATCTGGAGACAAAGCAGACGGCAAGTATTTACCATATTGCAACGTGAATCCGGTCCAGGTCGTTTAAACATGTTCGCTATTTGTCCTACACTCGGTGTCAGCATCCGGGGTTAGATACAGAGTAAAGCTCCCTCTACACTGTCCCATCAAACACTCCCAGGGCAGGTACAGCACGGGGTTAGATACAGAGTAAAGCTCCCTCTACACTGTCCCATCAAACACTCCCAGGACAGGTACAGCACGGGGTTAGATACAGAGTAAAGCTCCCTCTACACTGTCCCATCAAACACTCCCAGGACAGGTACAGGGGGTTAGATACAGAGTAAAACTCCCTCTACACTGTCCCCATCAAACACTCCCAGGACAGGTACAGGGGGTTAGATACAGAGTAAAGCTCCCTCTACACTGTCCCATCAAACACTCCCAGGGCAGGTACAGGGGGTTAGATACAGAGTAAAGCTCCCTCTACACTGTCCCGTCAAACACTCCCATTAAACACAGTGCCAATTGGTGTTGAGTTCTGGGCCTGTGTTTTCCTGTGGGCCTGTGTCCATTCGACACTGGATTTCTGTCGCGGATGACGGGGTTAATCCGCGATGTTTCAATGTGTGCTCGGTTGCTGTCAGACGGACCGTTGGAGAATGTTTGGGACGGGGTTAAAGTTCCCGGACACTGGATCGTGAACCAATGCCGTGTCTGGTCACCGTGACGGTGACACCGGGTGGAACTTGCAATGGGGTTAATCACACTGACCTTTCTCCGTCACGTCTCCATCCTCTCCCTCGAGCTCACTGCTTGCCGACCCGTCCAGCGCAAAGCTTAGCCGGCCTGGAAGGGAATTAACGGAGGTATCAGTCGCTGCCCGTCGCCTTCGAAACGCCCGAACGTTGAGTCTCCCTACCCACACCTTCACTCATCATCATCGGCAGTCCCTTGGGATCGAGGAAGACTTGCTTCCACTCTTAACATGAGGCCTCACGTGGCTGAACAGTCCAATACGGGAGCCACAGTCCCTGTCACAGGGTGGGACAGACAGTGGTTGAGGGAAGGGGAGGGTGGGACTGGTTTGCCGCACGCTCCTTCCGCTGCCTGCGCTTGGTTTCTGCACGCTCTCGGCGACGAGACTCGAGGCGCTCAGCGGCCTCCCGGATGCACTCCCTCCACTTAGGGCGGACTGGTCTTTGGGCCCAGGGACTCCCAGGTGTCGGTGGGGGATGTTGCACTTTATCAGGGAGGCTTTGAGGGTGGTCCCTGTAACGTTTCCTCTGCCCACCTTTGGCTCGTTTGCCCGTGAAGGAGTTCCGAGTAGAGCGCTTGGCTTTGGGAGTCTCGTGTCTGGGGGGACATGCGGACAATGTGGCCCTGCCCAGCGGAGCTGGTCGAGTGTGGTCAGTGCTTCGATGCTGGGGATGTTGGGCCTGGTCGAGGACGCTAACGTTGGTGCGTCTGTCCTCCCGGGGGATTTGCAGGATTTTGCGGAGACAGCGTTGGTGGTATTTCTCCATTGACTTGAGGTGTCTACTTTACATGATCCATGTCTCTGAGCCATACAGAAGGGCGGGTATCACTACAGCCCTGTCGACCATGAGCTGGATGGCAGATTCCTCGAACCACTATCTGTCCCACCTGTGACAGGGTCTGTAATTCCTGTATTGGACTGTTCAGCCACCGAAGAACTCACTTTCAGAATGGAAGCAAGTCTCCCTCGATTCCGAGGGACTGCCGATGATGATACCACTCTGGACCACTGGGTGGAGCAGTGGTCAACGAGGGGGTAGCTCAGTATTACACGGTGCAGAAACAGAAAAGGATAAGGCTGCGTGGATCTCACCGTTTGCATATTTTAGCGATCAGGAACAGGGTAATCGCCAAGCCCAGAGCTCCCAGGATAACTCCCACAGTGCAAACAATGGTCCCAGAGTCCGGCATCCTGCTCCGATTTCTTGCCGACTGACCTGTGTAAAAATCGACAAATTCTTATGAGGAAAGGTTGAGCAGGTTGGGCCTGTACTCATTGGAGTTTAGGAGAATGAGAGGTGATCTTATCGAAACGTATCAGATTCTGAGGGGGGCTGGACAGGGTGGATGCAGAGAGGATGTTTCCCCCTCGTGGGGGAATCTAGAACTAGGGGGCACAGTCTCAGAATAAGGGGCGGCCCATTTGACTAGTGGGGTACCACAAGGTTCAGTGCTGGGACCCCAGCTATTTACAATATACATTAATGATTTAGATGAAGGAATTGAATGTAATATCTCCAAGTTTGCAGATGACACTAAGCTGGGTGGCGGTGTGAGCTGTGAGGAGGATGCTAAGAGGCTGCAGGGTGACTTGGACAGGTTAGGTGAGTGGGCAAATACATGGCAGATGCAGTATAATGTGGATAAATGTGAGGTTATCCACTTTGGGGGCAAAAACAAGAAGGCAGAATATTATCTGAATGGTGACAGATTAGGAAAAGGGGAGGTGCAACGAGACCTGGGTGTCATGGTACATCAGTCATTGAAGGTTGGCATGCAGGTACAGCAGGCGGTGAAGAAGGCAAATGGTATGTTGGCCTTCATAGCGAGGGGATTTGAGTATAGGAGCAGGGAGGTCTTACTGCAGTTGTACAGGGTCTTGGTGAGACCACACCTGGAATATTGTGTTCAGTTTTGGTCTCCTAATCTGAGGAAGGACGTTCTTGCTATTGAGGGAGTGCAGCGAAGGTTCACCAGACTGATTCCCGGGATGGCAGGACTGATATATGAAGAAAGACTGGATCGACTGGGCTTATATTCACTGGAGTTTAGAAGAATGAGAGGGGATCTCATAGAAACATATAAAATTCTGACGGGACTGGACAGGTTAGATGCAGGAAGAATGTTCCCGATGTTGGGGAAGTCCAGAACCAGGGGTCACAGTCTAAGGATAAGGGGTAAGCCATTTAGGACCGAGATGAGGAGAAACTTCTTCACCCAGAGAGTGGTGAACCTGTGGAATTCTCTACCACAGAGAGTTGTTGAGGCCAGTTCGTTAGATATATTCAAAAGGGAGTTAGATGTGGCCCTTACGGCTAAAGGGATCAAGGGGTATGGAGAGAAAGCAGGAATGGGGTACTGAGGGAATGATCAGCCATGATCATATTGAATGGTGGTGCAGGCTCGAGTGGCCGAATGGCCGACTCCTGCCCCTGTTTCTCGATCAGGTACTCAGTGACCCATTAGCTCACCACCAATGGCTGTTCTTCATGTTTGTGTCTCTAAGGGCAGTGACTGCACTGCGAAAGGGTTTCAGCGCACCTGGAGCGCACAACGATCGCCGAAGAGCTCCAACGAGCTGGCGTATGGAGGAAAGCTGGAAGGATATTCAACCGTGGAGATACCTCAGGCTGCCCCTCTCCTTGCCCAGCGGTTGTGTCAGTCGTGGCTCAGTGGGCAGCACCCTCGCCTCAGAGCCAGAAGGTTGTGGGTTCGAGTCCCACTCCAGAGACTCGAGCACATAAAACCAGGCTGACACTCCCAGTGCAGTACTGAGGGAGCACCGCACTGAGCTGTCGGAGGGGCAGTACTGAGGGAGCGCCACACTGTCTGAGGGGCAGTACTGAGGGAGCGCTGTACTGTCGGAGGGGCAGTACTGAGGGAGCGCCGCACTGTCGGAGGGGCAGTACTGAGGGAGCGCCGTACTGTCGGAGGGGCAGTACTGAGGGAGCGCCGCACTGTCGGAGGGGCAGTACTGAGGGAGCGCCGCACTGTCGGAGGGGCGGTACTGAGGGAGCACCGCACTGTCGGAGGGGCAGTACTGAGGGAGTGCCGCACTGTCGGAGGGGCGGTACTGAGGGAGCGCCGCACTGTCGGAGGGGCGGTACTGAGGGAGTGCCGCACTGTCGGAGGGGCGGTACTGAGGGAGCGCTGCACTGTCGGAGGGGCGGTACTGAGGGAGCGCCGCACTGTCGGAGGGGCGGTACTGAGAGAGCACCGCACTGTCGGAGGGGCGGTACTGAGGGAGCGCCGCACTGTCGGAGGGGCGGTACTGAGGGAGCGCCGCACTGTCGGAGGGGCGGTACTGAGGGAGCGCCGCACTGTCGGAGGGGCAGTACTGAGGGAGCGCCGCACTGTCGGAGGGGCAGTACTGAGGGAGCGCCGCACTGTCGGAGGGGCAGTACTGAGGGAGCGCCGCACTGTCGGAGGGGCAGTACTGAGGGAGCGCCGCACTGTCGGAGGGGCAGTACTGAGGGAGCGCCGCACTGTCGGAGGGGTGATACTGAGGGAGCGCCGCACTGTCGGAGGGGCGGTACTGAGGGAGTGCCGCACTGTCGGAGGGGCGGTACTGAGGGAGCGCTGCACTGTCAGAGGGGCAGTACTGAGGGAGCGCCGCACTGTCGGAGGGGCAGTACTGAGGGAGCGCCGCACTGTCGGAGGGGCAGTACTGAGTGATACACAATTGTGTGGGACATCCTGGATGGACCAGCTGACCTTTACCCATCCACCATTGCCCGTGTATCCCTACTTGACCTACCCAGCACAACTGTCAGCGGTTTGTCGAGGCTGCGGTGATCAATCTGGCAACTGTAAGTGTCCCCGTCCTGTGGCTCAATCCGGATGTAGGCGAAGACATTGAAGGTCCAATCATCCTCCACCAGGACCGGGAGTGAATGGACCTGCCCGGCAAATTCACTTCCATTGACCAGGAACTTCATTTCAATCTTGTATGGGTAGAATTTCTCGGCGTAACAATACAGAATGTTTGGCCGGCCCGGTGCGTAGTCTTTCTCCGTGTAGATTTCGGCTTCTGGCTTCTCTGCAACGGAAATGATAGCGTTACCGGTCTCCAAAGGTTCCCTTGTTGTCGGAGGGGGGGCCCCAGGAACCAGAACAGGAACTGGGGGAGCGCGGGGAGAGAAGTGCATTTGCACTGCGCTGTCGGAGGGGCAGTACTGAGGGAGTGCCACAGTGTCGGAGGGGCGGCACTGAGGGAGTGCCACAGTGTCGGAGGGGCGGCACTGAGGGAGTGCCACAGTGTCGGAGGGGCGGTACTGAGGGAGTGCCACAGTGTCGGAGGGGCAGTACTGAGGGAGTGCCACAGTGTCGGAGGGGCAGTACTGAGGGAGTGCCACAGTGTCGGAGGGACAGTACTGAGGGAGTGCCGTACTGCGCTGTCGGACGGGAGGTACTGAGGGAGCGCCGCACTGTCGGAGGGGCGGTACTGAGGGAGTGCCGCACTGTCGGAGGGACGGTACTGAGGGAGCGCTGCACTGTCGGAGGGGCGGTACTGAGGGAGCACCGCACTGTCGGAGATGCCGGCTTTCGGATGAGACGTTAAACTGAGGCCCCGTGTGCCCTCTCATATCATCATAGGTAGTCGCTCAAAATCGAGGAAACAGAAACAAAGAAAATAGGTGCAGGAGTAGGCCATTCAGCCCTTTGAGCCTGCACCACCATCCAATAAGATCATGGCTGATCATTCCCTCAGTATCCCATTCCTGCTTTCTCTCCATACCCCTTGATCCCTTTAGCCCTAAGGGCCACATCTAACTCCCTTTTGAATATATCTAACGAACTGGCCTCAACAACTCTCTGTGGTAGAGAATTTCACAGGTTCACCACTCTCTGAGTGAAGAAGTTTCTCCTCATCTCGGTCCTAAATGGCTTACCCCTTATCCTTAGACTGTGACCCCTGGTTCTGGACTTCCCCAACATCGGGAACATTCTTCCTGCATCTAACCTGTCCAGTCCCGTCAGAATTTTATATGTTTCTATGAGATCCCCTCTCATCCTTCTAAACCCCAGTGAATATAAGCCCAGTCGATCCAGTCTCTCCTCATATGTCAGTCCTGTCATCCCGGGAATCAGTCTGGTGAACCTTCGCTGCACTCCCTCAATAGCAAGAATGTCCTTCCTCAGATTAGGAGACCAAAACTGAACACAATATTCCAGGTGAGGCCTCACCAAGGCCCTGTACAACTGCAGTAAGACCTCCCTGCTCCTATACTCAAATCCCCTCGCTATGAAGGCCAACATACCATTTGCCTTCTTCACCGCCTGCTGTACCTGCATGCCAACTTTCAATGACTGATGTACCATGACACCCAGGTCTCGTTGCACCTCCCCTTTTCTTAATCTGTCACCATTCAGATAATATTCTGCCTTCCTGTTTTTGCCCCCAAAGTGGATAATCTCACATTTATCCACATTATACTGCATCTGCCATGCATTTGCCCACTCTCGGCGACGAGACTCGAAGAGCTCAGCGCCCTCCCGGATGCACTCCCTCCACTTAGGGCGGGACTGGTCTTTGGGCCCAGGGACTCCAAGGTGCCGGTGGGGATGTTGCACTTTATCAGGGAGGGCTTTGAGGGTGGTCCCCTGTAACGTTTCCTCTGCCCACCTTTGGCTCGTTTGCCCGTGAAGGAGTTCCGAGTAGAGTGCTTGGCTTTGGGAGTCTCGTGTCGGGGGGACATGCGGACAATGTGGCCCTGCCCAGCGGAGCTGGTCGAGTGTGGTCAGTGCTTCGATGCTAGGGATGTTGGGCCTGGTCGAGGACGCTAACGTTGGTGCGTCTGTCCTCCCGGGGGATTTGCAGGATCTTGCGGAGACAGCGTCGGTGGTACTTCTCCAGCGACTTGAGGTGTCTACTGTACATGGTCCATGTCTCTGAGCCATACAGGAGGGCGGGTATCACTACAGCCCTGTAGACCATGAGCTGGGCGGCAGTTTTGAGGGCCTGGTCTTCGAACACACTTTTCCTCAGGCGGCCGAAGGCTGCACTGGAGGCAATGTTGGACCTCTTGTTGATAAGAGGCTCCCAAGGTACGGAAAGTGGTTCACGTTGTCCAGGGCCACGCCGTGGATCTTGTGGACTGGGGGGGGGCAGTGCTGTGTGGTATGGGTTTGAACCTGCAACGAGCTTTCAACCATAATTCCGCAGGGTAACTAAGACCGCCTATTTCCACCTCCGTAACATCGCCTAGCAGGACCGGACTTCAACCCAGATCTCCACTCCCGGCCCGACCCACCAAACCGCAGTGATGTCAGTACTCAGAATGCGTACAAGAGACATTAAAAGGAGGGAGTGTAAGGGTACACCTATTTTTCTTGGAACAAGGCACAGGAAGAGGCCACGGACAAACTGTTTTAACTACCTTTTTGGACTACCTGGGAGAGGAAACGGCACCAGCCTGAGGCAAGTGGTGACTCATCACCTATTAAAAGCAACCTCAGTCGGCAAGGACTAAATTTGGGTTATGGATACAGACAAAGAGACTGATACTATTTATCCGCGGTGCCCCGGGATTGATTGGCCGCAGGGGGTAAAACAGTTCACCCCAGAGACTACAAGTCTGCAAGGAACCAGGACTACAAAGGACCCTACGAAATGCACATTTTTGGATAACGGGGCATTAAGGATAAGGAGTTATCTCTTGCCCTGCCGACGCCGTGTGCAAATTAGCAGCCAATCAAAACTCACCACTACAGCGAGGTCAAACAAATCACCACCTCGATCCAGGCGCATTAATCGGACCCCGGCCCAGCGGGGAACTTATTCATACTGTGGATATAAATATAGGAACACAGGAACACAAGAAGGTGGAGAACGACAAATGGAGAGACGGGAAGACAGGAACGAGAACAGCTGCGGAGAACGGGCAGAAGGACCACCAACCGGTCACGGAACCAACGACCACGAACCTACAATGGCTAAGCGAGTGGGCTAAGGTTTGGCAGATGGAATACAATGTCGGAAAGTGTGAGGTCATCCACCTTGGGGGATAAAAAACAGTAAAAGGGAATACTATTTGAATGGGGAGAAATTACAACATGCTGAGGTGCAGAGGGACCTGGGGGTCCTTGTGCGTGAATCCCAAAAAGTTAGTTTGCAGGTGCAGCAGGTAATCGGGAAGGTGAATGGGATGTTGGCCTTCATTGCGAGAGGGATGGAGTACAAAAGCAGGGAGGTCCTGCTGCAACTGTACAGGGTATTGGTGAGGCCGCACCTGGAGTACTGCGTGCAGTTTTGGTCACCTTACTTAAGGAAGGATATACTGGCTTTGGAGGGGGTACAGAGACGATTCACTCGGCTGATTCCGGAGATGAGGGGGTTACCTTATGATGATAGATTGAGTAGACTGGGTCTTTACTCGTTGGAGTTCAGAAGGATGAGGGGCGATCTTATAGAAACATTTAAAATAATGAAAGGGATAGACAGGATAGAGGCAGAGAGGTTGTTTCCACTGGTCGGGGAGACTAGAACTAGGGGGCACAGCCTCAAAATACGGGGGAGCCAATTTAAAACCGAGTTGAGAAGGAATTTCTTCTCCCAGAGGGTTGTGAATCTGTGGAATTCTCTGCCCAAGGAAGCAGTTGAGGCTAGCTCATTGAATGTATTCAAGTCACAGATAGATAGATTTTTAACCAATAAGGGAATTAAGGGTTACGGGGAGCGGGCGGGTAAGTGGAGCTGAGTCCACGGCCAGATCAGCCATGATCTTGTTGAATGGCGGAGCAGGCCCGAGGGGCTAGATGGCCTACTCCTGTTCCTAATTCTTATGTTCTTACAATAGCTACAGCCAGGAATGGCGATTGTATGTCTTCAGTCAATTTCTCTCAGAAGTCTAGTCCTGTAGTTTTTTCCGTCGGTTTTTTTTGTTGCGTAATAAAACGGACACTGGGTTAAGCCTAAAATGTTGTCCTCTCCCAACATGAGTTCCGAGTTCTAAGAATGACAGTGAACAGAACAAACACCCGCGACTTACTGCTGGGGATGCTTGTGCCGTTTGTCAGCGTTATCATTTCCTTGGTGATGCCGCGTAGGCGAGCTTGCAAACTTTGAGCCCTGTCACTATAAAAGCTCACTTCTTCCGGACCCAGCTCCTCCTTGCCGTCCGTCTCTTTCTCGTTGATGACAAAGGTTCGCGCTCCGAAATCGTAGATCAGGAAGGGGGTGGCATTGACGCTGAAGATGTCGAGGATTCTCTCCGCACCCTGCGTGTAAGTGTAATAGATTTGTTCCGCCATTGATTCACAGTCTAGGAAGGGGAAGATAGCAGAGAAAGTTAGACATTTGTACTTGAGGGACACACTCTCGTGTCTCTCCGGTGAACGTCAACGGGGAGGTAGTTAGAATCTCGCTTGTTGGGGATGGTCATTGCCTGGCACTTGGGTCGTGTGCATGTGACAAGGAATTACTTCAAAGAACAATGACTGTTTTATTGCCCGTCCCTTGAGAAGGTGGGGGTGAGCCGCCTTCTTGAACCGCTGCAGTCCCGTGTGGTGAAGGTGCTCCCACAGTGCTGTTAGGGAGGGAGGTCCAGGATTGGGACCCAGCGACGATGGAGGAACGGCCGATATATTTCCAAGTCGAGGGATGGTGTGTGTGTGACTGGGAGGGGAACGTGGAGGGGGTGGTGTTCCCATGGACCTGCTGCCCTTGACCTTCTAGGCGGGTAGAGGTCGCGGGTTCGGGAGGTGTTGCCGAAGAAGCCTTGGCCAGTTGCCGCGGTGCATCTTGTGGACGGTGCACACTGCAGCCACGGTGCGCCGGTGGTGGAGGGAGTGAGTGTTGGAGGTGGTGGAGGGAGTGAGTGTTGGAGGCGGTGGGTCGCGTGGCCCATCGAGCGGGGCTGCTTTGTCCCGGATGGTGTCGAGCGTCTCGAGTGTTGTTGGAGCTGCAACTCATCCAGGCAAGTGGGGAGTGTTCCATCACACTCCTGACTTGTGGGTTGTAGATGGTGGAGAGGCTTTGGGGAGTCAGGAGGTGAGACACTGGTCGCAGAATACCCAGCCTCTGACCCGCTCTTGTGGCCACAGTATTTATGTGTCTGGTCCAGTGAAGTTTCTGGTCAATGGTGACCCCCAGGATGTGGATGGTGGGGGGATTGGGCGATGGGAATGCTGGTGAATGTCAAGGGGCGGTGGTTAGACTCTCGCTTGTTGGCGATGGTTATTGCCTGGCACTTGTGGGGCGCGAATGTTACTTGCCGCTTATCAGCCCGAGCCTGAATGTTGTCCAGGTCTTGCTGCATGTGGGGCACGGACTGCTCCATTATCTGAGGAGTTGCGAATGGAAGTGAACACTGTGCAATCATCAGCGAACATCCCCACGTCTGTCCGTATGATGGAGGGAAGGTCATTGATGGATTGGCTGAAGACGGTTGGGCCTAGGACACTGCCCTGAGGGACTCCTGCAGCGATGTCCTGGGACAGAGAGGATTGGCCTCCAACCACCACAACCATCTTCCTCCGTGCCGGGTATGACTCCAGCCAGTGGAGAGATTTCCCCCTTAATTCCCATTGACCGTCAGTTTTACCGGGGCTCCTTGATGCCACACTCGGTCACATGCTGCCTTGATGTCGCGGGCAGTCACTCTCACCGCACCTCTGGAACTCAGCGCGTTGTGTCCCGTGTTTGGACCAAGGCCTGCACTGAGGTCAGGGGCCGAGTGGTCCTAGCGGAACCCAAACTGGGCATGGGCGAGCAGGTTAACGGTGAGCAAGTGCCGCAGGTTAGCGCCGCCGGCGACACCGGCTGATGATTGAGTGTCGGACGTTAACGGAAGGGGCGGGGCCAGTGACACGGCCAGCGCTATTCCTGCAGCTAGCGCCCCCCAGGGGAAGCGGAGTGCGCGACATTACGTAAGCTCGATTCCGTTGTCGCGGGGTGGGACTTTCGTGTCTCGCTCGCAGGAAGTCTGGCCCCACGGCGGTTACGGTGCAATACCGAATTTCTCCCCCCTCTCGCCCCAGCACCCCCGCCCCAGACCGTCCATTTCCACTCAACCCGGCCCGCCCGCTGCCCTTTTCAAACTCCAAACTCCGCTGGAGAACCTCGCCAAGAGGAGACTCCCTCCCTCCCCTCCTCCGCAAGCGCCCAGCGATGGCTTGGGGCCGGTGCCCCGCGGCGAAAGCAAATGGCACGCCTCCCCCCGCCGCGCCTTCTCACCCCCAAACCCCACGGCCAGGGGGCAGGGTCGGCTCAGGGGTAGGACAAGGTCACAAGACCAATCCTGTGACCCACGATGCACAGCGAGGACACAGGGACAGGAGGAGGCTGTTCAGCCCCTCAAGCCTGTTACATTAGGGACAGGAGGAGGCCGTTCAGCCCCTCGAGCCTGTTACATTAGGAGCAGGAGGAGGCCGTTCAGCCCCTCGAGCCTGTTACATTAGGAACAGGAGGAGGCTGTTCAGCCCCTCGAGTCTGTTACATTAGGAACAGGAGGAGGCCGTTCAGCCCCTCGAGTCTGTTACATTAGGAACAGGAGGAGGCCGTTCAGCCCCTCGAGTCTGTTACATTAGGAACAGGAGGAGGCCGTTCAGCCCCTCGAGCCTGTTACATTAGGGACAGGAGGCCGTTCAGCCCCTCGAGCCTGTTACATTAGGAACAGGAGGAGGCCGTTCAGCCCCTCGAGCCTGTTACATTAGGGACAGGAGGAGGCCGTTCAGCCCTTCGAGCCTGTTACATTAGGGACAGGAGGAGGCCGTTCAGCCCTTCGAGCCTGTTACATTAGGGACAGGAGGAGGCCGTTCAGCCCTTCGAGCCTGTTACATTAGGGACAGGAGGAGGCCGTTCAGCCCCTCGAGTCTGTTACATTAGGGACAGGAGGAGGCCGTTCAGCCCTTCGAGCCTGTTACATTAGGGACAGGAGGAGGCCGTTCAGCCCTTCGAGCCTGTTACATTAGGGACAGGAGGAGGCCGTTCAGCCCCTCGAGCCTGTTACATTAGGAACAGGAGGAGGCTGTTCAGCCCCTCGAGCCTGTTACATTAGGAACAGGAGGAGGCCGTTCAGCCCCTCGAGCCTGTTACATTAGGGACAGGAGGAGGCCGTTCAGCCCTTCGAGCCTGTTACATTAGGAGCAGGAGGAGGCCATTCAGCCCCTCGAGCCTGTTACATTAGGAACAGGAGGAGGCCGTTCAGCCCCTCGAGCCTGTTACATTAGGGACAGGAGGAGGCCGTTCAGCCCCTCGAGCCTGTTACATTAGGGACAGGAGGAGGCCGTTCAGCCCCTCGAGCCTGTTACATTAGGAGCAGGAGGAGGCCATTCAGCCCCTCGAGCCTGTTACATTAGGAACAGGAGGAGGCCGTTCAGCCCCTCGAGCCTGTTACATTAGGGACAGGAGGAGGCCGTTCAGCCCCTTGAGCCTGTTACATTAGGGACAGGAGGAGGCTGTTCAGCCCCTTGAGCCTGTTACATTAGGGACAGGAGGAGGCTGTTCAGCCCCTTGAGCCTGTTACATTAGGGACAGGAGGAGGCCGTTCAGCCCCTCGAGCCTGTTACATTAGGAACAGGAGGAGGCCGTTCAGCCCCTCGAGCCTTACATTAGGGACAGGAGGAGGCCGTTCAGCCCTTCGAGCCTGTTACATTAGGAGCAGGAGGAGGCCATTCAGCCCCTCGAGCCTGTTATATTAGGAACAGGAGGAGGCCGTTCAGCCCCTCGAGCCTGTTACATTAGGAGCAGGAGAAGCTGCCCCCTAGTCCGAGACCCCCCAACCTGCGGAGATTGTCTCTCTCTACCCATCCTCTGTTCCCCCTGATATCCTGAAAACGTCGAACAGTTCGCCCGTTAAACTTCTAAATTCCCGGGGGGGGCACGTCCCTGTTTTTTTGCAATCTCTCCACGTGACTTAAACCCTTGGAGAGAGGAGCAGACAAACGTCGGCATTCACACACACACACACACACACAGCGCACTCACCGAGATCTGTTGCCCGTGTTGCCGTGGTCAGAGACAGCGCGATGAGTAGGAAGACACGCGCTCCCACGTTGGCCAACGAGGTCATGCTGCTGCAGGAACGTTCAGAGAGTGCACGCAGAGCCCGTCCCAATCACCGCTCTGCCCCAGCACCTCGGCCGATGAGCTTTCAAGCCTCCCTTCCCAGTGAAGGAATTCAGTCTCGCCCTCCGCGCGTCTCATTGGCTGCAGGTTTTTTTGGCACAGAGATCCTAACTCATCCGACACTTGGCACCGGATCAGTGCAGGAATCCAGTTGATGAGGAATGAGCTGAGTGTAACCACACTGGGGAGTTTGTTACAGCTCCCGGAGGGGCGTAGTGTCACAACGGTTCAGGTTACAGGGTGAGCAATCCATAGGCCAGGAAGAAGAAAGCAAGACTTGTATTTATATAGCGCCTATCACGACCACCGGACCTCTCAAAGCGCCTCACAACTAATGAAGGAGCGCGCTCACTGTTGCAATGTGGGAAACGCCAATTTGCGCACAGCAAGCTCCCACACACACAGAGACGTGATAGTGACCCGGATCGTCTGTTGCTCGTGGGATAAATATTGGCCCCAGGACACGGGGGAGAGCTCCCCCTGCTCTTCTTCCAATAGTTGCCCCGGGAGATTTTACATCCACCCGAGAGGGCAGACGGGGCCTCGGTTTAACGTCTCATCCCGAAATATGGCCCCTCCGACAGTGCAGCGTTCCCTCAGTACTGCCCCTCCGACAGTGCGGTGCTCCCTCAGTACCGTCCCTCCGACAGTGCGGGGCTCCCTCAGTACCGCCCCTCCGACAGTGCGGCGCTCCCTCAGTACCGCCCCTCCGACAGTGCGGCGCTCCCTCAGTACCGTCCCTCCGACAGTGCGGCGCTCCCTCAGTACCGCCCCTCCGACAGTGCGGCACTCCCTCAGTACCGCCCCTCCGACAGTGCGGGGCTCCCTCAGTACCGCCCCTCCGACAGTGCGGTGCTCCCTCAGTACCGCCCCTCCGACAGTGCGGCGCTCCCTCAGTACCGCCCCTCCGACAGTGCGGGGCTCCCTCAGTACCGCCCCTCCGACAGTGCGGCGCTCCCTCAGTACCGCCCCTCCGACAGAGCGGTGCTCCCTCAGTACCGCCCCTCCGACAGTGCGGGGCTCTCTCAGTACCGCCCCTCCGACAGTGCGGTGCTCCCTCAGTACCGCCCCTCCGACAGCGCAGTGCGGCGCTCCCTCAGTACCGCCCCTCCCACAGTGCGGGGCTCCCT
This sequence comes from Pristiophorus japonicus, assembly GCF_044704955.1. Lineage (NCBI taxonomy): Eukaryota > Metazoa > Chordata > Chondrichthyes > Pristiophoridae > Pristiophorus > Pristiophorus japonicus. The sequence goes on along the minus strand of NC_092008.1, from coordinate 2,308,161 downwards.
CAGTACTGCCCCTCCGACAGTGCGGGGCTCCCTCAGTACTGCCCCTCCGACAGTGCGGCACTCCCTCAGTACCGCGGCCCAGATTCGACACATACCGCACCTCATCAACAGCAGCAACAACCTGAATTTATATAGCGCCTTTAACGTAGTGAAATGTCCCAAGGTGCTTCACAGGAGCGATTATCAGACCATATTTGACACCGAGCCACATAAAAAGGTAGCGTCTTGAAGGAGGAGAGCGAGGCGGAGAGGTTTAGGGAGGGAGTTCCAGAGCTTGGGGCCCAGGCAACAGAAGGCACGGCCACCGCTGGTGGAGCGATTATAATCAGGGATGGTCAGGGGGGCAGAATTAGTGGAGCGCAGAGATCTCGGGGGGGTTGTGGGGCTGGAGGGGGTTACAGAGATAGGGAGGGGTGTAGGGGCTGGAGGAGGTTACAGAGATAGGGAGGGGTGTAGGGGCTGGAGGGGGTTACAGAGATAGGGAGGGGTGTCGGGGCTGGAGGGGGTTACAGAGATAGGGAGGGGTGTAGGGGCTGGAGGGGGTTATAGAGATAGGGATGGGTGTAGGAGCTGGAGGAGGTTACAGAGATAGGGAGGGGTGTAGGGGCTGGAGGGGGTTACAGAGATAGGGAGGTGTTGTGGGGCTGGAGGAGGTTACAGAGATAGGGAGGGGTGTAGGGGCTGGAGGAGGTTACAGAGCTAGGGAGGGGTGTAGGGGCTGGAGGGGGTTACAGATATAGGGAGGGGTGTAGGGGCTGGAGGGGGTTACAGAGATAGGGAGGGATGTAGTGGCTAGGGGAGGTTACAGAGATCGGGAGGAGTGTAGGGGCTTGAGGAGGTTACAGAGATAGGGAGGGGTATAGGGGCTGGAGGGGGTTACAGAGATAGGGAGGGGGCGAGGAGAGATTTGTAAATAAGGATGTGAATTTTGAAATTGAGGCGTTGCCGGACCGGGAGCCAATGTCGGTCAGTGAGCACAGTGGGTGATGGGTGAGCGGGACTCGGTGCGAGTTAGGACACGGGGCAGTGAGCACAGGGGGTGATGGGTGAGCGGGACTCGGTGCGAGTTAGGACACGGGGCAGTGAGCACAGGGGGTGATGGGTGAGTGGGACTCGGTGTGAGTTAGGACACGGGGCAGTGAGCACAGGGGGTGATGGGTGAGTGGGACTGGGTGTGAGTTAGGACACGGGGTCAGTGAGCACAGGGGGTGATGGGTGAGCGGGACTGGGTGTGAGTTAGGACACGGGGTCAGTGAGCACAGGGGGTGATGGGTGAGCGGGACTGGGTGTGAGTTGGGACACGGGGTCAGTGAGTACAGGGGGTGATGGGTGAGTGGGACTGGGTGTGAGTTAGGACACGGGGTCAGTGAGCACAGGGGGTGATGGGTGAGTGGGTCTGGGTGTGAGTTAGGACACGGGGTCAGTGAGCACAGGGGGTGATGGGTGAGTGGGACTCGGTGCGAGTTAGGACACGGGGTCAGTGAGCACAGGGGGTGATGGGTGAGTGGGACTCGGTGCGAGTTAGGACACGGGGTCAGTGAGCACAGGGGGTGATGGGTGAGTGGGACTGGGTGTGAGTTAGGACACGGCGGGGGGGGGGCAGCCGAGTTTTGGATCACCTCGAGTTTGCGTCGGGTAGAATGTGGGAGGCTGGCCAGGAGTGTGTTGGAATAGTCAAGTCTGGAGAGGGGGGGGGCAGAGGCACGGATGAGGGCTTCAGCAGCGGATGAGCTGAGCGAGGGGAGGCGACGGGCGATGTTACGGAGGGGGAAAGAGGCCGGTTTTGCTCTGCCACGGAGATGAGGCCGGAAGCTCATTTCAGGGTCAAATATGAGACCTCAGCCGTGAACACTCCCCTTTAATGATGACACCATCCCTTTAATGGATGTTTTGGGCAAGAGGTAGAGAATGAATTATCTGTCAAGGTGCAATTAGCAGCAGAGTTTCGAAGCTCGAGGGTTGAGTTGGTTTAATGGGCGGTGTCGTGATAAAGACACGAGGAAGAGGAAGTGAATGAATTGATGAAAGAAGCCTTGTCTGGTGTTGGCGAGGTTGGGCGATGTGAGTGCTGGGGGAGTTTCCCAGCCGACGGCTGTGTGTGGGAGGAGTCGGGTTGGTAAGCCGAGCGTCCGTACCTGAGCGATTCAGAACCATTCCTCGCTTGGACGAGACACACCGACAGCCCAGACGGCTCGCCAATCCTTCGGCCGCCTTTCGAGATGCCGGCTTGCACCCGATGGACCGCCCTGGTGGCGATGGTGACTGTCGTGGTCGCGGTGGAGGGCTGGATCGGTAAGTGGCTTCATTAACCCTCGCTCGCATCAACCTGCTGTCCCACTGCCGATCCAGCGAGGGGCAGCCCCATCGTATCGCAAGCTCTGCTTCCAAAGAAAGCCATGAGCGAACATAAGAAACCGGAGCAGGAGTCGGCCATTCGGCCCCTCGAGCCTGCTCCGCCATTTAATACGACCGTGGCTGATCCGATCATGGACTCAGCTCCACTTCCCTGCCCGCCCCCTTATCGGTTAAGAAACTGTCTATCTCTGTCGTAAATATATTCAATGTCCCGGCTTCCACAGCTCTCTGAGGCAGCGAATTCCACAGATTTACAACCCTCAGAGAGAAGAAATTCCTCCTCATCTCAGTTTTAAATGGGCGGCCCCTTATTCTAAGACCATGCCCCCTAGTTCTAGTCTCCCCCATCAGTGGAAACATCCTCTCTGCATCCACCTTGTCGAGCCCCCCTCATAATCTGATACGTTTCCATAAGATCACCTCTCATTCTTCTGAGTTCCAGTGAGTAGAGGCCCAACCTGCTCAACCTTTCCTCATAAGTCAACCCCCTCATCCCCGGAATCAACCGAGTGAACCTTCTCTGAACTGACTCCAAAGCAAGTATATCCTTTCGTAAATACGGAGACCAAAACTGCACGCAGTACTCCAGGTGTGGTCTCACCAATACCCTGTATAACTGGAGCAAGACTTCCCTGCTTTTATACTCCATCTCCTTTGCAATAAAGGCCAAGATCCCATTGACCTTCCTGATCACTTGCTGTACCTGCATACTAACCTTTTGTGTTTCATGTACAAGTACCCCCCAGGTCCCGCTGTACTGCGGCACTTTGCAATTTGGGTGAGATTAATTACCGCCCTGTCTGACGGCAGTGACAACCAGGAGGAGCGAGACCGAGCACCAGTTAGATCAGTCCTGATCTCATCGACTGGCGGAACAGGCTCGAGGGGCTGAACGGCCTCCTCCTGTCCCTAATGTAACAGGCTCGAGGGGCTGAACAGCCTCCTCCTGTCCCTAATGTAACAGGCTCGAGGGGCTGAACGGCCTCCTCCTGTCCCTAATGTAACAGGCTCGAGGGGCTGAACGGCCTCCTCCTGTCCCTAATGTAACAGACTCGAGGGGCTGAACGGACTCCTCCTGTCCCTAATGTAACAGGCTCGAGGGGCTGAACGGCCTCCTCCTGTCCCTATGCCAGCAGCAGCCCTCGGGATGTCTCGGGAGGGCCGGGGGTTGGGGAGGGTCGAGGGGGGATTGGAAAGCAGACACACTCGAGAGGAATGATTTGCTCCAGAATCCAATTGCCCCTTTGGGGGTCACGGGGTCAGCGTCAGTTCTGTCCGACTCCTTGTGATAGAGATAGCGCCGTACACAAATAAACCGGGAACACGTCACCTGACGAGAGTTCCAGAGTGCTCTGCCACCTGAAGACTTTGTGTGAGTTTGTGAGTTGTACGGAATATATAACACTCCTCATCGATATTTCTGAAGGGTTTCGCTCAACAACCTCAGTAACCCCCCTCCGACAGTGCGGCACTCCCTCAGTACTGCCCCTCCGACAGTGCAGCGCTCCCTCAGTACTGCCCCTCCGACAGTGCGGGGCTCCCTCAGTACTGCCCCTCCGACAGTGCGGCATTCCCTCAGTACCGCCCCTCCGACAGTGCGGCGCTCCCTCAGTACCGCCCCTCCGACAGTGCGGCACTCTCTCAGTACCGCCCCTCCGACAGTGCGGCACTCTCTCAGTACCGCCCCTCCGACAGTGCGGGGCTCCCTCAGTACTGCCCCTCCGACAGTGCGGCACTCCCTCAGTACTGCCCCTCCGACAGTGCGGCACTCTCTCAGTACCGCCCCTCCGACAGTGCGGCACTCTCTCAGTACCGCCCCTCCGACAGTGCGGCACTCTCTCAGTACCGCCCCTCCGACAGTGCGGCACTCTCTCAGTACCGCCCCTCCGACAGTGCGGGGCTCCCTCAGTACCGCCCCTCCGACAGTGCGGCACTCCCTCAGTACCGCCCCTCCGACAGTGCGGGGCTCCCTCAGTACTGCCCCTCCGACAGTGCGGCACTCCCTCAGTACCTCCCCTCCGACAGTGCGGCGCACCCTCAGTACCGCCCCTCCGACAGTGCGGGGCTCCCTCAGTACCGCCCCTCCGACAGTGGGGCACTCCCTCAGTACTGCCCCTCCGACAGTGCGGCGCTCCCTCAGTACTGCCCCTCCGACAGTGCGGGGCTCCCTCAGTACCGCCCCTCCGACAGTGGGGCACTCCCTCAGTACCGCCCCTCCGACAGTGCGGGGCTCCCTCAGTACCGCCCCTCCGACAGTGGGGCACTCCCTCAGTACTGCCCCTCCGACAGTGCGGCGCTCCCTCAGTACTGCGCTGCGAGTGTCAGCCTGGATTTTTGTGCTCGAGTCCCTGGAGTGAGACTTGAAACGAAGACCTGCTGACTCCGAGGCAGAAGTACGACCCGCCGTGTCAGGGCTGACAGTGTGCAAGTATTTGCCGATCTCCTGCACCGTGATGATCCATTGTTCGTTCTTTCTAGACCCGCATGTGTTTCACATCCACTGTGACTGCAGGCGATGTGGTCGGAATTCCTCAATCGGTTGGGATGATGCGTATGATGGAGAAACGATCGTGCACTACGACACCGCCACTAAAAGATTTGTTGCAAAGCAATCTTTTGCACAAGCCGTGGTCGATGGGCGCAACTCCAATGAAGGTTTTGTCAACTCGGTCCCACAACAGATTGACAGTCTATGCGATAAAATTAAACACACAGCTTTATTGCTCAACATCACTGTGAAAGCCATGGGTAAGGTGCTCGAACAAAACGGCCGCTGTATAATGTAGAGCAAATAAGATCATCAGAAATAGGAGCAGGAGTCGGCCATTCCCAGGGCAGGTACAGCATGGGGTTAGATACAGAGTAAAGCTCCCTCTACACTGTCCCATCAAACACTCCCAGGGCAGGTACATGGGGGTTAGATACAGAGTAAAGCTCCCTCTACACTGTCCCATCAAACACTCCCAGGGCAGGTACAGGGGGTTAGATACAGAGTAAAGCTCCCTCTACACTGTCCCATCAAACACTCCCAGGGCAGGTACAGGGGGTTAGATACAGAGTAAAGCTCCCTCTACACTGTCCCATCAAACACTCCCAGGGCAGGTACAGGGGGTTAGATACAGAGTAAAGCTCCCTCTACACTGTCCCATCAAACACTCCCAGGGCAGATATAGCACGGGGTTAGATACCGAGTAAAGCTCCCTCTACACTGTCCCATCAAACACTCCCAGAGCAGGTACAAGGGGGTTAGATACAGAGTAAAGCTCCCTCTACACTGTCCTATCAAACACTCCCAGGGCAGGTACAGCACGGGGTTAGATACAGAGTAAAGCTCCCTCTACACTGTCCCATCAAACACTCCCAGGGCAGGTACAGGTGGTTAGATACAGAGTAAAGCTCCCTCTACACTGTCCCATCAAACACTCCCAGGGCAGGTACAGGGGGTTAGATACAGAGTAAAGCTCCCTCTACACTGTCCCATCAAACACTCCCAGGGCAGGTACAGGGGGTTAGATACAGAGTAAAGCTCCCTCTACACTGTCCCATCAAACACTCCCAGGGCAGGTACAGGGGGTTAGATACAGAGTAAAGCTCCCTCTACACTGTCCCATCAAACACTCCCAGGGCAGGTACAGGGGGTTAGATACAGAGTAAAGCTCCCTCTACACTGTCCCATCAAACACTCCCAGGGCAGGTACAGCGGGTTAGATTCAGAGTAAAGCTCCCTCTACACTGTCCCATCAAACACTCCCAGGGCAGGTACAGCGGGTTAGATTCAGAGTAAAGCTCCCTCTACACTGTCCCATCAAACACTCCCAGGGCAGGTACAGCACGGGGTTAGATACAGATTAAATCTTCCTCTACACTGTCCCATCAAACACTCCCAGGGCAGGTACAGCACGGAGTTAGATACAGATTAAATCTTCCTCTACACTGTCCCATCAAATACGTCCGGGCAGGTACAGCACGGGATTAGATACAGAGTAAAGCTCCCTCTACACTGTCCCATCAAACACTCCCAGAGCAGGTACAGGGGGTTAGATACAGAGTAAAGCTCCCTCTACACTGTCCCATCAAACACTCCCAGGGCAGGTACAGGGGGTTAGATACAGAGTAAAGCTCCCTCTACACTGTCCCATCAAACACTCCCAGGGCAGGTTCAGCACGCGGTTAGATACAGAGTAAAGCTCCCTCTACACTGTCCTATCAAACACTCCCAGGGCAGGTACAGCGGGTTAGATACAGAGTAAAGCTCCCTCTACACTGTCCCATCAAACACTCCCAGGGCAGGTACAGCACGGGGTTAGATACAGATTAAATCTTCCTCTACACTGTCCCATCAAATACTTCCAGGGCAGGTACAGCACGGGATTAGATACAGAGTAAAGCTCCCTCTACACTGTACCCATCAAACACTCACAGGGCAGGTACAGCACGAGGTTAGATACAGAGTAAAGCTCCCTCTACACTGTCCCATCAAACACTCCCAGAGCAGGTACAAGGGGGTTAGATACAGAGTAAAGCTCCCTCTACACTGTCCTATCAAACACTCCCAGGGCAGGTACAGCACGGGGTTAGATACAGAGTAAAGCTCCCTCTACACTGTCCCATCAAACACTCCCAGGGCAGGTACAGGTGGTTAGATACAGAGTAAAGCTCCCTCTACACTGTCCCATCAAACACTCCCAGGGCAGGTACAGGGGGTTAGATACAGAGTAAAGCTCCCTCTACACTGTCCCATCAAACACTCCCAGGGCAGGTACAGGGGGTTAGATACAGAGTAAAGCTCCCTCTACACTGTCCCATCAAACACTCCCAGGGCAGGTACAGGGGGTTAGATACAGAGTAAAGCTCCCTCTACACTGTCCCATCAAACACTCCCAGGGCAGGTACAGGGGGTTAGATACAGAGTAAAGCTCCCTCTACACTGTCCCATCAAACACTCCCAGGGCAGGTACAGCGGGTTAGATTCAGAGTAAAGCTCCCTCTACACTGTCCCATCAAACACTCCCAGGGCAGGTACAGCGGGTTAGATTCAGAGTAAAGCTCCCTCTACACTGTCCCATCAAACACTCCCAGGGCAGGTACAGCACGGGGTTAGATACAGATTAAATCTTCCTCTACACTGTCCCATCAAACACTCCCAGGGCAGGTACAGCACGGAGTTAGATACAGATTAAATCTTCCTCTACACTGTCCCATCAAATACGTCCGGGCAGGTACAGCACGGGATTAGATACAGAGTAAAGCTCCCTCTACACTGTCCCATCAAACACTCCCAGAGCAGGTACAGGGGGTTAGATACAGAGTAAAGCTCCCTCTACACTGTCCCATCAAACACTCCCAGGGCAGGTACAGGGGGTTAGATACAGAGTAAAGCTCCCTCTACACTGTCCCATCAAACACTCCCAGGGCAGGTTCAGCACGCGGTTAGATACAGAGTAAAGCTCCCTCTACACTGTCCTATCAAACACTCCCAGGGCAGGTACAGCGGGTTAGATACAGAGTAAAGCTCCCTCTACACTGTCCCATCAAACACTCCCAGGGCAGGTACAGCACGGGGTTAGATACAGATTAAATCTTCCTCTACACTGTCCCATCAAATACTTCCAGGGCAGGTACAGCACGGGATTAGATACAGAGTAAAGCTCCCTCTACACTGTACCCATCAAACACTCACAGGGCAGGTACAGCACGAGGTTAGATACAGAGTAAAGCTCCCTCGACACTGTCCCCATCAAACACTCCCAGGGCAGGTACAGGGGGGTTAGATACAGAGTAAAGCTCCCTCTACACTGTCCCATCAAACACTCCCAGGGCAGGTACAGGGGGTTAGATACAGAGTAAATCTCCCTCTACACTGTCCCATCAAACACTCCCAGGGCAGGTACACGGGGTTAGATACAGAGTAAAGCTCCCTCTACACTGTCCCATCAAACACTCCCAGGGCAGGTACAGGGGGTAAGATACAGAGTAAAGCTCCCTCTGCACTGTCCCATCAAACACTCCCAGGGCAGATACAGGGGGTTAGATGCAGAGTAAAGCTCCCTCTACACTGTCCCATCAAACACTCCCAGGGCAGGTACAGGGGGTTAGATACAGAGTAAAGCTCCCTCTACACTGTCCCATCAAACACTCCCAGGGCAGGTACAGGGGGTTAGATACAGAGTAAAGCTCCCTCTACACTGTCCCATCAAGCACTCCCAGGGCAGGTACAGCACGGGGTTAGATACAGAGTAAAGATCCCTCTACACTGTCCCATCAAGCACTTCCAGGGCAGGTACAGGGATTTAGAAACAGAGTAAAGCTCCCACTACATTGTCCCATCAAACACTCCCAGGGCAAGTACAGCACGGGGTTAGATACAGAGTAAAGATCCCTCTACACTGTCCCATCAAGCACTCCCAGGGCAGGTACAGGGGGTTAGATGCAGAGTAAAGCTCCCTCTACACTGTCCCATCAAACACTCACAGTGCAGGTACAGAACGGGGTTAGTTACAGAGAAAAGCTCCCCTTACACTCTCCCATGAAACGTTCCCAGGGCAGGTACAGCACGAGGTTAGATACAGAGTAAATCTCCCTCTCCACTGTCCCATCAAACATTCCCAGGGCAGGTACAGGGGGTTAGATAAAGAGTAAAGCTCCCTCTACACTGTCCCCATCAAACACTCCCAGGGCAGGTACAGGGGGGTTAGATACAGAGTAAAGCTCCCTCTACACTGTCCCATCAAACACTCCCAGGGCAGGTACAGGGGGTTAGATACAGAGTAAAGCTCCCTCTACACTGTCCCATCAAACACTCCCAGGGCAGGTACAGCACGGGGTTAGATACAGAGTAAAGCTCCCTCTACACTGTCCTATCAAACACTCCCAGGGCAGGTACAGCGGGTTAGATACAGAGTAAAGCTCCCTCTACACTGTCCCATCAAACACTCCCAGGGCAGGTACAGCACGGGGTTAGATACAGATTAAATCTTCCTCTACACTGTCCCATCAAATACTTCCAGGGCAGGTACAGCACGGGATTAGATACAGAGTAAAGCTCCCTCTACACTGTCCCATCAAACACTCCCAGGGCAGGTACAGGGGGTTAGATACAGAGTAAAGCTCCCTCTACACTGTCCCATCAAACACTCCCAGGGCAGGTACACGGGGTTAGATACAGAGTAAAGCTCCCTCTACACTGTCCCATCAAACACTCCCAGGGCAGGTACAGGGGGTAAGATACAGAGTAAAGCTCCCTCTGCACTGTCCCATCAAACACTCCCAGGGCAGATACAGGGGGTTAGATACAGAGTAAAGCTCCCTCTACACTGTCCCATCAAACACTCCCAGGGCAGGTACAGGGGGTTAGATACAGAGTAAAGCTCCCTCTACACTGTCCCATCAAACACTCCCAGGGCAGGTACAGGGGGTTAGATACAGAGTAAAGCTCCCTCTACACTGTCCCATCAAGCACTCCCAGGGCAGGTACAGCACGGGGTTAGATACAGAGTAAAGATCCCTCTACACTGTCCCATCAAGCACTTCCAGGGCAGGTACAGGGATTTAGAAACAGAGTAAAGCTCCCACTACATTGTCCCATCAAACACTCCCAGGGCAGGTACAGGGGGTTAGATAGAGTAAAGCTCCCTCTGCACTGTTCCATCAAGCACTCCCAGGGCAGGTACAGGGGGTTAGATGCAGAGTAAAGCTCCCTCTACACTGTCCCATCAAACACTCCCAGGGCAGGTACAGCACGGGGTTAGATACAGAGTAAAGATCCCTCTACACTGTCCCATCAAGCACTTCCAGGGCAGGTACAGGGATTTAGAAACAGAGTAAAGCTCCCACTACATTGTCCCATCAAACACTCCCAGGGCAGGTACAGGGGGTTAGATAGAGTAAAGCTCCCTCTGCACTGTTCCATCAAGCACTCCCAGGGCAGGTACAGGGGGTTAGATGCAGAGTAAAGCTCCCTCTACACTGTCCCATCAAACACTCCCAGTGCAGGTACAGAACGGGGTTAGTTACAGAGAAAAGCTCCCCTTACACTCTCCCATGAAACGTTCCCAGGGCAGGTACAGCACGAGGTTAGATACAGAGTAAATCTCCCTCTCCACTGTCCCATCAAACATTCCCAGGGCAGGTACAGGGGGTTAGATACAGAGTAAAGCTCCCTCTACACTGTCCCCATCAAACACTCCCAGGGCAGGTACAGGGGGGTTAGATACAGAGTAAAGCTCCCTCTACACTGTCCCATCAAACACTCCCAGGGCAGGTACAGGGGGTTAGATACAGAGTAAAGCTCCCTCTACACTGTCCCATCAAACACTCCCAGGGCAGGTACACGGGGTTAGATACAGAGTAAAGCTCCCTCTACACTGTCCCATCAAACACTCCCAGGGCAGGTACAGCACGGGGTTAGATACAGAGTAAAGATCCCTCTACACTGTCCCATCAAGCACTTCCAGGGCAGGTACAGGGATTTAGAAACAGAGTAAAGCTCCCACTACATTGTCCCATCAAACACTCCCAGGGCAGGTACAGGGGGTTAGATAGAGTAAAGCTCCCTCTGCACTGTTCCATCAAGCACTCCCAGGGCAGGTACAGGGGGTTAGATGCAGAGTAAAGCTCCCTCTACACTGTCCCATCAAACACTCACAGTGCAGGTACAGAACGGGGTTAGTTACAGAGAAAAGCTCCCCTTACACTCTCCCATGAAACGTTCCCAGGGCAGGTACAGCACGAGGTTAGATACAGAGTAAATCTCCCTCTCCACTGTCCCATCAAACATTCCCAGGGCAGGTACAGGGGGTTAGATACAGAGTAAAGCTCCCTCTACACTGTCCCATCAAACACTCCCAGGGCAGGTACAGGGGGTTAGATAGAGTAAAGCTCCCTCTGCACTGTTCCATCAAGCACTCCCAGGGCAGGTACAGGGGGTTAGATGCAGAGTAAAGCTCCCTCTACACTGTCCCATCAAACACTCCCAGGGCAGGTACAGGGGGTTAGATACAGAGTAAAGCTCCCTCTACACTGTCCCATCAAACACTCCCAGTGCAGGTACAGAACGGGGTTAGATACAGAGAAAAGCTCCCCTTACACTCTCCCATGAAACGTTCCCAGGGCAGGTACAGCACGAGGTTAGATACAGAGTAAATCTCCCTCTCCACTGTCCCATCAAACACTCCCAGGGCAGGTACAGGGGGTTAGATACAGAGTAAAGCTCCCTCTACACTGTCCCATCAAACACTCCCAGGGCAGGTACAGGGGTTTAGATAGAGTAAAGCTCCCTCTACACTGTCCCATCAAACACTCCCAGGGCAGGTACAGGGGGTTAGATACAAAGTAAAGCTCTCTCTGCACTGTCCCATCAAACACTCCTAGGACAGGTACAGGGGATTCGATACAGAGTAAAGTTCCCTCTACACTGTCACATCAAACACTTCCAGGGCGGATACAACACGGGTTAGATACAGAGTAAAGCTCCCTCTACACTGTCCCATCAAACACTCCCAGGACAGGTACAGGGGGTTAGATACAGATTAAAGCTCCCTCTACACGGCCCACGGTATAACCTGCTGTCTGTTTTCACAGCTCCCACGTCCATCAACACCTTTGTTCGGACAGAAGGCGGGCAGGATTATTTGGTGTGCTTGGCGACGAACTTCTTTCCCCGTGAGATTGACCTGAGCTGGGTCAGAGACGGGCGAGGGGCTGTCCAGGGAGCAGCCAGGACTCGGGTGGTACCTCAAAGGGATGGGACCTTTCAGGCCTGGAGTGTCCTGCCCTTGGCCGGAGGTGTTCACCGTTCGACCTCCTGTCAAGTGGAACATGTGGCCATCAACGGCAAACTCGTGGTGCAATTCGGTAAGTTCAGCAACTCGGGGAAGCTCAGACACAGAGATCGCCGTAAGACCCAACCGTGATATCCCTAACACCCCAAACACACAACACACGCTGGAAATGGCCGCGAGCAGAACTGTATCACATGACCTTGACACATGACCTGTTATTGTCACTGCATCACTAGTAGTTATTACATCAGAAGTCCACTAGGTGGAGCTCCATTACACTTTCTCCCTCCTTATTGAAGAAGTAATCATCACAGAGGATGTAACAAACAGGATGGATAAAGGGGAACCAGTGGATGTGGTGTATTTGGACTTCCAGAAGTCATTTGACAAGGTGCCACATAAAAGGTTACTGCACAAGATAAAAGTTCACGGGGTTGAGGGTAATATATTAGCATAGATAGAGGATTGGCTAACGAACAGAAAACAGAGAGTCGGGATAAATGGGTCATTCTCTGGTTGGCAACCAGTAACTAGTGGGGTGCGGCAGGGATCAGTGCTGGGCCCCCAACTATTTACAATCTATATTAACGACTTGGAAGAAGGGACTGAGTGTAACGTAGACAAGTTTGCTGATGATACAAAGATGGGAGGAAAAGCAATGTGTGAGGAGGTCACAAAAAATCTGCACAAGGACACAGACAGGTTCAGTGAGTGGGCAAAAATTTGGCAGATGGAGCATAATGTGGGAAAGTGTGAGGTCGTTCACTTTGGCAGAAAAAAAATCAAAGAGCAAGTTATTATTTAAATGGAGAAAGATTGCAAAGTGCCGCAGTACAGCGGGACCTGGGAGTTACTTGTGCATGAAACACAAAAGGATAGTATGCAGGTACAGCAAGTGATCAGGAAGGCCAATGGGATCTTGGCCTTTGTTGCAAAGGGGATGGAGTATAAAAGCAGGGAAGTCTTGCTCCAGTTATACATTGAATGGCGGTGCAGGCTCGAGGGGCCGAATGGCCTACTGATCCTATTCTCGGACACCACCCGGTTCGGGTTCCCATCAGCGGGGAACTTCAGCGATACTGTTCTTGCGGTGAACAGCTGGCCCAGTAACTGTGCTCTCTTCAGATCGGAACAGGAATGCTGAGAATGAAACTTTGATCACCATCGGAGCTGTGCTGGGGATACTGGGACTGAGCGCTGCTGTGGTGACCACGATCGTGTATCACTGCGCCATCAACCGTAAGCACCTTGCGCCCGTTACCAACGATCGTTAATGTCGCGGGTTTAATTGGGGGTCTGATGCGATGGCGCCTTTCTTGCTGACTTTAGGGGAGAGCACAAATGTGTTTCCACTCACTACCTGTCTTTCTGGTGCGTGTAAAAATGGGGCTTTCAGTATGTCGAGGGGGAATGTTCTTTTCCTGTTGGTTCCCGGGGCTGTGGGCGTCACTGGCAAGGCCAGCATTTATTGCCCGTCCGCTAATCGCCCGCGAGAAGGTGGCGCTGACCCTTATACAACTGAGGGGCTCGCTGGGCCAGGTCAGAGGGCAGTTACAAGTCACGCACACATTGCTGTGGGCCTGAACTCACATAGCGGCCAGACCGGGTAAGGGCGGTAGATTTCCTTCCCTGAAGGACACATCACTGAACCCGATGGGTTTTAACGGCAAGTTCCGTTACCGCCAGAGCTGTTCAATTGAGTTCAAACTCCCCAGCCGCCCTGAACTGGTGTCCCTGGATCGTTAGTCCAGGGCTCAGGATTCCTGGCCCAGTAATATACCCACCGTCATCATCGGCAGTCCCTCGGGATCGAGGAAGACTTGCTTCCACTCCTAACACGAGTCCTTAGGTGGCTGAACAGTCCAATACGGGAGCCACAGACCCTGTCACAGGTGGGACAGACAGTGGTTGAGGGAAGGGGAGGGTGGGACTGGTTTGCCGCACGCTCCTTCCGTTGCCTGCGCTTGGTTTCTGCACGCTCTCGGCGACGAGACTCGAGGTGCTCAGCGCCCTCCCGGATGCACTTCCTCCACTTAGGGCGGACTGGTCTTTGGGCCCAGGGACTCCCAGGTGTCGGTGGGGATGTTGCACTTTATCAGGGAGGCTTTGAGGGTGGTCCCTTGTAACGTTTCCTCTGCCCACCTTTGGCTCGTTTGACGTGAAGGAGTTCCGAGTAGAGCGCTTGCTTTGGGAGTCTCGTGTCAGGGGGACATGTGGACAATGTGGCCCTGCCCAGCGGAGCAGGTCGAGTGTACATAACCACTGTGCTACCACACCCCACAGGACAAGGGGCGGGTTAACAAAAGGAGATAGTCAGAGTTAGACATGTCCATGTATATATCAGAGAATCTCACGTTCTCCGTGTTAATGGAAACATTGACGGAAAGTCAAAATAAACGGGATCTTTAAACAGATACGCTTTGAAATTAATGTTTGAGATATGACGGAGTAAAGGTGTGTCAGTCTGGCTCAGTGGGCAGCACCCTCGCCTCAGAGTCAGAAGGTCGTGGGGTCAAGTCCCACTCCAGGGACTCGAGTACAGAATCCAGGCTGACCCTCCCAGTGCAGTACTGAGGGAGTGCCGCAGTGTCGGAGGGGCGGTACTGAGGGAGCGCCGCAGTATTGGAGGGGCAGTACTGAGGGAACGCCGCAGTGTCGGAGGGGCAGTACTGAGGGAGTGCCGCACTGTCGGAGGGGCGGTACTGAGGGAGTGCCGTACGGTCGGAGGGGCGTTGCTGAGGGAGCGCCGTACTGTCGGAGGGGCGGTACTGAGGGAGCGCCGTACTGTCGGAGGGGCGGTACTGAGGGAGCGCCGCACTGTCGGAGGGGCGGTACTGAGGGAGCGCTGCACTGTCGGAGGTGCCGTATTTCGGATGAGACATTAAACCGAGGCCCCGTCTGCCCTCTCGGGTGGATGTAAAAGATCCCGGGGCCACTATTGGAAGAAGAGCAGGGGGAGCTCTCCCCGGTGTCCTGGGGCCAATATTTATCCCTCGACCAACATCACTAAAACAGACGATCCGGGTCATTATCACATCGCTGTGTGTGGGAGCTTGCTGTGCGCAAATTGGCATTTCCCACAATACAACAGCGAGTGCACTCCGATAGTACTTCATTGGCTGTGAGGCGGTTTGGGACGTCCTGAGAGGGTGTTAGGCGCGATATAAATGCTTCATTCTTCTTTCAAAAGCTTCACCAGTTTAAATGATAATCCTTGTTCACAGAGGGAGAGTGAGCGAGAGAGAGAGAGAGAGAGAGAGAGGGGGAGAGAGAGAGCGAGAGAGTGGGAGAGAGAGAGCGAGAGAGAGAGAGAGAGAGAGACAGAGAGAGAGCGAGAGAGAGCGAGGGAGAGAGAAACAGAGAGCGAGAGAGAGAATGAGAGAGAGAGAGCGAGCGAGAGAGAGAGCGAGGGAGAGAGCCAGAGAGAGAGAGAGAGAGGGACAGAGAGGGAGACAGAGTGAGAGAGAGGGACAGAGAGAGCGAGGGAGAGCGAGGAGGGGAGGGAGCAGAGGAGGAGATTAAAAGCCGGTGAAATAAAAGAGGGAGGGGGAGGGTACATTTGAAAGACGCCCGTCCCTGGGATTGATGACAAACTGCTCACCGTACCTTTCTCATTCCAGGTTGCAAACGCTCCAAGATCCAGTCGACGGGTGAGATGCACAGTCCTTTAACTCTGAATCATTTTGGGGCCAGGGGGGGTATATTTTGGGGTGGAGAGGGTTAACAGTTTGCCGATCCTTCTCGTTGCAGCCAAGTTCACGAGGCGTACGGGACCATGTGGATCGAATCCCTGCCAGGCCAGTGTGCGGAGCAGTGAATCCAACTCCTCCAACTCCAGCGGCTCCTCGGGTAAGGGAGGTATTCGTAAACCGTGTCACTGATCAACGGCGGCACAATTCGGGGCAGGAGGGGGGTCACTCGGTCCCTCGAGTCTGTTACATTAGGGACAGGAGGAGGCCGTTCAGCCCCTCGAGCCTGTTACATTAGGGACAGGAGGAGGCCGTTCAGTCCCTCGAGCCTGTTACATTAGGGACAGGAGGAGGCCGTTCAGCCCCTCGAGCCTGTTACATTAGGGACAGGAGGAGGCCGTTCAGCCCCTCGAGCCTGTTACATTAGGAACAGGAGGAGGCCGTTCAGCCCCTCGAGCCTGTTACATTAGGAACAGGAGGAGGCCGTTCAGCCCCTCGAGCCTGTTACATTAGGGACAGGAGGAGGCCGTTCAGCTCCTCGAGCCTGTTACATTAGGGACAGGAGGAGGCCGTTCAGCCCCTCGAGCCTGTTACATTAGGGACAGGAGGAGGCCGTTCAGCCCCTCGAGCCTGTTACATTAGGGACAGGAGGGGGCCGTTCAGCCCCTCGAGTCTGTTACATTAGGGACAGGAGGAGGCCGTTCAGCCCCTCGAGCCTGTTACATTAGGGACAGGAGGGGGCCGTTCAGCCCCTCGAGCCTGTTACATTAGGGACAGGGGGAGGCCGTTCAGCCCCTCGAGCCTGTTACATTAGGGACAGGAGGAGGCCGTTCAGCCCCTCGAGTCTGTTACATTAGGAACAGGAGGAGGCCGTTCAGCCCCTCGAGCCTGTTACATTAGGGACAGGAGGGGGCCGTTCAGCCCCTCGAGTCTGTTACATTAGGAACAGGAGGAGGCCGTTCAGCCCCTCGAGCCTGTTACATTAGGGACAGGAGGGGGCCGTTCAGCCCCTCGAGCCTGTTACATTAGGGACAGGGGGAGGCCGTTCAGCCCCTCGAGCCTGTTACATTAGGGACAGGAGGAGGCCGTTCAGCCCCTCGAGTCTGTTACATTAGGGACAGGGGGTCACTCGGTCCCTCGAGTCTGTCACATTAGGGACAGGAGGTCACTCGGCCTCTCGAGCCTGTCGGAGGGGCGGTACTGAGGGAGCGCTGCACTGTCGGAGGGGCAGTACTGAGGGAGCCCCGCACTGTCGGAGGGGCGGTACTGAGGGAGCGCCGCACTGTCGGAGGGGCGGTACTGAGGGAGCCCCGCACTGTCGGAGGGGCTGTATTTCGGATGGGACATTAAACCGAGGCCCCGCCTGCCCTCTCGGGTGGATGTAAAAGATCCCGGGGCCACTATTGGAAGAAGAGCAGCGGGAGTTCTCCCCGTTGTCCTGGGGCCAATATTTATCCCTCGACCAACAGACGATCTGGGTCATTATCACGTCTCTGAGTGTGGGATCTTGCTGTGCACAAGTTGGCTGCCGCGATTACATCAGTGAGCACACTTCAAAAAGTACTTCATTGGCTGTGAGGCACTTTGAGACGTCCTGTGGACGTGAAAGGCGCTATCTAAATGCAAGTCCTTTCATTATCTCAATAAACCTCGATCGATCGGACGAGGGTCTGGGGTTAGGGGGGGGGAGGGGAGAGGTTGCGGGGGAGGGGGTGAATAAGGAAATAACCGTTGTATCTGTCCAGCTCGTTGGACGACAATCCAAGGCCTGAGCTTCGAGGCGGATGAACTGACAATTTATTCTCTTCCCTTTCAGCCGAGGGGTTAACGAAATCCACCGCCTGAGGTAATGGTTCCGTCACGTATGGCCACGGTTACCACGGTGATGTCTGTAAGCGGGTGGGGGGGGGAACGGGCCTGTGGGCTGTCCGCGAGGGTCCCGGAAATCTCCGGGGCAGACCGACAATCCCAGAACGGTTCTGGACAACGAGCGGGGGTTCGATAAACCCGCTGCTCCCCCTGGGAGGTGGTACTGAGGGAGCGCCGCACTGTCGGAGGGTCAGTACTGAGGGAGTGCCGTACTGTCGGAGGGGCGGTGCTGAGGGATTGCCGCAGTATCGGAGGGGCGGTACTGAGGGAGCGTCGCACTGTCGGAGGGGCGGTACTGAGGGAGTGCCGCACTGTCGGAGGGGCAGTACTGAGGGAGTGCCGCACTGTCGGAGGGGCGGTACTGAGGGAGCACCGCACTGTCGGAGGGGCAGTACTGAGGGAGCGCCGCACTGTCGGAGGGGCGGTGCTGAGGGAGCGCCGCACTGTCGGAGGGGCGGTGCTGAGGGAGCGCCGCACTGTCGGAGGGGCGCTACTGAGGGAGCACCGCACTGTCGGAGGGGCGGTACTGAGGGAGCACCGCACTGTCGGAGGGGCGGTACTGAGGGAGCGCCGCACTGTCGGAGGGGCGCTACTGAGGGAGCGCCGCACTGTCGGAGGGGCGGTACTGAGGGAGTACCTCCTCCTTTAATCTCCTTCTCCTTCCCGCCGTAGATCGCACGGACCACGCCGACGATGATGAACGTTCCCGGCCGAGTCTGAAGACTTTATTTCCGCGTGTGTCCGCCTCAATTTTCTGGGTTTTTTTGTTTCCGACGAGTGCCCTCGAGGTTCACTTGCTCCGCGATCTGTTTGTGTGTTTTCCCGCTGGGGGTGGGGCGGGTGGGGGGGGGGTTTGGGATGAATCGCGCCCATTGGCGGTCGGAATTGGATCCCGCCGTTTCCGAGACACCGTCAGCGCTCCAACGCCGATTTTACCGCCTGGCTCCGACTGTCCAAACACGAGGGAGCAGCGCTAACGATGTCGGTGCTCACCACCCACTCGGGCGGGGGCGCGGGAGGCCCGACTGAATCTCCCGACGGCAGCCTACCACCACCCTGGCTGCAAACCGGGAAGTAAAAAGTAGTAACTGAAACTTCTCCGACACACAAACTTCTGCCCCCCACCGCTCTTAAATCTAACGAAAACAAGGCGGAAACCAATAAAGAGAGATACTTACCTTCCTCTCTGGGCGATTGCGCCCGACACCCGCTCTTTAACCGCCGCGTTTCCCTGCCCGTACGGTAGTCGCAACAGGAAAACTTCGCGACGGAGGCGTGGCGTGCTGGATGGCGTCACCGCGGCATTAGCCGGGGCAGTGTTCCCTCTCGGCGCCTCGGCCAAAGAGCCGACTGAATTTCAGCCGGAGCGCGGCACGCCTCTGACCGATGATGGTAGCAGCCGTTGACCACGACCCCAATCGCGACCCCCTTCGCGCTGCGAAATGCCGGCAGATTAATGGAGGGGCACCTTCGGCGTCTCCCCAGCGCGCGGTCAGTAAAGCACCGGGGGGGGGGGGGGTCAGGGTTATTTGTTGCAGCCGGTAATTTGCGTCGGCGGGATCGCGGGGACAGCGACGGAGCGACTCTCTCCTCTCGCACTGTTTTCCACAATGTAAACTGCTGTATCTGCTCTTAAACTGTTTCAAATTAAAGCTGACACACTGGTGTTCACAATCTCAGGCATTCCGCCGAAATACTTCAACCGAGAAATTACAATCATCGAGTCATTGATGGTCACAGCGCAGGAGGCCATTCGGCCCCTCTAGCCCGTGCCCCACACGCGCCCGGTCCCACTGCCCCGCCCTCTCCCCGGAGCCTCGCTAATCCGTTTCCTTCAGGTATTTATCCAACTCCCTATTGAAAGCCGCGATTGAGTCTGTCTCCAGCGCCCTCACGGGCAGCGCGTTCCCGATCCTACCCACTCGCTGCGTAAAGAGGTTTTACTGTCGGAGGGGCGGTACTGAGGGAGTGCCGCACTGTCGGAGGGGCGGTACTGAGGGAGTGCCGCACAGCGCTGTCGGAGGGGCGGTACTGAGGGAGTGCCACACTGTCGGAGGGGCGGTACTGAGGGAGCACCGCACTGTCGGAGGGGCGGTACTGAGGGAGTGCCGCACTGTCGGAGGGGCGGTACTGAGGGAGCGCCGCACTGTCGGAGGGGCGGTACTGAGGGAGTGCCACACTGTCGGAGGGGCGGTACTGAGGGAGCGCCGCACTGTCGGAGGGGCGGTACCGAGGGAGCGCCGTACTGTCGGAGGGACAGTACTGAGGGAGCGCCGCACTGTCGGAGGGGCGGTACTGAGGGAGCGCCGCACTGTCGGAGGGGCAGTACTGAGGGAGCGCCGCACTGTCGGAGGGGCGGTACTGAGGGAGTGCCGCACTGTCGGAGGGGCGGTACTGAGGGAGTGCCACACTGTCGGAGGGGCGGTACTGAGGGAGTGCCGCACTATCGGAGGGGCGGTACTGAGGGAGTGCCACACTGTCGGAGGGACAGTACTGAGGGAGAGGCGGATGTGTGATGGTCTCTGGTGGATAGATGTCGAATGAGAGCAGGGGCAGTTCTCCCTGTCATGAACCCTCGAGGGGATTCACAGTTCTTAGTTGTATACCTCGCTGGTCACTGTGGTACAGATCACGAGCTGTTTGACAGGGCAGCCTGGTTTAACCCGCACTGTCCCCGGCTAGGCTCAGGAACTACCTGCGGGGGAAGTGGTCTCAATGGGGACAGCGTCAGCTTCTTGTAGCAACAGGAGGAGGCCATTCAGCCCCTCGAGCCTGTTACATTAGGGACAGGAGGAGGCCGTTCAGCCCCTCGAGCCTGTTACATTAGGGACAGGAGGAGGCCGTTCAGCCCCTCGAGCCTGTTACATTAGGAACAGGAGGAGGCCGTTCAGCCCCTCGAGCCTGTTACATTAGGAACAGGAGGAGGCCGTTCAGTCCCTCGAGCCCGTTACATTAGGAACAGGAGGAGGCCGTTCAGCCCCTCGAGCCTGTTACATTAGGGACAGGAGGAGGCCGTTCAGCCCCTCGAGTCTGTTACATTAGGAACAGGAGGAGGCCGTTCAGCCCCTCGAGCCTGTTACATTAGGGACAGGAGGAGGCCGTTCAGCCCCTCGGGCCTGTTACATTAGGGACAGGAGGAGGCCGTTCAGCCCCTCGAGCCTGTTACATTAGGAACAGGAGGAGGCCGTTCAGTCCCTCGAGCCCGTTACATTAGGGACAGGAGGAGGCCGTTCAGCCCCTCGAGCCTGTTACATGAGGGACAGGAGGAGGTCGTTCAGCCCCTCGAGCCTGTTACATTAGGGACAGGAGGAGGCCGTTCAGCCCCTCGAGCCTGTTACATTAGGAACAGGAGGAGGCTGTTCAGCCCCTCGAGCCTGTTACATTAGGGACAGGAGGAGGCCGTTCAGCCCCTCGAGCCTGTTACATTAGGGACAGGAGGAGGCCGTTCAGCCCCTCGAGCCTGTTACATTAGGGACAGGAGGAGGCCGTTCAGCCCCTCGAGTCTGTTACATTAGGAACAGGAGGAGGCCGTTCAGCCCCTCGAGCCTGTTACATTAGGGACAGGAGGAGGCCGTTCAGCCCCTCGAGCCTGTTACATTAGGGACAGGAGGAGGCCGTTCAGCCCCTCGAGTCTGTTACATTAGGGACAGGAGGAGGCCGTTCAGCCCCTCGAGCCTGTTACATTAGGGACTGGAGGAGGCCGTTCAGCCCCTCGAGCCTGTTTCATTAGGAACAGGAGGGGGTCGTTCAGCCCCTCGAGCCTGTTACATTAGGAACAGGAGGAGAGAGAGCGCGGGAGCGGAGGGGGCCGGCAGGAGGGGAGGGCGAGGGGAGGGTGAGAGAGAGGGAGGTGACTACACGTATAATGGAGACGTATGTTCTCTCTGAGAATTCTCAGTTAACAGGAACCGAAACCCTCGTTCGTCAAGGTTAAAGGAGAGGTCGTGGTTCAACTGGTTGGGCAACTTTCCATTTAATCCCCCAGCTCCTCGCTCTCTCTCTCTCTCTCTCTCTGTCTCTCTCGCTCTCTGTCTCTTTCTCTCTCTGTCTCTCTCTCTCTCACCGTCTCTCTCTGTCTCTCTCTCTGTCTCTATCTTTTTCTCCGTCTCTCTCTCTCTCTCCGTCTCTCTTTCTCCGTCTCTCTCTCTCTCTCGCTCTCCGTCTCTCTCTCTCTCTCACTGTCTATCTTTCTCTCTGTCTCTCTCTGTCTCTCTCTCTCTCCGTCTCTGTCTCTGTCTCTCTGTCTCTCTCTCGCCTTCTGTCTCTCTCTCTCTCCGTCTCTCTCTCTCTCTCTCTCTGTGTCTCTCTCTCTCTTTGTCTCTCTGTCTCTCTCTCTCTGTCTATCTTTCTCTCTGTCTCTCTGTCTCTCTCTCTCCTTCTGTCTGTCTCTCTCTCTCTCTCTCTCTCCTTCTCTCTCTCTCTCTCTGTCTCTCTCTCTCTCTGTCTGTCTCTGTCTCTCTGTCTCTCTTTCCTTCTGTCTCTCTCTCTCTCTCTGTCTCTCTCTCTCTCTCTCTCTCTTTACCTACTTTTGGTTTCAATTGTGTTCTGACACCAGGGTTGTGTTCCCTCCTGTTACAATCAGTGCGAGGAGGAAGTCGGGAGGAGGGTGAAGCGATGAAGCTCGGTCCCATTGCCCCCAGCTGTATCTACACCTTCATCCTCCTCACCCGCCCCGCGGGGCTTGGCTCAGCCATGCGTGAGTGTCCTCCCCGGCCACTCCTCATCTCGAGGGAGCGCCGCACTGCGCTGTCGGAGGGGCGGTAGTGAGGGAGCCCCGCACCGCACTGTCGGAGGGGCAGTACTGAGGGAGCCCCGCACTGTCGGAGGGGCAGTACTGAGGGAGCGCTGCACTGTCGGAGGGGCGGTACTGAGGGAGCGCCGCACTGTCGGAGGGGCGGTACTGAGGGAGCCCCGCACTGTCGGAGGGGCGGTACTGAGGGAGCGCCGCACTGTCGGAGGGGCGGTACTGAGGGAGCGCCGTACTGTCGGAGGGGCGGTACTGAGGGAGCGCCGTACTGTCGGAGGGGCAGTACTGAGGGAGCGCCGCAGTGTCGGAGGGGCAGTACTGAGGGAGCGCCACACTGTCGGAGGGGCAGTACTGAGGGAGTACCGCACTGTCGGAGGGGCGGTACTGAGGGAGTGCCGCACTGTCGGAGGGGCAGTACTGAGGGAGCGC